>NW_021703781.1:31282941-31519354 GCF_005190385.1 Monodon monoceros | reverse complement strand
CGTCCCGCTTTATCTCAGCTGCACCTGATGCCCTCATGTCTGAATGGATTGGGTGTAGCGGGAGTTTTCACCCAAGGTGCCTCAAAGCTCACTCGTATCCGAAGCCACGTTCTTCTCTCTCAGGGATGGTTGGAAAACATCTTCGATTGTCCAGTTCTTGCAATAAGAATGCATGAAAGGTGATATCACAGGGAGGAGAGAACTACAGCTGACCCTCAAACAACATGGGGGTTAGAAATGCAGTCCCTCCTTCACCCCTGTGCCACATTCAGGAAGTAAAAAGATCCCTGTACTGCTACCTCTCCCTGAAAAACGAGGGGATTGATAAATGACTCACCCAAGTGCACGAAGCTGAAACAATTTGCCCCAAATTAGGATGCACACCCTCGTTCTTTTGATTTCACATGCTGTGATCTCCGGTGTACTAGAAACTTTCCCCTCACTTTTAGTTAACGTAAAGGTCTGTAAAATCAAAATACATTTGCTGTATTTGATGAAAAAGATACACATTTAAATGGACCTGAGCATTTCAATGCTCGCCTGGTCAAGGGTCAAGTGTAGTCTTGTGTGATATCTTGCTACTAAACATGTCATATGCATCGTCTGTATCCATAAGTATGATTGCACGGTTTCACCTAAGGTTAAGTCTGATATGACTTTGTGGCTATGAAGTGTTGGAGGCGTTATTTAGTCCCTAAGGTGTTTGTTGCCCTTGTGGATAATGCTATGTGACAGGAATTCCAGTCAATGATAGCAAGGCCCACAATTTTGTAAGTTTCCTAGATTTCAGGCAAATTCACAGATTAATATTGCTGGAGATGTGATAATGTGGATGTGGTTAGTGAACCTTCTATAATTATTGTTACTAGACTAGGAAATAAAGAGTATTAGTTCATTAAGGAGACTCCAGTGACTTTGTAGTCAGAACACCTAAACTAAATTCCTGGCTCCATCCCTGGGTAGAAATTCGACTTAGGGACATTATTGTTTCCTACTTTCAAGTCCTCATTCCTGTAATAAGTAAAATTTTGGCAGTAGGTTATGGGGCTCTTGTGGTGATTAAAATGTGTTTAAGAATTTTAACCCTACAAATGGTGCAGAGCAGCAGGTATTCAACAATAAAAGGCATCTTCTCCTCCTCAGAGAAAGATAAACATAGAAGGGCAGTTGTCGGTTATTGGAAGAGACAGCTGAGGAAGTTGAGTTTATCTTGCAACTCGCAGTGGAATTGTATAGATTTAGTACAATCGTATCCTTTATAAAGCAAAAAATTGGCAATGCAGCTAGGACCCAGGAAGGATTGGAGCCAAAACAGAATGACAGTTTATAGGCATACCTTGTTTATATTGCAGGTTTGGTTCCACATCACCATAGTAAAGCGAATATTGCAGTAAAGTGAGTTTCAGCAATTTTTTGTTTCCCAGTGCATATAAAAATTATGCTTACAATATAATGTAGTCTGCTAAGTGTGTAATAGCATTGTCTAAAACATAGTACTTACTGTAATTAAAAAGTTTTATTGTTGAAAAATGTTGCCAATCACCTGAGCCTTCAGTGTATCATAATGTTTTTGCTGAGGATATGAAATATTGTGACAATTACCAAAATGTGACAGAGACACGAATGGAGGAAATGCTTTTGGAAAAATGGTTCCAATAGACTTGCTCAGTGCAGGGTGGTCACGAACCATCAACTTCTCAAAAATGCAGTGTCTGTAAAGCACAGTAAAACGAGGAATGACTTACACAAAAAGGAATAACAGCATCTCCTGATTTGCTGTCTTATTTTCTGGTGTTTCATGACGTCTTAGCTTCTCTAAGCTCTTAATTCTGTGTGTTTCTCTTTGCAATTTAAGTATAGTTTCTCTGCACCAAAGTATCTTCTTAGCTTATCTGTCAAGAAGATACAAACCAGCCTCTATAAGCAGGTCTTAAATCTAAATTGTCAGTGAGATCTGATTGGTTCAGCATGGATCAGATGCCCAGGGCTGGACCAATCAACTTTATCCAAGGTGCCTGGATTATATAATTGTACTTACAGCTTTGGCTGTAGTTGCAGAATGTCGTGAGAGAGGATATGGAAATACTCTTTGCAAAATGAATATAGTAGAGATGTCCATTTTTTCTTCTCCCTCTGTCAGAGAAAAGTTATCAGTATTTCATTTGCTCATAATCTAATTAAATACATGTTTTTACCTGAGTTCTTCATGAAGGGCAATGCGCTGGTCATGTCTGTAACACACTGAAATAAAGCAAACAACAAAAATGAACCAAAAGGCAGAGGTAGAATTTTTATGTAGGAGAACTTTTACATGGTTAAAGGTGAGGCGAGGAGCAGCTTTGAAGCCATGTGTATATTAAGAATTGAGAAAATCCTAATTGTACATATCAAGGAAGGATGGTTTGCTTCCGAAGCAAATTGTGGGTATGTTAAAACCAATCTTATTCTCCATCCAATCCACTTCTTTCTATTACCATTGAGAAAAACCACACCATGAAACCAAAGGTAAGGGTATTAAAACAATTATCTTCAGAAGTCTCTATATGCTTTGTTAAAAAATATATTTAACTTTGCATGAGTACCCATTACTGTTGTCTTGTTGTTACATATATTAACAGACATTTATATATGCACATATATATTGTTTTCAATCGGAAGTACATTGTATACTTTACATCCAGCTTTTACACCTAATCAACATCTTTTCATTTTCATAATATGAGCAAGTTATAAAGCATACAGTTTAATTCCTGTTTAAAACAACACATACATGTATTAAAGATGTATATATGTGTGTATAAAGTAAAATCATATTAATGATAAACATTTCAATTTCTAAATATAGGCTTGAACTCTAAAATTTAAATAAACTTTCCACAATAGTATCTCGAATACAAGGCAGTTGAGGATCTGAATTTTTCTTCCGTGTTTTGAGATACTTTTTATTTTCTTCATGGTAGTAAGAACATATTATTTTACTAGTTAACTGAATTTTTTTTAATGTTAAAGGTTTGTATGATCGTATCTTCTCTCTTAATTAGTCTTGCAAGTGATTTTTTTTTTCCCTCAAAGAACTTGCTCTTGGGCATTTTAATTTTTTCACTCAACATCTGTTTTCTAACTCATTATGTTCTGCCATTATCTTTATTGACCCCTTTCCTTTTTTTTTTCTTTTCTCCTTGCGGTATGCGGGCCTCTCACTGCTGTGGGCTCTCCGGTTGCGGAGCACAGGCTCCGGACGCGCAGGCTCAGCGGCCATGGCTCACAGGCCCAGCTGCTCTGCGCCATGTGGGATCCTCCCGGACCGGGGCAGGAACCCATGTCCCCTGCATCGGCAGGCGGACTCTCAACCACTGCGCCACCAGGGAAGCCCCTGATCCCTTTCTTTTGAGTTTCATAGAACTGTTTTGTTTTACAAAAGATTTGCATTAAATTCCTAGTTTATTTAATTTTATTTGTATTGTTTAATCATAAATCATGTATACATATGGATTAGCCACCTAAGAAGACTTGGCCTACATAGCTCACATTTTGTTATGCAGTGTCTTTTTATTGTCTTTTTAAAAAATATATGTTGTCATTTTTTTGGTTTCTCTTTTCTGAATCTTATGAAATGTCTGCTGAAAATATAGCAATCAAAGTTTATTTAAATTATTATACTCATTCTTAGCTTTTCTACGTTTTGAGCATTGAATACAACTGTAAAATTTCTGTTTAATTACATTGATTGAGACATTTTTCATGTCTTAATACAGCATTAGTGTTATATATGCAACTGGATAGTGAAATACAGATAAAAAAGGGAATTCATGAAAAACATAACTTGAATGAAGATCTTCTTACCTGAAAAAGTAAAAACCATCCGGAATTGAGAAAGAAAATATCAGCACTGTTGATAATCACACTATAGCTGACCCAGAAAAGGCCCTTAGCAAAGCCAACATAAAACAGTGTTTCTCCCAAGGCCACAGTATAGGTGCAAAATTTCTTCATGAATGTCCCCAATTCAGAGCTGATCCTCACTTCCCGTTTTTCAGAATCACCCAGCACAAGCTTAAAACCCATAAAAATCTCCATCCTGCCTCATAGTGAGATGCTCCATCTTTCCCCTTGTCTTTTCTCCCTGTTACTTAGTAGACCCACTTCAGTTGGGTTGTGTGACCAAGTGTTCCTGGTTCTCATTCTCGTATGGCTTTACCTCCCCTAATTCCATAAGTGAGCTGAAATTACGTATACTAAAATTATTATAATATATAGAAATATGAGAAGATCTGCATAGGCACTAAATATAACAAAGGGTACCAATAATGTCCCATACATTTTAGGGATATTCTGTTATATGAAGTACTGGTGGAAGAAAATGGAAGGAAGACAATGAGGGCAAGTTGGTAACGTCCCTTGATGTTTCCTTTTGATTCTCTTTGAGCCTCACAGAAACCCTGTGTGGTGTGGAAGTTTGTGCTGCAGTGGTGGTCTCTGGGCACACTTTTTCCTTTTTTTTTGGTGGTACGCGGGCCTCTCACTGTTGTGGCCTCTCCCGTTGTGGAGCGCAGGCTCAGCGGCCATGGCTCACGGGCCTAGAAGCTCCACGGCACGTGGGATCTTCCCGGACCGGGGCATGAACCCGTGTCCCCTGCATCATCACGTGGACTCTCAACTACTGCACCACCAGGGAAGCCCCACACTTTCTTATTTATCCGAGTTCCGTGTATATTTTTGTCTGAGTCTCTTGCAGTTGCTTTTGAGCTGTGTTATTTACTTTGTGACCTAGTGACAATTTCCATTTCTTCAGAATGAAGAAATGATACCTACCTCTCAAGAGCGTTTTAAAATCAAAAGAGTTAATGCTTTTGAAAGAAATTGAAACTTTTAATTGCTATTGTCTGGGAGGGGGGAAATTTCCCCCTACCCTTCTTAGTCCTTTCAGCTGATATAATAAGGCAACACAAGACAGACTAACAGGAGAAAAAAAAACTAATTTGTAAGGACAGAGTTCTTGTAGAAATAGAACTTCTGAGGTGACCAAAGTAGAGTGTTTGTGTATTATTTTTAGATAAAGAAACAATTATTTGTTAAGGTTTACTTAAACAAAGGGGTTTGTATTTGGGGTAGTAAACTAGTGAAGTAGTAACAAAGTTTGTTTATATAGCTTTTTGAGCCTTGAGTTCCCTAACCCTGGTGATAAGGATGCTTTCTATCCTCCTGGTATAGAGAGGATACGTTCCCACGTGAGATATATTTCCCACTGTTGCGGGGAAAAAGGAGTGTCAGATTGGTTTTTAATTATTTTTTATTGAAGGATAGTTGATTTACAGTGTGTTAATTTCTGCTGTACAGCAACGTGGTTCAGATATATAATACATATATATACATATAATTTTTAAAAAGTATTTTCCATTATGGTTTATCACAGGATATTGAATGTGGTTCCCTGTGCTCTGCAGTAGGACCTTGTTGTCTATCCATTCCATATATTATAGTTTGCATCTGCTAACCCCAAACTCCCAGTCCATCCCTCTGCTCACTCCACCTCCCCCTTGGCAACTACAAGTCTGTTCTGTATGTGAGACTGATTCTGTTTCACAGATAAATTCATTTTTGTCACATTTTAGATTCTACATATAAGTGATATTATATGGTATTTGTCTTTCTCATTTCACTTAGTATAAGAATCTCTAGTTACATCCCCAGTGCTGCAAATGGCATTATTTCATTCTTTTTTTATGGCTGACTAGTATTCTGTTGTATATATGTACCACATCATCTTTATCTACTAATTAGTCAATGAACGTTTAGGCTGTTTTCATGTCTTGGCCGTTGTGAATAGTGCTGCCGTGAACATAGGGGTACATGTATCTTTTTGGATTATAGTTTTGTCTGTATATATGCCCAGGAGTAGGGTTCCTGGATCATATGACAACTCTATTTTTAGCTTTTTGAGGTACTTCTATACTGTTTTCCATAGTGGCTGCACCAACTTCAATTCCCATCAACAGTGTAGGAGGGTTCCCTTTTCTCCACACCGTCTCCAGCATGTTATTTGAAGACTTTTTAATGATGATCATTCTGACCAGTGTGAGGTGATACCTCGTTGTAGTTTTGATTTGTATTTCTCTAATAATAGTGTTGGGCATCTTTTCATGTGCCTATTGGCTAACTGTATGTCTTTGGAGAAATGTCTAATTAGTTCTTCTGCCCGTTTTTCGATCAGGTTGTTTGTTTTTGTGTTGTTGTATGAGCTGTTTGTATATTTTGGAGATTAAGCCCTTGTCATTCTCATCATTTGCAAATATTTTTTCCCATTCTGTAGGTTGTCTTTTCATTTTGTTTATGGTTTCCTTTGCTGTGCAAAAGTTTGTGAGTTTGATTAGATCCCATTTGTTTATTTTGCTTTTATTTCTTTTTTTTTTTTTTTTTTTGCTTTACGTGGACCTCTCACTGTTGTGGCCTCTCCCGTTGCGGAGCACAGGCTCCAGACGTGCAGGCCCAGCAGCCATGGCTCACGGGCCCAGCCGCTTTGCGGCATGCAGGATCCTCCTGGACCAGGGCACGAACCCATGTCCCCTGCATTGGCAGGCGGACTCTCAACCACTGCGCCACCAGGGAAGCCCTATTTTGCTTTTATTTCTGTTGCCTTGGGAGACTGACCTAAGAAAACATTGGTATGATTTATGTCAGAAAATGTTTTGCCTATGCTCTTTTCTAGGAGTTTTATGGTGTCATGTCTTATGTTCATGTCTTATGTTTAAGTCTTTAAGCCATTTTGAATTTATTTTTGTGTATGGTGTGAGGGTGTATTCTAACTTCATTGATTTACATGTGACTGTCCAACTTTCCCAACACCCTTTGCTGAAGAGACTGTCTTTTTCTCATTGTATATTCTTGCCTCCTTTGTTGGAGATAAATTGATTTTAGGTGTGTGGATTTATTTTGGGGTTCTCTATTCTGTTCCATTGATTCATATGTCTGTTTTTGTGCCAATGCCATGCTGTTTTGATTACTGTAGTTTTGTTGTATTGTCTGAACTCTGGGAGGGTCATGCTTCTTCGTTTTTTCCCTCAGGATTGCTTTGGCAATTCTGGGTCTTTTATGGTTCCATATAAATCTTAAGATTATTTGTTCTAGTGCTGTAAAAAATGTCATGGGTAATTTAATAGGAATCACATTAAATCTGTAGATTGCTTTGGGTAGTATGGACATTTTAACAATATTCTTCCAGTTCAGTTCTATTTCTTTGAATCATCTGTGATTTCCTTTATTGTTTCATAGTTCTCAGCATATGTCTTTCAGCTCCTTGGTCACGTTTATTCATAAGTATTTCATTTTTTTTTTGGTATGATTTTAAAAGTATTTTTTTACATTCTCTCTCTGGTATTTCATTGCTAGTATAAAGAAATGCCACCAATTTCTGTATGTTAATATTGTATCCTGCTACTGTGCTAAATTCGTTTATCAGTTGTAGTTTTTGTATGGAGTCTTTAGGGTTTTCTCTATATAGTGTCATGTCATCTGCAAATAATGACAATTTTACCTCTTCCCTTCCAATTTGGATGTATTTTATTTCTTTTTATTGTCTGATTGCTGTGGCTAGGACTTCCAATACTATTTTGGATAGAAGTGATGAGAGTAGGCATCCTTGTCTTATTCCAGATTTTAGTGGGAAGGCTTTCAGCTTTTGACGATTGGCTGTGGGTTTGTCATAAATGGCTTTTATTATGTTGGGATATGTTCCCTCTATACCCACTTTGGTATGAGTTTTTTTAATCATGAATAGATGTTGAATTTTATCAGTTGCTTTTTCTGCATTTATTGAGATGATCGTGTGGTTTTTGTCTTTTGTTTATGTGGTGTATCACATTGACTTGTGTATATTGAACCATGCTTGTGAATTTGGGATGAATCCAACTTAGTCATGGTGTATGATTTTTTTGATGTGTTGGATTTCGTTTGCTAATATTTTGAGAATTTTTGCATCTATATTCATCAAAGATATTGGCCTCTAATTTTTCTTTTTTGGTGGTATCTTTGCTTTTGGTATCAGGGTCATGGTGGCTTCATAGAATGTCTTTGGGAGTGTTTCTTCCTCTTCAATATTTTGGAAGAGTTTGAGAAAGATTGGTATAAGTTCTTTGTATGTTTGGTAGAATTAACCTGTGAAGGCATCTGGTCCTGGACTTTTGTTTGTAGGGACTTTTTTATTATTATTATTACAGATTTTATTTTATGTCTAGTGATCAGTCTGTGCAAATTATGTATTTCTTGATTCACTTTTGGTAGGCTGTATGTTTCTAGAAACGTGTCCATTGCTTCTAGGTTGTCAAATCTGCTGGCATATAATTGTTCATAATATTCTCATTTTTTTTTTAAATTTCTGTGGTATCAGTTGTTATTTCTTCTTTTTCATTTCTTATTTTATTTGGGTTCTCTTTCTTTTTTTCTTGGCAAGCCTAGCCAGAGGTTTGTTTATTTTGTTTACCCTTTCAGAGAACCAGCTCTTGGTTTTATGGATTTTTTTCTCTGTTTTTTTTTAATCTCTTATTTATTTCCTCTCTGATCTTTATTTCCTTCCTTCTGCTGACTTAAGTTTTGTTCTTTTTCTAATTCTTTTAGGTGGTCAGAGTGGTTTTTAAATCATTTTTTTCCACTGGTTGTTTCTCAAGTAACTTTAATTCAAAGTAATCAATATGTCATTGTGGCTTATCTTGGGGTGGCCTGTCCTGAGTCCCAACAGTATGCAACAAGTGTCCATTATTATTATTTCTATTATTCTTATATAAATTATATCAGTAAAGGAGCCAAGGTCTGGAAAAGATGAGAGACTTTCTTGTTTCCATTATTTATTAACAAAGTGACTTTGAGAAAGTGACATATCCTCTCTGAAGATCAGTTTCCTTACCTCTGAAGTGAGGAGCATAATAGTGCCTAACCGAATGGCACTGTGAGAAGGATTAGATTACTAAAGTCATATGTAATGCACAGGAGGTGCCTGGGCACTTAACATATGCTCAGTTAATGTTAGCTGTTATTGTTGGGAGGGGCAGCTTAGAGCCAAAACTCCAACTTTGGATCCCAAGTCTTGTTCTCTTCTGGTAACTTCTCACCTTTCTTTGGAAGTAAGTGGAAATAGGTAATATTTTAAATTTGCTTTGTAAATTGTGAAGTGTGCTACACTGGTAAATGTTGGACCATAGTGTGTGAGGTGGCATTTTTTCTGTTATCACAACATTTGTTCAGACCCTACCTTCCATGTTTACTTTTTTAAAAAAATTTCTTCTAGAACTCATTTTCAAGTTAAAAAGTTTTTTTAATTTTAATTTACATGAAATGTAAGGGCAGAGCACTCTAAAGACAGCTTTTCTCTTCAAAACCTTTAGACAGTCTTTGATTTGGTTGTCACTGAATGTCACCTCTGCTGCTATGGGGATGTCTCCATATTTTAGCAGGTTTTATCAGTGAATTTCCTAAAAGTGATTTGCCAGTGGTTTTAAGACTGTAGCTAACAGGTTAAAGTCAAATTAGAGTAATGCCAGTAGGAGAAAAACTCTTTTTGCAAGATGTTAACCATATAATTGTTCTGAGTCCTGGTATTTATTCTGGTTTTGCCCCTTATCATAATCTAAACATTTAATGAGCTCTTGTCATTCAAATGTACATTTTGCTTTAAAAAAAAATCCTGCCATTAAACATAATTTAGGATGCTCTATTTTCCCTCCATGACACACATGTCATCTGGATAGTAAGCATAAACCAGATAAAAAATCACTCTGCCTGGGCCTCACTGAACAGCAGGGAAACAAGAGATACACAAAAGACATATCAGAGAGGAACATATTTTGTTTGGGCAAGGAAAGTAACCCCTTACCTGCTTGGCCAATCTGGCAAAATAATTTTTGGTTCAGTGGACTTATATGTTGCAGATGTTAGGGGTTCCTTTCCTTGGCAGTACCAGAAGATACCCTTGTACCTGGAAACTCTGGAATGAAAAAACAGGCCTCAGTTGTTTAATACCTGAGTCAAAAGTAATGAGATGAAATGAATGTAAGCAGTTTCACGTACCTTCTGCTTCAACAATGAATAATTAATACATGGGGTTTTTCTAGTGTTAGCTCTGGTTCCACCACACTTAGGGATGGTGGAACCTCTGAGCCTGGGGGTACCTGAGGGAAATTCCTCTATAATAATTATATTTGGATCTTCTTGTTAAAACCAACTTAGTGAGCTTCAAGGCCACCTCAGGGCTAAATAACAGGCTATTTTTAAAAATCTCCCATCTTAAAAAAAAATCTCCCATCTTCTTTGTCCATTTCCCTCCAGGCATTTCCCAGGTTTTGTTTCCCAAATGCCCTGACCCAAATAAAAATTCCTTTCTTGTTCTCTGCCTGCCCTCTCAATCTTGATGAGTCAAGTTTTATTATGCCATCTGGCCAGTTAAGACCTAGATTCAGCCTCCAGTCCCTGTTACTCTTACGCTCCTCAATATATGTCCCACTTTCCCCCTTAATCTCTTCTCTAAAATCCACCACACAGGGCTTTGCCACTTGCTGGCACGAAATGGGAGGATACCCTCCCATCTTCCATCCAATTCCAGGTTGATCCATGTGAGGGTTTTCACTCTGTGCCCCAAATTCAGATACAATATAAATGGGGTTGCCAGTTAAAATCAGGATGCCCAGTGCTAGGGACTGTTTGTCCTGCCCAAATTTACATGTTAAACCCTAATCCCCAATGTGCTAATATTTGGAGATAGGGCTTTTGAGAATTAACTAGTTCATAAGAGTAGAGCCTTCATGATGGGATTAGTGCCCTTAAAGAGGCAGGGGAGAGCTTGCTTCTCTCTGCTCTTGGCCACGTGAGGATGCCACAAAAAGGCTGTGAACCAGGAAGAGAGACCTCACAAGGACCTGGCCACTGGGACTTTCATCTCACTTTCCAGCCTCCAAAACTGTGAGAAATAAACTTCCATGGTATTTTCTTATAGCAGTCTGAGGCACCCATATAAATTTGAATTTCAGATTTTAAAAAATGGAATAAAATCAGTGTTTACAAATTATTAGGTGTTTGCCTGAATTTCAAATTTAATTGTGTTTTTTATTTGTTACATCTGGCAACCCAAATTGTAAAATATTCCCCTTTCTATAATACTTAGCTATGTTCTCCCAAATCGATTCTGATATCTTGAGACTAAGGAAATGCAAGTCTCAGTTCTACACAGCAGGTCATTGTCCCTGTCAGGGTTTATGTCCTGTCTATGGTCAGTAGCACTGTGGCGAGAGGGATTCACGTAGACTTTTCTGCATTTTCTCAGGAAGAAAATGTCTGTGTGTTTGAAAGCTACCTAAAACCATCACCCACACTGTGCAGAATGTGTTTATTCTGAACTTACTTTAGGAAACCAGTTTGCTATCCAGTGTCCTCCTCCCTGACATATCTTGGGATGTGACTGTTGACCCTACATGTGTGGTATGCTGGGGCTACAGCCTGTTCTGAACTTGCAAGGCAGAGGCAGGGATTGCAGCATGCACCTTCTAACTCACGCATCAGTCAGGCACCTCTGCTCAGGACATCTGTAAATTGAAGGTTTCTTCTGTAGTCATCTCTCCTTGCTGCTGAAAGGAATTTTTGTTTTGGTTTGGTTTCATTTACCAGAACAGAAACGTTATGAGCTTCTGTATTTCTGTGTATTAGAGAGCCTAACACAAATTTACTAGTTTGTTTCTTACCTTTATTTTCAATCCTGCTTAGAGGCTCTTTCAAGCTAACAGCAGGATTTCTTTGCCTCACTAAGCAGTGTCCCCACTGCTCTATGTCTTCCTCCTCTTCTGTTCCCCTTCCTATACCTCCTTCCCTTTCCCCTTTCTCTTCTTCCCTCTACTCCTCCTCTTCCTTCTAGCACTAAGTATGGCAAGAACTGCATGGGTTTTACCCTCAAATAGATATGCCTGTAAATTTCAGTTCAGTCACTTACTAGACAAGACCTTGGGCACGTTGCCTGCGCTATGTCTTCTCATCTAGAACTGAAGATAATGTAGCACGCTACTCTCACAATGCTCTGAAGATTAAATGAGGTAATGTATATAGAGTTCTTGGCCTGTAGTAGTTGCTTAATACATGGTATATTCTTTCCCTTTCTTCCAATTAGCAACACATGAAATATATAAGTATGTAAAAATACTTTTGCACATATATGTCAACATACCTAGTTTACACCTTAGCCCTGCTTGCTCTTTGAGGATGTAGTTCAGGTTCATGAAGACGTTTTCTGGAATCTCCAATTTCTAACTCCCAAAATGCTTCCCTTTGAAATTGGAATTACCTACTAATTATGAGATCAATACTTAATATGTGTCCTCACACTGGAATGCAACCTTTTCAAGAAGAGGAACAGCATCTGTGTTTTGCCCTGCTCTTATCCCCTGAACCTAGAACAATGCCTGTCATGCAGTAGGTACTCACAAATGTTCCCAGAGGGAGGGCTCAAGGTAATACCATGCAATAGCCATGGTGTCCACATGCCAAGAGTCATACATACTTTAGGAATGAGGCATCAAAACGGACTATAAACTGCTTTAAACCCAGCTTTATGTACGTCGCAATTTACATCAGTTCTAAAAATTGCTGACGGTATCACAGTACTTTCAGCATAGACTTTAAAATTCTAAGTGATCAATAAGGAATCAGGAAATGTCCTCCACTTATTCCATAGAGCCAAGAAATGAGATGAAATAAATATGACATAGGTCTTGCCCTCAAGAACTAAAATTTCCTGCAAAAAATGTTCCTACTCATGGCAATCAGGTCTTTGACCTTTTGATTTTATCCAAATGACTAAAAAGAGGTGTAGACTCACATCAGGGATTCTTGGCTAATTGATGAAATTTTGTTTTTTACCGAAAAACTTTTTCCACCCTTTCCTCTCTCTCTGTGAACTGAAGTTGAAGGGTGTAGTGTGTTTCCTGCTACATTATTTCCCATCTCCTAAATCCCATCTCCTAAATCCCATCTCAAGAAGAAACTCTATTTGATGCAAAGGCATTGGGAGGGTAAGGGGAGCTGGCAGATTTGTGATTTGTGTGGTGGAGGGAATGGCCACCTTGCCCAGGTAGGACAGAAGCTGCCCAGGATGCTGAATCGTCCTGGTACCATCTGCTTGGCTGACCCACTAATCTGCCATCCAGTTTTTGTGAACACCAGAATTGTTTCCCAGTTGAGATTTCTTGAAACATCTCTTACATCAATTAAAGACTAGAGAACAGATGGTGATTTCTTGAGACAGTGAAGTATTTAACTGATTCATTACTCATGTAGGGAACAGTGATAACAACCAATTTGGCATTGTATGCTTTGGCTTACTTTTCTTTTAGGTTGTCAGTTTCCAGTATGTTAGGAGATTTCAGGCTTAAAAAATGGAAATACACTTCTCTGCTCAGATGGTGGAGGCTTATCAGGATGCCCTAGGAAGTCAGCGAGCACAGAGATCTGTCTCAGTAATGTCAAAGTCAGGCTTTAATGGAATGGAGGTGGTATTCACCACCTTTCAGGTACCAAAGCAGCTCCAAGGACACTCATCAAAACTAGCGACTGCCATCGAATTTGATAATGTCTGCCAAAGCATAGCACTGTGCCCAGCACACAGAAAGAACTCAAAACTACATCTGTTATACTACAACAACAGAAATTGTAGGAATTTAACAGTAGGTTTATTGAGCTAGTCATTCATTTTAGCATACTATTGAAAGGATGTGCCTATATTTCTCTAATTACGTTACCATATTCATAACTCTATTTTTCTCTGACCCGACCTCACTAGTTTCTGCTGCTTTCCTTCCTTTCTGTCTCTCCCATCCATCTCTCTGTCTCCCTCTCATTTACAACCAAAATTCCCTGAGACAGAGAATCTGATGAGGCCTGGTATTCACTCTCCATTGTCAGAACACACCCACTAGATATTCTTGTGCCAAATGACTCCTTAAATTGCCCCTTAAAACTGACCCATCACTACTCCTCTTGGATCTGAGTATAGACCCATGATGCAGTCTATCCCAGCCATGTTAAAATGTCCACAGGACAGAAAGCATGGGGAATTATAGATGAGTCACCCTGAGGGATTCTGCTTAGATTGAGACTGGGGATACAGGGTACATTGAGTTTCATAGACTATTATATACACCAGTAATTCTGTTTTCTTTTCCTCTGGAAGCTGGTTATCAGTTGCTTTTTTTTTTTTTTTAAGTATAGGAAGTTTTATTTGGTTGTTCAACATTTTGTAAAACTTTTTAAATTGAAGTATAGTTCATTTGCAATATTCTGTTCATTTCAACTGTACAGCAAAGTGATTCCGTTACATATATATGTATATATATATATGTAATATATATTCTTTTTCAGATCCTTTTTCATTATAGGTTATTACAAGATATTGAGTATAGTTCCCTGTGTAAGTCTTTGTTTATTTTATATATAGTAGTATATTTTAATCCCAAATTCCTAAGTTATATATATAAATTGCTTTTTATACTGGGGTCAAGCTTTTAAAAATCTGTCAGTGAGCACAAACTGTTGCTCAGGAGGTTGTTGAGTGCCAACCTCGTTAGACTTAGGGAGCTGTTTGGAAAGTCTGCAATAGTTCACAAAGAATCTTCCCATCATGCGTGTGTCCAGGTGCCTGGAGCCTGGCTGGACCACATCAGCTCATTTTGGGCTCAGGGCTAAGTAAATGCTCCCAAATTCCTGGCAGGGCAAGATAAGGTATCAGGGATTTCAGAAGGTAGATAAACTTTGGTTCAGATGAGTGCTGTGTCGGCAGCTATCTAATATGTCACTCAGCCTCTCTGGGGTGCAGTTGATTCACCTGTAAAAAAGTAGGTTGTTATGTGGCTTTTATGAGATAATGTATACAAAACACCTAAGCAATAAACACCAAAGCTTTCCCCCTGTGAGCCTTATTCTGCACATACTTAGCAGCGCTTCTAGCCTCTCTTTGCTTCTTAGACAGCAGTGGGCCCTTCCAGTGTTTGTATTTACCGGGTTGGAGCTCTGCTGATATCCTGTGGAGACGTGCAGTCACATTGCGCATTGAGGTGCTGGCAGTGCAGCATCTGCTGGTAGGAAGTGGGCATGAGGAGATGCCAAGGAGGCAACCCTGAGTAACTTGTGTGATGGGGTAGGGTGGATGGAACCCGGGTGCAGCCTGGGCTAGACCTGGCAGATCAGGACCTGGGCCAGACATGACGTCCCCATCGATGTGGTGAAACCCAGCCTAAAATCACAACAAGAGTGGAAATCATGGCCTTGGTTATGAATTGCTTTCTGTACGTGCTCAGAACACTGCATCCCACCTTGATTCTGAGCTTCCAGACACACACCTTGATGATTTGAAGCCTTACCCTCCTGCCTCTGTGTCTTCCCTCTTTGAAGGCATAGGGACACCCTCCTTTGGTGAAAGGATCCCAAAGTAGTAGCTTACACAAATCTTTTATGAGTACTCTTGATACCATCAACTTCTAAGGAGTATACTTTCAGGGATCAGAAGTTCATACAGCATTCCCAAATATCAGTGCCAGATGTTAAGATCTCATTAACTAAATAGAGACAAACTGCTGGGACTTTGGCTTATTCAGATGAAAACTCCTATTAGGATGTGGTGTATATACATTCCATGCTAGGTTTTAATCTGTGTCTAAGTAGAATATAAGTTTAGAGGAAAATTTGTGACAATGTCATTTTTAATTTCCTTAATAAGATGTATTTCTTGAAAAATGAAACTTTCTTATTTATCTTGGATTTTTTTCCATCGGTGGTATCACAATGACTTGAAGATATTGGGTCCTTGACATATAGTTAATGAGTACATACTGATCATTTTATTAATGTTATGGCAGCTCTTGGAGTTAATAACCACCCCAGAATATTACTGCAACGCAACACCATCTGTTTGGATTACAGAATATTCTGATCACTTCTCTCTGCGTCATCCACCTTCATATGTTCATGAAGATCTTAAGGTACTTATTCTGCCCCAAGTCGTAGACCTTTCTACTCACACCTTCTCTCTCAACCCAAAATTGAAACACATCCTCATAAATTTTAGAACAGTAAGACTAGCCCAAGCAAAGTAGAGGGGAGGGAATAAAATATTTTAAATGCAGACTATCATGATAGAAAAATATAGTAAAACTTATAAATAAGTACTACTTATTTGCAAAATTGAATAAAACAGATCTCTGGCAATCCTTCAAAAACAAACAACAATAAGAGAAATACAAATGCCCTAAGGAGGAATAGTCAGCAGATGTAAAATAGATGAAGACGCAACATTTCCCAGTTCCCTGCTAAAGGATACTAAAATCCAAAATGGGATAAAGAGAGCATAACATAAGAAAACCCAAGACCAGTGTCCTATCATGTCAAGACCCTAAATCATAATAAAATATCAAATATCATCTAGCATTATATTAAAAGAATAATGACAAATATAGTTTATTCAGAGATTGCACATATGGTTTGACATTAGTTATTCTATTAATATAATTCATCACAATTAAGAGTTAAAGAAACTAAAGCTATTTATAAAACCCTGGTGTCAGAAATAAATAAGCATTACATTAAAAACTGAATCACACCTGAAGATACTAAGAAACTTGACTACATACAAATCTAAAATGTCCATATATTATCCTGGGGTAGCTGCTGACATCAATTTGTTGTGTATATTTTTAGATAATTTTTTGTGCAACATACATACATGCACCTGTAGCAATATATGGCCAATTATTCTGTAATTAGATTTCACTATGTAAAAAACCACACCAAACTTAGTTGTATAAAATAATACACACTTATTATTGCTCAGGGGTCAATGGGTCCATGGTTGGTAGGGTGGGCAGCACTGCTGAACTTGGTGGGAGTTTCTTGCATGTTTTGGGGAGTTCCTGGCTAAGGCTGGTTCAGACTCTTCTCCTTACACATTGTTACAGTGAAAGAGGGGTCCACACAGGGAGGGTAATAATTGCAGCCATTTTTTTTCTTTTTTTTTTTACAAGCAGTATATTTCGAGACCCAAGAAAGAAATACTGTATCCATGTATTCTGATAAAATCTTGATGAAATTTAATGTCCATATGAAGAGGAAAAAAAAATCCTTAGTGGGTCAGGAAGAGAAGTATTTCCTAAAATGATAAAAGATATGGAACTGATGCCAATAGTCAACATGTTTAATGATAAAACATTTCATGAATTCGTACTAGAATTAAGACAGGGGGCTTCCCTGGTGGTGCAGTGGTTGAGGGTCCGCCTGCCGATGCAGGGGACACGGGTTCGTGCCCCGGTCCGGGAAGATCCTGCGTATCGCAAAAAAAAAAAAGACAGGGGTGCCCTCTATCATTACTAGGGAAGAACTGGGCAGATCAATAGGGAGCTCTTGCCTCTCCTACCCTCATCCAATTGACTAATTGACCACAATAGAAATAGTTTATCTCCAGTGCTGCTTTAATTGAAGGGTGTAAAGGAGATTTCTTAAGAGGTGATTTATTAGAAGGATGCCAGAAAACTCGGTTCCTGGGGTTGGTCTTTAAGCAGGTTGAGAACTTGGCACTATTGGTGCCAGTTTTATGCACTGTTAGCAGTTGCTTCCAACAAAAAATTAGTAAAGTTAATTCTAATGATGGTTTTCATTTAGTACACTGTGTCAGAGGAAAGTCTGGAATTCTGTTAAATTTGAAACATCTGACATTATTGTTTATACTACTGCAAATGAAGGTTAAAAACTCCTGCATTGAAGCTAAGACGATATTTTTCTGTGTGTGTGTTGATGATACAAACATAAATTTTGGTGATGCACAGTATTATGGTACAGAGAAAACTGATAATTAAGAAACTTTTGGAACAAAAACAGTTTTGGGATTAGCTATGGTGCACTTATAATTGTATCCAAACTTTTTATACCATTGCAAACGAAAATTATAATTGTAGAAATTTACGTATTTTTTAACATCTTTATTGGAGTGTAATTGCTTTACAATGTTGTGTTAGTTTCTGCTTTATAACAAAGTGAATCAGCTATACATATACATATATCTCCATATCTCCTTCCTGTTGCGTCTCCCTCCCACCCTCCCTATCCCACCCCTCTAGGTGGTCACAAAACACGGAGCTGATCTCCCTGTGCTATGCGGCTGTTTCCCACTGGCTATCTATTTATATTTGGTAGTGTATATATGTCCATGACACTCTCACTTCATCCCAGCTTTACCCTTCCCCCTCCCCATGTCCTCAAGTCCATTCTCTACATCTGCGTCTTTATTCCTATCCTGACGTAGGTTCATCAGAACCTTTTTTTTCTTTAGATTCCATACATATGTGTTAGCATATGGTATTTGTTTTTCTCTTCCTTTCTTACTCTATGACAGACTCTAGGTCCATCCACCTCACTACAAATAACTCAATTTCATTTCTTTTTATGGCTGAGTTATGTTCTATTGTATATATGTGCCACAAATTCTTTATCCATTTATCTGTTGATGGACACTTAGGTTGCTTCCATGTCCTGGTTATGGTAAATAGAGCTGCAATGGACATTGTAGTACATGACTCTCTTGGAATTACTGTTTTCCCAGGATATATGCCCAGTAGTGGGATTGCTGGGTCGTATGGTAGTTCTATTTTTAGTTTTTTAAGGAACCTCCATACTGTTCTCCATAGTGGCTGTATCAGTTTACATTCCCACCAACAGTTCTCCACACCCTTTCCATCGTTTATTGTTTGTAGAATTTTTGATGATAGCCCTTCTGACTGGTGTGAGGTGATACCTCATTGTAGTTTTGATCTGCATTTCTCTAATGATTAGTGATGTTGAACGTCCTTTCATGTATTTGATGGCAATCTGTATATCTTCTTTGGAGAAATGTCTATTTAGGTCTTCTGCCCATTTTTGGATTGGGTGGTTTGTTTTTGGCACATTGAGCTGCATGAACTGCTTGTAAATTTTGGAGATTAATCCTTTGTCAGTTGCTTCATTTGGAAATATTTTCTCCCATTCTGAGGGTTGTCTATTCATCTTGTTTATGGTTCCCACTGTGGTGCAAAAGCTTTTAACTTTCATTAGGTCTCATTTGTTTATTTTTGGTTTTATTTCCCTCTCTAGGTGGTGGATCAAAAAGGATCTTGCTGTGATTTATGTCATAGAGTGTTCTGTGTATGCTTTCCTCTAACAGATTTATAGTGTCGAGTTACATTTAGCTCTTTAATCCATTTTGAGTTTATTTTTGTGTAGGGTGTTAGGGACTGTTCTAATTTCATTCTTTTACAGGTACTGTCTAGTTTTCCCAGCACCATTCATTGAAGAGGCTGTCTTTTCTCCATTGTATACTCTTGCCTCCTTTATCGAAGATAAACCCATGCACATATGGTCACCTTATCTCTGGGCTTTCTATCCTGTTCCATTGATCTATATTTCTTTTTTTGTGCCAGTACCATACTGTCTTGATTACTGTAGCTTTGCAGTATAGTCTGAAGTCTGGGAGCGTGAGTCCCCCAGCTCCATTTTTCTTTCTCAAGATTGCTTTGGCTATTCGGTGTCTTCTGTGTTTCCATACAAATTGTGAAATTTTTTGTTCCAGTTCTGTGAAAAATGCCAGTGGTAGTTTGATAGGGATTGCATTGAATCTGTAGATTGCTTTGGGTAGTAGAGTCATTTTCACAATGTTGATTCTTCCAATCCAAGAACGTGGTATATCTCTCCATCTGTTTGCATCTACTTTAATTTCTTTCATCAGTGTCTTATAGTTTTCTGCATACAGGTCTTTTGTCTCCTTAACTAGGTTTATTCCTAGGTATTTTATTCTTTTTCTTGCAATGGTAAGGGGGAGTGTTTCCTTAATTTCTCTTTCAGATTTTTCATCATTAGTATACAGGAATGCAAGAGATTTCTGTGCCTTAATTTTGTATCCTGCTACTTTACAAATTCATTGATTAGCTCTACTAGTTTTCTGGTAGCATCTTTAGGATTCTCTATGTAGAGTATCATATCATCTGCAAACAGTGACACTTGTATTTCTTTTCTGATTTGGATTCGTTTTATTTCTTTTTATTCTCTGCAGTGGCTAAAACTTCCAAAACATTGTTAAATAATAGTGGTGAGAGTGGACAACCTTGACTTATTCCTGATCTTAGAGGAAATGGTTTCAGTTTTTCACCATTGAGAACGATGTTGGCTGTGGGTTTGTCATATATGGCCTTTATTATGTTGAGGTAAGTTCCCTCTATGCCTACTTTCTGGAGGGTTTTTATCATAAATCAGTGTTGAATTTTGTCGAAAGCTTTTTCTGCATCTGTTGAGATGATCATATGGTTTTTCTTCCTCAATTTGTTATATGGTGTATCACATTGAATGATTTGCGTAAATTGAAGAATCCTGGTATCCCTGGGATAAACCCCACTTGATCATGGTGTATGATTCTTTTAATGTGCTGTTGGATTCTGTTTGCTAATATTTTGTTGAGGATTTTTGCATCTATGTTCATCAGTGATATTGGCCTCTTTTCTTTCTTTGTGACAACATTGTCTGCTTTTGGTATCGGTGATGGTGGTCTCGTACACTGAGTTTTGGGGGTGTTCCTCTCTCTCCTAGTTTTGGAAGATTTGGGGAAGGATAGGTGTTAGCTCTTCTCTAAATGTTTGAAAGAATTCACCTGTGAAGCCATCTGGTCCTGGGCTTTTGTTTGTTGGAAAATTTTTAATCACAGTTTCAATTTCAGTGCTTGTGATTGGTCTGTTTATACTTTCTATTCCTCATTCAGTCTCGAAAGGTTGTGCTTTTCTAAGAATTTGTCCATTTCTTCCAGGTTGTCCATTTTATTGGCATAGGGTTGCTTGTAGTCATCTCTCATGATCCTTTGTATTTCTGCAGTGTCAGTTGTTACTTCTCCTTTTTCATTTCTAATTCTGTTGTTTTGAGTCTTGTCCGTTTTTTTCTTGATGAGTCTGGCTAATGGTTTATCAATTTTGTTTATCTTCTCAAAGAGCTACCTGTTTTATTGATCTTTGCTATCATTTCCTTCTTTTCTTTTTCATTTATTTCTGATCTGATCTTTATGATTTCTTTCCTTCTGCTAACTTTTGGGGGTTTTTTTGGTCCTTCTTTCTCTAATTCCTTTAGGGGTAAGGTTAGGTTGTTTAACTGAGATTTTTCTTGAGGTAGGATTTTATTACTGTAAACTTCCCTCTTAGAACTGCTTTTGCTGTATCCCATAGGTTTTGGGTCATTGTGTTTTCATTGTCATTTGTTTCTATGTTTTTCTTTATTTCCTCTTTGATTCCTTCAGTGATCTCTTGGTTATTTTGTAGTGTATTGTTTACCCTCCATGTGTTTGTATTTTTTACTGATTTTTTCCTGTAATTGATATCTAGTCTCATAGCATTGTGGTTGGAAAAGATACTTGATATGATTGCAATTTTCTTAAATTTACCAAGGCTTTATTTGTGACCCAAGGTATGAACTATCCTGGAGAATGTTCCATTAGCACTTGAGAAGAAAGTGTATTCTGTTGTTTTTGGATGGAATGTCCTATGAATATCAATTGATATTTGATATTGTTCCATCCAAAACAAGTCCATCTTTTTTAATGTATCATTGAAAGCTTGTGTTACCTTATTTTCATTTTGGATGATCTGTCAATTGGTTACAGTGGGGTGTTAGTAGGGGAGTTTATGATCCTGTTACTGTCAGTTTCCCTTGTTTTGACTGTTAGCATTTGCCTTATGTATTGAGGTGCTCCTATATTGGGTGCATAAATATTTACAATTGTTGTATCTTCTTCTTGGATTGATCCTTTTATCATTATGTAGTGTCCTTCTTTGTCTCTTATAATAGTCTTTATTTTAAGGTCTATTTTGTCTGATATGAGAATTGCTAATCCAGCTTTCTTTTGAGTTCCATTTGCATGGAATACCTTTTTCCATCCTGTCACTTTCAGTCTGTATGTGTCCCTAGGTCTGAAGTGCGTCTCTTGTAGGCAGCATATATATGGGTCTTGTTTTTGTATCCATTCAGGCAGTCTATGTCTTCTGGTTGGAGCATTTAGCCCATTTACATTTAAGGTAGTTATTGATACTGTTACCATTTTCTTAATTGTTTTGGGTTTGTTATTGTAGGTCTTTTCCTTCTCTTGTGTTTCCTCTCTAGGGAAGCTCCTTTAGCATTTGTTGTAAAGCTGGTTTGGTGGTGCTGAATTCTCTTAGCTTTAGCTTGTTTGTAAAGCTTTTAATTTCTTCATCGAACCTGAATGAGATCCATGCTGGGTAGAATAAGCTTAGTTTTAGGTTTTTCCCTTTCATCACTTTAAATATGTCCTGCCACTCCCTTCTGGCTTGCAGAGTTTCTCCTGAAAGATCAGCTGTTAACCTTAAGGGGATTCCCTTGTATGTTATTTGTTGTTTTTCCCTTGCTGCTTTTAATATTTTTTCTTGTATTTGATTTTTGATAGTTTGACTAACATGTGTCTTGGCTTGTTTCTCCTTGGATTTATCCTGTTTGGGACTCTCTGCTCTTCCTGTGCTTGATGAACTATTTCCTTTCCCATATTAAGGAAGTTTTCATTTATAATCTCTTCAAATATTTTCTCAGTCCCTTTTTCTGTTCTTCTTCTGGGACCCCTATAATTCATAGGTTGGTGTGTTTAATGTTGTCCCAGAGGTCTCTGAGACTCCTCGTTTCTTTTCATTCTTTTTTCTTTATTCTGCTCTGCAGTAGTTATTTCCACTATTTTGTCTTCCAGGTCAGTTATCCGTTCTTCTGCCTCAGTTATTCTGCTATTGATTCGTTCTAGAGAGTTTTAAAATTCATTTATTGTGCTATTCATCACTGTTTGTTTGCTCTTCAGTTCTTCTAGGTCCTTGTTAAAGGTTTCTTGTATTTTCTCCATTCTATTTCCAAGATTTTGGATCATCTTTACTATCATTATTCTGAATTCTTTTTCAAGTAGACTGCCTATTTCCTCTTCATTTGTTAGGTCTGGTGGGTTTTTACCTTGCTCCTTCATGTGCTGTGTGTTTCTCTGTCTTCTCATTTTGCTTAACTTCCTGTGTTTGGGGTCTCCTTTTGGCAGGCTGCAGGTTCATATTTCCTGATGTTTTTAGTGTGTGCCCCCAGTGGCTAAGGTTGGTTCAGTGGGTTGTGTAGGCTTCTTGTTGAAGGGAACTAGTGCCTGTTTTCTGGTGGATGAGGCTGGATCTTGTCTTTCTGGTGGGCAGGACCAGTCCAGTGCTGTGTTTTGGGGTGTCTGTGGACTTATTATGATTTTAGGCAGCCTCTCTGCTAATGGGTGGGGTTGTGTTCCTGTCTTGCTAGTTGTTTGGCATAGGGTGTCCAGCACTGTGGCTTCCTGGTAATTGAGTGGAGCAGGGTCTTAACATTGAGATGGAGATCTCTGGGAGAGCTTTTGGTATCTGATATTGTGTGTGGCCAGGAGGTCTCTGGTGGATCAATGCCCTGAACTTGGCTCTCCCACCTCAGGCACAGACCTGACACCCAGCTGGAGGACCCAGACTGTGTCAGCCACATGGCTCAGAAGAAAAGGGAGGAAAAAAGAAAGAATAAAGGAAAATAAATTTATTAAAATACAAAATTGACATAATTATGAAAAAAATGAAAAATTTAAGGAGTGATAAGACAAAGAGAGAGCAAACAGACCAACAAACAAATCCACCAATTATAACCAGTGCTAAAAAAACTGTACTAAAAAAAACCCAAAATACAAAAAAGAAGACAGAACCCTAGGACAAATGGTAAAAGCAAAGCTATACAGAAAAAATCACACAACATCCACCACCTCAATTTTGGGATGATTTATTGTTTATTTAGATATTCCAGAGATGCAGGGTACATCAAGTTGATTGTGGAGATTTAATCTGCTGCTCCTGAGGCTGCTGGGAGAGATTTCCCTTTCTCTTCTTTGTTTGCACAGCTCCCGTGGTTCAGCTTTGGATTTGCACCCACCTCTACGTGTAGGTCGCCTGAGGCCATGTGTTCGCTCAGATAGGACAGGGTTAAGGTAGCATCTGATTAGGGGCTCTGGCTCACTCAGGCCTGGGGTAGGGAGGAGTACAGAATGCAGGCCGAGCCTCGGGGGGCAGAGCCTGGCATAACGTTTCAACAGCCTGAGCCATGCCGTGTGTTCTCCTCGGGAAGTTGTCCCTGGATCACGGAACCCTGGCAGTGGCCAGCTGCACAGGCTCCTGGGAGGGGAGGTGTGGATAGTGACCTGTGCTTGCACACACGCTTCTTGGTGGCTACAGCAGCAGCCTTAGCGTTTCATGCCCATCTCTGGTGTCTGCGCTGATAGCTGCCGCTCGCACCCATCTCTGGAACTCGTTTAGGTGGTGCTCTGAATCCCCTCTCCTTGCACACCTGAAAACAATGGTCTCTGGCCTCTTAGGCAGTTCCATACTTTTTCCCAGACTCCCTCCTGGCTAGCTGTGGCGCACTAGCCCCCTTCAGGCTGTGTTTATGCAGCCAACCCCAGTCCTCTCCCTGGGATCTGACCTCTGAAGCCTGAGCCTCAGCTCCCAGCCCCCCCACCTGCCCCAGCGGGTGAGCAGACAAGCCTCTCGGGATTGTGAGTGCTGGTTGGCACCTATCCTCTGTGTGGGAATCTCTCCACTTTGCTCTCTGCACCCCTGGTGCTGTGCTCTCCTCTGTGGCTCCGAAGCTTCCCCCGGCCCCACCCCCCATCTCTGCCAGTGAAGCGGCTTCCTAGTGTGTGGAAACTTTGTCCTTCACAGCTCCCTCCCAGAGGTGCTGGTCCCATCCCTATCCTTTTGTCTTTTTTTCTTTTGCCCTACCCAGGCACGTGGGGTAGTTTCTTGACTTTTGGGAAGTCTGTCGTCTTCTGTCAGTGCTCAGTAGGTGTTCTGTAGGAATTGTTCCGCATGTAGATA
Source organism: Monodon monoceros (assembly GCF_005190385.1). NCBI lineage: Eukaryota > Metazoa > Chordata > Mammalia > Artiodactyla > Monodontidae > Monodon > Monodon monoceros. The sequence continues at coordinate 31,494,425 of NW_021703781.1, read as the reverse complement.
TATTTCTGATGTATCTGTGGGGAGGAAGGTGATCTCCACGTCTTATTCCTCCACCATCTTGAATGTCTTCTCCTACATATTTTTATATATGCACATTTAGAATAATGTTAAAAAAAATTTCATGATACAAATGATGAATACACAAATGTATATTAGCAGAGTAGTACATGATTTCTGTCCTTGCTGCCCATTATCACCAGTATGTTAAAATCATTTGAACCTTTAAAAATCAACTTTGTAAACCAACCTATACTTCTTAAAATGTTATTAAACTTTTTTGTATATGAGTTCTCTATACTTTGGTTGAAATTTCTTTAAAATTTGTGGAAATGTTTACTGAAAGAATATAATAAATTATATGTTCATCCTATTTAGAAAGCCAAACTGTATAAAAAAAAAAAGAAAAATCCAACATAGATAAACTGCAGTGATTTTAGATACCCAGAATATTCAAAAGAAACTTATCATCTAAATATGGGCTAATAATAAATATATTCTTCATGCATATAATACCACATACATTTTGCCATATAGCGACCAACATTAAGAACATTATTAACTGAACGATTCCAGTAATGAGAAAAATTGCTAGAAAAGATTTGGGAATTAATGTGATCAAACAACAGTAGAATTAGTTGTTGTCTCTGAAAAATTAAGAAAGAAATGAAGAAGAAAAAGTACCTTACTTCATGGAGTCTAAGATTAACGTGTTCACATATCAAAATTTTTGAAATTTAAATGTCTCATAATCATTTTATCATTTAAAAAATTTATTGGAATAAAGTTGATTTACAGTGTGTTTCAGGTATATAGCAAAGTGTTTCAGTTATACATGTATATATATATATATATATACATTCTTTTTCAGTTTCTTTTCTCATGTAGGTTATCACAGAATGCTGAGTAGAGTTCACTGTGCTATACAGTAAGTCCTTGTTGGTTATCTATTTTATATATAGTAGTGTTTGTATATTAATCCCAAGCTCCTGATTTATCTCTCCCCACCACGTTTTCTCTTTGATAACCATAAGTTTTTGATATCTGTAAGTCTGATTCTGTTTTGTAAATAAGTTAATTTGTATCGTTTTTAAAATTAGATTCCACATATGTGTGATATCATATGGTATTTGTTTTTCTCTGTCTGACTTCACTTAGTGTAATAATCTTTAGGTCCATCCATGCTGCTGCAAATGGCATTATTTCATTATTTTTTATGGCTGAGTAATATTCCATTTGTATATGTACCACATCTTTATCCATTCCTGTCAGTGGGCATTTGTGTTGCTTCCATGTCTTGGCTATAGTAAATAGTGCTGCAGTGAACATTAGGGTGCATGTATCTTTTCAAATTATGGTTTTCTCTGGATATATGCCCAGGATATATGTCCTTCCCCTTTTGTTCTCTTATGATTTGCTGTCTGTATTTAGTGTTGTGTTTTGATTTGTGTATGTGTGTGTATATCAATTGTAGTGTTCTTGGTTTGTGGTTCCCATGAGGTTTTGATATAGCATTCTATATATGTACAAGATTGTTTAAAATTTCTGGTCTCTAAATTTCAAATGCATTTCCAGTATACTGCATTTGTACTCTCCTCTTCTCACGACTGCTAGTTTTGATATCTTATTTTTGTGTGAATGATTTCCTATCTTTACGTTATGCCTGCCTTCACTGGTGAGCTTTCCCATTTGTAATTTTCTTGTCTAGTTGTGGCATTTTCTTTTCTACCTAGAGAAGTTCCTTTAGGTTTTGTTGTAAAGCTGGTTTGGTAGTGCTGAATTCTCTTAGTTTTTGCTTGTTTGTAAAACTTTTTATTTGTGTTGACTCTGAATGACAGCCTTGCTGGGTAGAGTATTCCTGGTTGTAGGTTTTTCCTTTTCATCACTTTAAATATATCATGCCACTCTTTTCTGGTTTGCAAAGTTTCTGATAAAAAATCAGCTGATAGGGGCTTCCCTGGTGGCGCAGTGGTTGAGAGTCTGCCTGCCGATACAGGGGACACAGGTTCATGCTCCGGTCTGGGAGGATCCCACATGCCACGGAGCAGCTGGGCCCGTGAGCCATGGCTGATGAGCCTGTGCATCTGGAGCCTGTGCTGCACAACGGGAGAGGCCACAGCAGTGAGAGGCCCATGTACTGCAAAAAAAAAAAAAAAAATCAGCTGATAACCTTTTGGGGATTCCCTTGTATGTTATTTGTTGCTTTTCTCTTTCTACTTTTAATATTTTTTTCTGTCTTTTATTTTTGTCAGTTTGATTAATGTGTGTCTTGGCATGTTCCTCCTTGGGTTTATCTTGTATGGGACTCTGAGCTTCCTGGACTTGAGTGAGTGTTTCCTTTCTCATGTTAGGGAAAGTTTTCAGCTATAATCTCTTCAAATATTTTCTCTGGCCCTTTCTCTTTCTCTTCTCCTTCTGGGACCCCTATAATCTGAATGTTTGTGCACTTAATATTGTCCCAGAGGTCTCTGAGACTGTCCTCATTTTTTTTTCTTCTCTTCTGTGGCAGTGATTTTCCAGCTCACTTATCCGTTCTTCTGCCTCAGTTATTCTGCTATTGATTCCTTCTAGTGTATTTTTCATTACACTTATTGGATTGCTCATCTCTTTTAGTTTATTCTTTAAATCTAGCTCTGTTAGACATCTCTTGTAACTTCTGCATCTGTGCCTCCATTCTCTTTCCTATGTTGAATCATCTTTACTATGATTACTCTAAATTCTTTTCCAGGTACTTTGCCTGTCTCCATTTCATTTAGTTCTTGTGGGTTTTTATCTGGTTACTTCATCTGGAACACATTTCTCTGCTGTCTCATTTTGTTGAACTTTCTGTGTTTGTGGTCTCCTTTCTGCTGGCTGGAGGATTGTAGCTCCTCTTGCTTCTGGTGTCTTCCCTCTGGTGGGTGAGGTTGGTCCTGTGGCTTGTGCAGGCTTCCTGGTGGAAGTGGATGGTGCCTACCCACTGGTTGGTGGGGCTGGGTGTTGCTCCTCTGGTGGACAGGGCTGCGTCAAGTGGTGTGTTTAGAGGTGGCTGTGAGCTCAGTATGGCTTCAGGCACCCTGTCTGCTGATGGATGGAGCTGTATTCCTATCCTGCTGGTTGTTTGGCATGAGGCGTTCCAGCACTGGAGCCTATAGGCCGTTGGGTAGGGCCAGGCGTTGATATCAAAATGGTGACCTCTAGGAGAGCTCACACTGATTAATATTCTCTGTGGCCTCTGCCACCAGTGTCCTTGCCCCCCACCCCAGTGAGCCACAGGCGACCCCTTCCTCCCCAGGAGATCCTCCAAGACTCATACATAGGTCTTGCCCCAGCTCCTATGGATTTACTGCTTTTTGCTGGGTCCCAGTGTATGAGACCTTATGTGTGTCCTCCAAGATGGAGTTTCTGTTTCCCCCAGTCCCATAGAGCTCCTGCACTCATGCCCTGCTGGCCTTCAAAGCCAAATTCTCTGTGGCTTCCTTCTCCTGATGGCAGTCCTTCAGGCTGGAGAGCTTTACATGGAGCTCAGGACTCTCACTCTTGTGGGAGCACTTCTGCAATATAATTATTTTCTAGTTCGTGTGTTGCCCACCTGGCAGGTATGGGATTTGATTATGTCATGAAAGCACCCCTTCTACCGTTTTTGTTGTGGCTTCTTCTTTGTCTTTGAATGTAAAGTATCTTTTCTGGTAGGTTCCAGTCTTTTTTTGGTTAATGGTTGTGTAGCAGTTAGTTGTGATTTTAGTGTTTTTGCGAGAGGAGGTGAGCTCCAGTCCTTCTACCCTGTCAGTTTTTCCAGAAGCAAGGAGCTGCTTTTAGTTTGGATGTTTGCTGCCTTTTCCCTCATTGCATGCTGGCCGTTATCCCCTTGATAATAGGGTGTGTAGGCCTGGTGGCCCTTGCACGCTCCCAGGATGGTAGGGGCAGGGCTTGGTACCTGCACATGGGTCTCCTACCAGTGGCTCTGGTCCACTCACTCCCAGGACAGTGGGGGCAGCGCTTAGCATCTGCTCATGGGTCTCCTAGGGGTGGCTGCTATCTGCACACTCCCAGGGCCGCAGGGGCAGTGTTTGGCACCTGCTTGTGAGTCTCATGGGAAGCTGACCTCTATGCCCTCCTGAGACAGTAGAGGACAGTACAACTTTCGGTGTGGAGAGTTGGAGGTAATTTCAAGTATCCAAGTGAAGACACTTAGTAAGCAGTTGAATAAAACTTTCTGGGCGCCAAGCGAGAGATCTCTGTGTCAGGAAATCTACAGGCTACAGTGGTATGATCCTACAGTGGGCGAATTTCACCTCTCTGGTCCTGAGTCCCCTCACCTTAATAGTCCAACAGAACATGTGATCTCTCTGGTGAAGGATCTCAAATCACACTGCAGGCTCAAGTCAGAAGAAGTCACTCATCTTGGCTGTTCTGGGCATCTCTTAATTGTTTTTAGCCAAGAAACAGCCATGATAGAGTTGTCACTGCTGGCTTCTGCTCAACTTGAACATAGCTATTCATGCTGTCATGTATCAGTCGAACTATGTGCATTGTTGACACTACATGTGGGGGTTAATTTGTTTGAAATGTCTTCTAGCAGGACTAATATGATTTAAGTCAAAATGAAAAGTTGTATTCAGAAAGGTGTAGAAATACAACATTAAGTTATAAATTGGATATTGTTAAAGCAAACAAGGAAGGCTAACAGCAATGTCATACTTTTGTTTTTCAAAGCAGTAAGCAAGAGCTTTACAGGACGTAAGAAAGGAAGTTAGTCACTAGTAGAAGGAGCTACATTACTTATTAAGACTTTTTTGGTGGCATTTTACTACTTTTTGCTACTGAGTTGTATGCAGAGATATTGACTTTTATAAGTTTAGCATGCCACTGAAGCCTGAGAAATTGTCAGTTCCCTCAAAATGTTGAATGGAATTTCAAATCTAAGAGCAACATTGAAGGATTATCAAAGGTACTGTTGTAGATTAATTGGCAGCACTTCCTAAATATTTTTAAAGGTGATAATAGTGCCTTATGATTTATATCATTTTTAAGTTTTTATATAAATGTATTCATAACAAACCAGGACAGACTGAAGGCAATAACAGTAAAAGGTAGGGAGGCAGTACTGCTGACTGTAGAATGTTGGGGGAAATGTAGAACATTGTCTTTTACAGAAGACTGTATAGATGTTGATAAACTTAATATATAAAGTGAACCCATACAAGAAAAATCAAGATTTGAAGTTGTTTCAATTTTACTAAATTCTAAATATTTTCAAATTTTACATTTTATTTCTCCATGATCCCTGAAATATTCAGAATTGTGGATTTTATTGTATAAATGTCTGAAGTTGAATTGACCAGCATCCTAACTACAAAGGGATTGCTTGGAAGGGGTGATTGAAGAAAATATTTGGAATTTATGATTTGAAAGTAGGGCCCACAGGATTTATTGATAAATTGGATTTAAGTTCTGAGATAACTTTAGATTTATCTTTAATCCTTTATGTTTTCCTGAGCAAGTAAACTTTAGATTTATCTTTAATCCTTTGTTTTCCTGAGCAAGTAAACTTTAGATTTATCTTTAATCCTTTATGTTTTCCTGAGCAAGTAAAAGGATGGAGTTGCCAGTATGTGAGATGGTGAGAGAGAAAAGAGAGGAGGTCAGAATTTCAGTTTTACATCCACTTAATTTGAGATGTCTATGAGACATCTTAGTAGGTGTGTTGTAGGTTTTGGATACAGGAATCTCAAGTTCGCAGGGGTAACTTGAGATGGTGATCCAATGTTTGGAATCCTCACCATAGAAATAGTATTGAAAGCCATTAGAGTAGATGAAATTTGCTCAGATAGAATATAGAGCAAGAAAACGTTTCAGGCTGAAACCACAGATCATGCCAACATTTACAAGCCAGATGGAACAGAAGGAAGAAGCAAAGGAGAATGAGAAGGAGTGGCCAGTGAGGCAGAAAGCAAACTAGAAGAGTTTTGGAAGGGAGGTGAAGAACTGAAAACCAAATGAAGAAAGTGTGTTTGAAAGCAAAGGAAGTCATCCACTGTGTCAGATGCTACTGATGAGTCAAGTATGGTGAGGACTGAGAAAATTGATCGTAGTATAACAAAATGGAAATCGCTGGTCACCTGGATGAGAATAGTTTCAGATGACAGGTGGTTATGAAAGCCCAACCAGAGCAAATTTTAGAGAGAAAGGGAGGAAAAGAATTTAAGATAATACAGACAGACAACAATTTCTGAAAGTTTCATACTAAAGGAGAGAAGACAACGTGGGTAATTAGCTAAAGAGAAAGGTGCCCAAGATAGTGTTTGGTTTTAAAAAAAAAAAAAATGAGAAAATAATAGCAGGCATGTATGTTGCTGATGGAAAAGAAAGAGAAGAAATAAATGGTGGTGCTGAAGAAAGGAGTATATCTGCAAGGAACGGTGCATAGTGTACAAGTGGAGAGGTTGACCTTTGGGAAGATTGTGTAAAGATCATTGACAGTAACAGGAATGGAAGCCAAATCTGTGGGCACAGAGCCCTGCGGTTGCGCAGACATAGAGGTGGAAACTCGTGAAAGGCTCTTATGCCTTTGCTTTTCTTATGAAATAGAAAGCAGTGTATTGGCTGAGAGTGAAGATGGGGGACATGAGAGCAAATTATTTTGTCCCCTGCAACATGTGTTTGAAAAAGAATTTATAAATGTTTTCTCAATAATGCCCTATATGTGTATGTTATAGCAAACTTGCTGATTGTCTTAACGTTTATATATTTGCTACATTTTTTGTCTCATTTATTGCTCTTTACATCTGTAGAATGGGGACAGTAATGCATATCTTAGAATATTGTTGGGACGTGTGAAGTTAATTTAAATGAAAATGTATAAAAATATCTTTAACTTGGATTGCGTGATATAACAATGAGATTATTTTCTGTTTTCTTTTTGGTTTTGTTGCCACTGAAATCAAGAGGAGGCTTTCTTTTTAGAGAAACTTATTTTGTTTTATAAAGTCTCCAGTCTGGGACCTTGTGAGCAAATGAGGACTTATCCTGGTTGTTAATTAACGATGCACACCAGGCCAATTATAATTAAATGCGTACTCCCTGTCACTTGCAGGTTAAATACATGGTTCATGGTATCAGACAGGAGGAGAAGCTTTATGAATGGTGCTCTCAAGTGTAGTCTGTTTCACAATAAAAATTTATTGCTCTTGGCAACATAATTATGGGTTGAAAAGAACTGAGGGGGAAACAGTTCAAGGTATGGCATAAGCCATGACTACCACAATCAGGGGGTGGCAGCCTGGCAGGAATCTGTGCTAGTGTGACTAGATTGCTATGACCTCTGATGCCAGCTTTGTCTGTATCATAAATTTTTTCATCCATAGTGATCAGGTGATTGATTTTTTACCCAAGAACAATGACTTTACTCTTTTTTTTTTTTTTTTTTGCTTAAAACAGAATTTATTTTCTCAGTATCCTGGAAGCCAGAAGTCTGAAATTAGAGCTAAAATCAAGGTGTCAGTAGGGCTGAGCTCCCTCCTGAGGCTTTAGCAGGAAATCTATTCCTTCTCATTTCTGGCTTCTGGTGGCTGCTGGCTTCCTTGGCTTGTGGCTGCATGATTCCTGGATGGTGGGCAAGTAATTAGCATATAATGTATGCTTACCCAAACCTCATGACTCATACTCCATCCAAAACATGATTTCCTTTTTTTCTCTCATGTGAAGTTTGGGTTTCTACCTATTCAAAGCATAGATGATGATGTATACAAGTCTTAGAAAAAGGAATAGTCACAATCCAAATTTGTTTCAGGTACTTGATACCAGGTAATAGCTTTCGAGCCGCAAACTCACAGAAATACTTAAAGTTACTTTTAATGAAGTGCTGGAGGCTGAGTGTGAACTAATGCGAGAGGGAGAAACTCTTGGAATCTGTGGTCTTAGAACAGGATTGTGGGCTTTACTTCCAGGTACCTCACCGTGTTCTCACACTGTAGGTCGGAAGAAGATCTCTTCCTGGATCTGATAGGAAGAGGGGAAGAATAGTCATTGTGAGATAAGCCCAGAGTATTCTCCACATCAAAGGCCTATGGTGCAGGGGGAAGACCCTTCACAGAACCTTATCCTACCTGGGTGAAGGGCAATTACCCTACTCTAATCCCCTCTAGCCTTCCTAGGCACTTAAGAGGGAAGCAAGGAAATACACACTTGTATTGATAAATCACAGCCCAGGGACACCAGCCCCCTAAAAGATGGAGTTTAAATCATAAAGTTATAGAACACTTCCTCCCCACACGTATAACCACAGAAACAACAAGTCTCCAGCATAAAAACAGTGGATTATAACCAAAGAGCTGTAAGGTGCAAACTCTATTTAAAGAGAGTTCTCAGATAACAGGGGAAACAAAGACAAGTACTTTTGAGGAATGTCTACTTTTGGGGAATGTCTCCCTCCACTCATGAGCTATGAGTTTAACATCCAGAACTCAACTTGAATTTTTATTTTTCTGTGTTTCTTTGTGAATACTTAACCATGCATGCCTTCTTCACTTTCTATTAAATTTCCATAGTACTTGCAAATATCTCACTAATTAGCCCCCATATTTTGACTGTAGTTTTTTTTTCTTTATACATGTTTTTGTTTTTCCCAACTAAATGAAACTCCTAGAGGAAAAGTTTGTGCTTATACATCTTTGAGTTGTTCACAGGGCCTAGCCTATAACAGACAGAAAACGTTTTTTGAGAATGTCATTTTATAACCTCACTTACCTTAAACTTCTGGCTGTGTGTGAAGGTTGTTTCATTGGGTCCTGGCATCATTAACTGTAAGTGGAAATATCTGGTCTATGAATTGCATGTGTAGATGCTAACTCTGCCCTCAACCCTGGCCCCACTAAACATCACAACTGTTGTGTTTTTGTCTTCTTTTTATCCCTGAAACTTTTTTTTTTTGGGGGGGGGGGCGCTGCTGAAAACTTTTAGTGTACATGATTGATCAAAAGTTTTTCCAGTATGACTTTTATCAGAATATGTGATTTTAATTTTCTGGATGAGAGATGACTCATATGCCATAACATAACGAAACTGTATCAATATATAAGATCTCAATATATAGAAAAAGAGATAGTTTACTTATTGCCTAGAGTCCCCAGAATCTGACAAATGAAGGACATGGCAAATGACAGATTAGTTAACGTTATGACAAGATGGAAATAGCAGTATGGGATACGCTTGCAACACATATCATGCTTCTTTCCAAGTTCAGAAAGAAAAATAGGGCAATGCTGTGTCATTTAGGAACTGGACTGTGGAAATGAGTCTTCATTAGAATGACAATCTGAGATTTTTTTTTGTTAAAGTACAAAAAAGAATCATTGGCATTTGCAGCATGAAATGTTATTAAAACTAAACCAGATGTTACATTCATATTCCAAGTTGTGAAGTCTTCCTAGCAGTGACAATGCATTAGCAAACAAAGTAAATAAACAGTGTGACAATGTTGGAATATTGGGCTTGCTGCCAACAAAGGTAAAACATAATCTCAAACAAAATCACCCAGAATAAGGAAACCAGAGAATACTGTTATTGGTATTTAACGGAGGAAATCTAGATAGATCAAATATAGATATGGCTCCAAAAAGAATGTTCTCTAAATTCACTAAGACAATCCAAGCTGGATTTTGTTTTTCTCAGATGGAAAATTGGAAAAAAAATTTTAAGGACTGGGACTCTAAGTGAACCCTTAAGAACAATTGAAATTAAAGAATGTATTCTATGGGCAGAATTCAAAACATTGAATACTTTGATATGTTGCATTTTATTTTTGGCTACATATATTACCTGAATACACCTGGGACAGAGTGGCCAGGTGAGATAGATAGACTTTGGTGTCAGATCTTATTCCAAATCATGATATAAAATGTGACAGTAAGATAAAATCAAGTCTCAGCATTCTCATCCTTAAAATAGAAATGATAATTATCTTATAGGGTAGGATGAAAGTCTGAAAATGATGCAATGTAATAAATGCATCAAACCATGTGCCTGGCACCCAACAAGCAGACACGAAATGTTACCTCTTATTTTGTGGTTTTCAGTACAAAATCATAGCCAAAGAAAGAATATTTTAAAAAAAAAATTAGCAGACAGATGTAAACACACAAAATACATGCAGTGGCCACCAAGCTTCTTTGAGTGCTTCAAGCTATCCCACTGGGAATGCCTCCTCTAGCGCCTGAGAGCTCTCAAAGGACCAAAGCTGGGTTATGCTGTTTTGTGAAATGATTCCCCACTTTGTGTGCGTTGTATTTGGAAATATTTGTTCGTATTGTGCTACATACCATATAGAACATTTAGCAAACCAGTGCTTTAATATTCAAGTTAAAACTTCCCTTATCCATAGGGTTGGTATGCGAATCTGAAGACTAATGGGAGGAAAGCTGGTGGTGATTGTCATACTGTATTCGGAATTCTCTTCTCCCCTCTGAGGCTTAGTTATGGTGTTAGGTTCAGTATGCCTGGCTCCCTGTACTGTTAGGTAAAGTTGTTGCTCATGGGACTCCTCAATCTTTTATTGATAATGGACATTTGCCTGGCATTCCCTTCCTTCAGTTCAACTGATAAAAGCTTTATTTAAAATTTCTATTTTGATCAGTCACACCAAAAATATGGCAGTCATAAATCTTTACATAATCATCAACATAAAATAACAACATAGCCTAAACTACCATATGTACAGATAATCTGATCATAATAAAAAAATGGATAAATGAATACAAAAGGATAACTTCACCATCCCCCAAAATAAAACTACTTTAAGACAAAAGGCAACAAATTTAATCTCAAGCACATTGCCACCTGTTAAAGAGAAAGTAGAAACAAGTTGGATATAGGATTTCAGGCTAGCTTACAAACAGACTTTCTGGACCTGTCTTCCAGGTCTCTAATATTCTCTCATATATTTTCTATCCACAATGTGAAAATTTCCATGACTTTATATATCAGATCACTAATTTCACCTGAATTCACTTTCAACCTATTATTACATATTTTTATTGATTTCAAAATTTTGATGTTATTTTTTTAAATTCCACAGACTCTAATTTTTGCTTTTTATTATTACTTTTTTGGCTAATATTTATTACATTTTATTAATTTAATACCTTCTGTAATTTCTCTGAGGATGCAAAGCAGAATTACTTAAAATTGCATTTGTTCTCAGCAGAATTTCCAGTATCCTCCAGAGTGAGATGTTGGTTTGCTCATTCTGGTTCTTTTCTTTCTTTTATGTGTTTCTTAAATATCAATTGATCCCTGATTCTTTCACTTATCAGATATTGTACGATTTGTATCATCTAGGAATTCTTCAACATTTTATTTTGTCTTCTAATGATAATCTCTCCTTATTTTGACACAATTGTGAATTTGTTCTTTTTTCATTTACTTTTTTGTGTTCCAGTTTGATTTTGGGAGAGAACACAGTTAAACTTGCATACTCAGTTTACCATCTTGATCTAGAATTCTGCTTTTAACTCCTTTGGGGTAAAACTGATCCTCTTTTGTAACCCAGGATTGATTATCCCCAAGTGACTGATGATTCCAGCCCATTGGTTTAGATCCCAGGTCTGGATCACTGTCATCATCTAACAGGTTAACTCCTGGATCCTAATGAAGAGAGATCACCTACTAGTTCAGTTTAGTGACCGCCCCCCCCACAAATGTCCCAGGATGTGTTTCTCTCTGACATCGTTGTACACACATTTACCTATATATCTGAATCAATGCCTATACAATTATTGCTACTGCAGCAACTCAGGTTTAAACTTGAATGATTGTTTTACTATCATTCTTCATTGTATATAATTCACTGAGAAAAATGACACCCTGATTTTGCCCTTTTACTTGTTTTATAAATATTCATTTCTTCCTGGTAATATGAAAAATGTTAATGAAAGTTTCAGGTTTTCCTGGGGAGAAAAAAAGTGACAATTTTCAATTACTGTACTGCTTATCACAAAAGCAGTTTCATTTGCCTGCTGGCTTCACTGACTGGTGTCAAGATAATGCCAAATAGAATGTTTTGCTAGCCTAATGCCACCCACAGAGCTAGACAAAATATTGCTTTTCATGTACTTTACAAAAATAGTAGCTATTAATTGTGCTGCTCAACCATAAGCTGATCAAGCTAGAGAAAACAAATGTGGCATTTACAGTTTTGGAAGCACTTCCCTCAGATTTCTAGTCACTAATCCATAGTTTAAATCTTGGACTTAGGAATATTTACCAAATTCTTTTAGGTCTCCTGATCTACTGAATGTTTAGTTATTGCCTGTAAATGAAGTAGAGTTCTAAAGAGGTTTGAGGCCACTGACTAAGATTTACTATAGTATTGTAACTTAATGTGTTTTTGTACTCTGGTTTATTGTATTAAAGGTTAAAATAAGAATTGGTACATAATTTTTAGCAATTACTGGACATAATCATAGACAGTTTTCTTCAACAAGAATTTATTGGTGCTTTTGCCATGTCAGATACTATGTTAAGCACTGTGGAATATAAAATGGTAATTTCAAAATTGTGTGTATAGATTTTAAAGAAAGACGAGCGTTTAAGGTGCAAGGAGTATAATGGTAAAATTTTCTAGAAAACTAGACTAGGACTAGATTGTGAAAAACCCTGCATGCAAGGTCAAGGGATGTAGATGTAGAAGGGACCATTGTAGACATTACCCAGGAGAGTGACATAAGAGTCTGTGTATGCTTTAGAAATGTCATTTTTGTCAAAATTCGAAGGATTCCCAGATATGCAATGAGACTGGATGCAAGGAGTGTAGAATTACATCTACTAGAGGACATAAATAGTGAACATGTGGATGGAGAACAATCACAAATATAGAGGCAATGTAGTTTTGCAGCTGACTAGTAGACTGAAACATGACTAGATTATTGTCTGGAATTACAGTAATACATGTGACATGTCTCTTGGGAAGTCATGACATTGAAACTTTTATAGTCAAACTCACCCTTTAATACTACAAGCTAATTTTCCATGTAATAGAATGGAAAGATAGATAAATATGCTGGTTATCTTAATAAGAGATCCTTAAAAGAACTACAGTGTGGTGGTTAAAAAAAAAAACAGCACACGTATTGAGACCTCATTCAAAATTCTGACTGTGCCATTGCAAGTCATATGACGTTAGGCAAGTTACTTAATCTTTCTAGCCTCAGTTTCTTCACTTTCTAAAAGATAGGCATGACAAAATCATAGAATTGTTTTTAAATTTAAGTGAAATATTATACATGGAATACTTAAGGCAGATTCTGGCAAATAATAATGGCTCAAAATTTTAGTCATTACTATGTAGACAAATGAATTTCCAAGTCATCTTATGATACCCTATTTCAATTCAACTCTTATACAATATATAAAACATATCAAAGTAAAACTTAGTGTCTATTTATTTTGTAAATTCAGATGCATGACTTTTTTTCTTAATAGTAGATGAATTACTAGGGACAAACCTTAATCAATATAGACTCTAACGTACTAATATTTGGTATAGTCCATTTGATTACATGAGGGTTTTTATTGAAGTTTTTAAATAAAATATTGGTAAATAAATTAGGTAAAATTCCAACGAAATGCTTGCAGAAGCATCTCTGAGGAATTCCAATCTTCTTTGGAAGACAATTTTTAAAAATTTAAAAAACATGAATGTAGTACAAGCCCCATCACCCTCATTTTACAGATGGGAAACACCCTGAGAAAGCAATGACGTGCTCAGGTTGACACAGCAGGTTACTGGCAAGGCCAAGACTTGTTCTACTTTGTTCTTGGAAATGTGTAGAGCAGGGCAGTGGAATACTCTTCAGGTAATTAAGACACATTCCTTCAAGCGGCACCTTCTCTGTATTTTCAGTTTTGTTCTCCAGACCTCTCAGTTGCTATTGTCTCCTTTTCACCTTCATAGTAAAGCTACGGAGGAAACTGTGAGTGATTGAGCAAAACTCACAAAAATAGAACCTCCCAAAAGGCAGGAGTTTTGTCTGTTTTCTTCACTACTGAATCGCTAATGCCTGAAACAGACTCTGACTTATTACCAAGCTCTTATGTTTGTGGAATTAATGTTCTTTTTGGGACTAGTGGATGGATGTTACTTCAATTAAAATAACAATGATAATTAAGATAATGATACCACTTTTAAAAGATTTATTACTGGCTAGGCAATATTATAAGCACTTGATACCTAATAACTTTTTAATCATCTCAGCAGACCTACTGGGTAGGTGGTGGTGTTGTTATCTGCATTTTGCAGATGAGAAACTTAAGGAATGTAAAGTTTAAATCATTTTTCAAAGTTGTACAACGAACTGAGTGGCAGAGCCAGTATGGGAACTAAAGAGTTTGGCTCTAGAGTTTACTCTCAACACCACTAGAAAACGGCTACAAGATAAGTCTGGAGTTTCATTTTCCTTCTGCAAGTTTTCTATTGTTTCAGAATGAGACAGTGCATGAAATTTTATATTGGTATTACAGCCAGAGCAGTAGGTTGTCTTTTTCTAGAGGAGGAGTGAGTCCCTGGAGGAGGGCTCGGTGAGCACGTCAGGACTGACAACACATCTGGGCCAGGGATGACCTGCAGTGGGTGATTATCCGGCTGAGGTGGTTTTAAGCAAATTCTCACAAATAATTTGGTGCTTCTCCCTTCAAGAAGTGGATCTTTACTGTGCCCAATTTGAATGTGAGCTGGACTTATGACCCACTTCTAATGAATAGAATACAGCACACTAATGATATGTCACTTAAGAGATTAATTTATGAAAAGACTGGCTTATGCCTTGGGGTCTCGCTTGGATCACTTGCTCTGGGGGAAGCCAGCTGCCATATTGTGAGGAGCCCTGTGGAGAGACCTACATGGTAAGGGACTTAGATATTCGGCCAAGAGCCAGTGAGGAACTGAGGCCTGCCTGTACCACTTGAGTGAGCTCCACAGGACTGCAGGCCTGGCTAGCAGCTTGACCATGACGCCTTGACAGATCCTGAGCCAGGACTTTACATCTAAGCTGCTCTCAGACTCCTGAACCACAAACAGACAATCAGTGTTGTACCAAGATGCAAAGATTTGGAGTAATTTTTACACATCTATATAGATAACTAAATATTGACCTAAGTCATCTAGAGAAGGAAATGTATAACATGAATTGAAGAAAGGCAACCTTCTTTGTGATACTGATTCTTTAGTCTACATCATAAAGTATGAATACCCACTTCTCTGAAGGGGTCCTTAAGAGGCTGCAGTTTTATAAAGACCCGCTAGGTGGGTCTTTATACATGCCCCATATAGAGTTTGATATGAGGACATAAGAAGCATTTTTCTACCCCATTTGCTCTATTTATTGAAAACTCAGAGGCCCAAACCATGCCCATTTTAGTGATTATTTTTCCATTGTATCATTAATAAAGGAAGAAAGTACTTGCTGGTCTGGGAGAAGACTAATTGATAGAGGGGAAGGAAATAAACAAATTAGAGTTGGTAATTCTATTGTGATAAAATGTCTTAATGCTAAAATTACATTGTAAACCTGGGTCATATAATTTTCAAGGGAGGCTTTTTAGTGTACATTGCTCATTAAAATGCATTTGTATGTGCATTTTAATTTGATGAATGGTGACACCTTCCCATTCAAAATGCCAAGTAACGGTTGACAAAGGTTCAAGAGGGACTAAAACAAACAATAGGAAAAAGTCTGTAAAAAAAAAAAAAGTGTGATCCCCAATCAGAACATGCAGGGGCCATATTCAGAAACTCTTACTAAGGTATCAAAATCAGTGCCTCCCTCAAAACAATACATCAGGCATTATGAATTTTAAGTATGTAGCCATAGAGAAAGTTTATTTAATCTTAAAAATATTGTATTTCAAAATGTACTGGCAAATTTAGGTTCTTGTTGATGGTAGAAGAAAGAAAAAGTATTTCTTTTTCTATAATTCAATTTCCATGTGATGATAGTAGCTTGGATAAGAGCGATAGTTAGGTTATGAAAAGTGAAAAAATATTGGTATCAGAATGTTTTTGAAGGTAGAGTTGACAGGCTCATTGGTCTGATATGGAGTATGAGACAGAAGAACCAAGGTAGAAATCAAAGTGCGGCCTGAGGAGCAAAATAATGAGTAGTGCTAGTAACTGTAATTGAGATTAACAGATTAGGTGATGCTCAGAGAGAATCAGGAATTGTGTTTAACCTTTACTGCTTATTTATACCTAAGTATAGTTGTCAAGTATACAGTCAGATTTACAAATCCACAATGCAAGGGAAAAGTTATCATTGAAAAGATAAATTTGGGTATCGTCAGATTGTAGATAGTTGTGATAGCCAGCCTCCAAAGTGGCCCCAAATGATTCCTGGCCCCTGGTATTCATGATCTTGTTTGGTCCCCTCCCTCATTTTATCAGGGTTGGTCTGTGTGACTAATAGAATATGCAAAGGGAATGAAGGATGGCTTGCCACTTCTGAGATTAGGTCATTGTTTTAGTCAAAATTCTCCCGAGAAACAGAAGATGGATATTGAGAGGGGCAGAGAGAGAGAGTCATTCATTTGAAGAATTGGCTCATGCGGTTATAGAGACTGGCAAGTCCAGAATCCAAAGAGTGGGCCAGCAGGCTGGAGACCCAGGGAAGAGCTGTTGTTGCAGTTAAAGTCCAAAGGCCGTCTATTGGCATAATTCCTGCTTGCTCAAGAGAGGTCAGTCTTTTGTTATATTCAGGCTTTCAACTAGTTAGATGAGGCCCACCCATATTGCAGAGAGCATCATGATATACTCAAAGTGTACCAATTTTTAAATGTTAATCTCATCCCAAAACACCCTCACAAAAAAATCCAGAATAATGTTTGACCTAATATCTGGACCTCGTAGCCCAGCCAAGTTGACACATAAAGTTAACTATCACAGTTTTAAAAGACATGTGGCTTCTTCCTTACTCTTTCAGATCACTTTCTTTTGGGAAAGCCAGCTGCATGTTATGAGGATACTCAGGCAGCCCTGTAGAGAAGTTCATGTAGTGAGATACAGAGCCTTCTGCCACATAAACGAGCCATCTTCAGAGCAAGTCCCTCAGCCCTAGTCAAACCCTCAGATCACCTCAGATGTAACCAAGAGCTTGACTACAACCTCATGAGAGAGCCTGACTAAAACCACCCTGCTACACTGCTCCTGGATTCTGAACCCTCAGAAAACGTGTCATATAATAAATGTAGCTGTCAAGCTGCACAATTTGGAGGTAATTTGTCATGTAGCAGTTGATGACTAATACAGATTTTGGTGCCGGAAGTGTTTAAGTATTAACTAACACTTAAAAATGTGGAAGTGGTTTTGGAACAAGTCAGTGAGTGGATGTGAGAAGCATGGATGAAGGTGTTTGTTAAAGCTTGAAGAGCCCTGAGGAAATTTTGTAGGAACATCATGGCCCTTGAGGAGGCTGTGATTGATGAAAGTAAGGAAAATCTTTTTGGAAACTGGAGTGAGGGAGATCCTTTTATGTGGTGATGGAATGTTTAGCAACACCATTTTCTACGTTAATGAGGAAAGTAAAAATAAATACCTAGTGAATTGGATGATGTCACTAACGAGATTTCCAACTAGAGTGGTAGAGGGACCACTTGTTTTTATCTTGCTGCTTATAAGTAAAATGTGAAATGAGAGGAACTAGAAGAAGCACTGTTAAACCTGAAGGAGTTGGGACTTAATAGTGTCGAAAAATTTCAGGTTTTCCAGTGGAAAAATGATGCTAAAATTAAGAGATGGCTACTAAACAATGATTAAACACAAGACATTACTAGGAAAACATGGGCTAAAGACAAGGCATAAAGTGTGACTGTAAAATCCTCTAAGACCTCAGAAAAATCAAAAGTGGTACATCAGAGTATCATTCTGTCAGACAACAGGTCCTCTAACGACAGTAAGTGTGTAGCTCATAGATACTCTTAATCAAACCATAAAGCTTCCAAGAAGCTGGAGAGCATTGTTTCTCAGCTGGCTCAGAATAAGCCCAAGTAGAGAAGAGCTTATCTAAAAGAGGTGCGTAGGTGTGTTTTTGTCTAACATGTAGGGCAGGTGACTTCTCTCTTTAGTTTCACAGGTCTTCAGATTTAGAAATTGCACTCGAGAGAGATACTTAAGGAATTAAATTCAAAAAGCTTCATTTAAACTGGGCACGATACCTGCCTTTTGGTATTCACACCCTTGTTTAGACCTCTCACACACCATATTGAGGTTAGTCTGTGTGAACAACAGGAAATGACAAATGTCTTAGTATGTCACTTCCAAGGCTATGTTATATGACATTGTGGCTTTTGCCTGGTTCTTTTGCAATACTGCTCTGGGGAAATCCAGTGTCATGTTGTGAGGACACTCAAGTAGCACTGTGAAATGGCCCTTGTCAGGAAGAACTGGGGCCTTCTTCCACAATCCAGGAAGAAACAGGCCTATTTCCAATAACCACCTGAGAGATTCATCTTGGAAGCAGATCCTCCAACTTGAGTCCAGGCTTCAGGTAACCTTCACCATAGTTGATAGCTAGACTCTAACTCCAGGAGAGACCTTGAATCAAAACCATCCACCTAAACCACTGATGAATTCTTCACCCTCAGAAACCATGTGAGATAATAAATATTTGTGGTTTTAAACTGCTGAATTTGGAGCAATTTGTTACACAGCAATAGATAACTAATAGAGTGGTGTTTAAAGCCATTTGGGGAGATCTCCTAGAAAGTGAAGGTAGTAGGTAGGGAAGTCATGCTGTCAGGGAACTGGTGCCTGAAGCCTGCTGGTGTTTAAGTATCAGAAATGAGGGGGAAGATAGAGCTGTATAACTCTGGCAAATCAACTGGCATTTATTTTCCCTGTCCATCAAATAGAGATAGAATAGCCTACAGTGATGTGGGTGAAGATTAATGAGATAATGTTTGTAATGTATATAACGTAGTGTCTGCAACATTATAGAGTCTCAATTGGTATTTTCCTTTTTTCTTATACCCTACTTACCATCGTTTTAGGTTTTCATTATCATTAATAGGACAGGATCTCAGATGTTCAGATGAGCATCGTGAACTGTGTTAAATTTTCAGAATTATTTCGAATTAGGTTGACTGTGCTCTTTGTAGATATCTTCCTTTCCCTTTAAATTGGTGTGTTCTGAAATCCATTTTCCAAGGTCAGTAAAAGAATGTTACCTTATCAAAATATGCATCTATACCTTTAGAATTATATATAAGAAATATTACTGGGGAAGGGGTGGATTAAGGACTTAGCTACAGAATGATTTAGATTTTACTTTTAGTTTTATTCATGTTCATTTATATTTTGTCTATCTGTTGAGAAATTTCTATTCAGTAGTTTTGTTTTTTTTTTTCCTAAGTTTAACATCCTGGGAAACTTTTTAAGCAGTGAGAAGTTAGAAGGTATCTATTTAAAGCAGATGGGTAAAAAATGTACTTTCCTCAGAAATCATTTAATGTCACACTTAGGAATGCTGTACAGCTAAAAATGAAATTAGCCATCAGGCATCTGACAAGTTTCATCCTTATCTGCCAGTCAAATGCTTCAAAAAGACTTAATGTTCCTGAATTTCATAGAGTATGGGAAAAATTATATTCTTGTTGATGGGAGAAAATGCAGGGCGATTATTTACTTCTGCTTGACTCCATTAGAATTTTGGAATGAAGACTCTATAAAACTTGTTCTCGTATTGTTGTGAAATAAACTTGATGACCAGATCACAAACTCCATTTTAGACGATGATGCTTATGCTTTCAAAACAGTGGGCTCAAAAAGTACTTTAAAATCTTTTAACACAAACCTACATAGAAAGTGAATGGTAACCTTGTCAGGGTAACATTGTAAATCTTAAATGGTGAGTGTGTCCACCACATAAACACGTGGCATGTTTGCACTGCTAACATGGATGTTGGAATTACTTTTTATTACCATTTTTGCCTGTTGATTTTCTAATGCTTTAACTTCTACTCTTTACTGGTACATTAAGCATGTGGAAAATCGTTCACTTTTTGTTTCCTAAAATATAAATTTCACTCTTAGGAAAAATGTTTTGTGAGGGAAGAGAGTGAAGTTTTTTTGTTGTTTTTTGTGAGGGGACTCTACATGGCATAGGTCTAGTTCCCTGAAAACAGACTCTGAGATGAAAATTTATGTTGAAGAAGTTTATTAGAGCTCTTCCATGGAAGTGTCTGTAAGAAGGAGGAAAACAAGTTTGGATGGAAGGAGAAGTTAAACTGGTGAAGCTATGTAACAGAAGCATTCTGTAGATGTATTTGACCTTCATATGTGTCCTAGTACCCCTTCATTGGCTAGTCATTGGATGCAGGCTGCCCCCAGAGGGAAGTGCAAACCTGTAAGCCAAAACTGCTAGATATCCAAGAATTTGCAAACTGTTATTAAACTGTTGATACCTTGACATCAGCCATCATGGGACTATTTCAGGGCTTTGCTTTTGGAGCGCCAGTTTACCAGCACAATGCTGGGTGCATCCTTGGGCAAGGTGGTTTCCTTCAGCAGAGCATAATACCCAGAGAGGTATATAGCTGTGATCCGTTAGCAGGCAACAGTCCCAGAAGCCAAAGCAATGAGTGCCCCAGTCATTAAAGAGGAGATTTGGGTAGTACAGCACAACACATGCTACAGTCCACACCATTTATCACCCACATTCACTTGCTTTGTACAGTAAGTTCTCGTCATATAAGAAAGATCCCTCCAGAAGCCCAGGTGCTCTCTTTAGGTAATTTAGAAAATGAAGATTAGTTAGTAGACCTTTAAACCATACATGATGCTCATCAACTTCCTTCCTCTCTCTTCTACGATCCCTTGTATATTCCCCTTATACTTGGCTAGAACCTCTGCAGGTCTAGGTGGTGTATCTGATGGGGTGAACCTTATCTTCATAACTGAGTGTGAAACGACTCCCAAATGGATCACCTGGGTGCCAGATTTACTTATCCTTGACCCCACAAGCCCTATCACCTATTGATGGTCAGGGTGAATTACTCCTGGCGGTATGTTGCCTCCTTTCTTTGCCTCTGGTCTCTCGACTCAAAGGACTCGAAGTGAGTAGACGGAAGCCTGAAAATGAGTTTAGTGAAACTGTATGTCTCCTGGTGGAAGTGTTACGCTTTTGGGAGCTAGAAACTCCAGATCCTAAGATTCTAGAGAAGAGAAATACAAATTTCCTACATGGGTTATTGCGAGTGATAGTAACTAAGGCTACTCGTATTCCTACCCCCTTAGTTCTTGGATTCATCTATTCTAACTGGAGACTTTACATGCTTCTGTCTTTAAGCCTATACTCCAGCTGGGTCAGGGAAACAGTTTTGGGATAGTATCATGTGTAGTACAACACCCATGGTCATGTGTCCACTGCCATATCCCCTTTAGTATGAAGGTGGTCCCATGGTCTATGGTGTTATGCAGGATTCTGTGCTGGTGCATCAAATATTCTGAATATCTTTGAATAATGTGTTAGCTGGGGCCCTGTTGGCAAGAAAGGAAAAGCCGTACTTAGAATACATGCTGATTCCAGTCAAGATGAATAGCTTTATTCTAAGGTAGGAGGAATCCAATGTAATAAACTTGCCACCAAAAAGTTTTTCTGGTGGATAATAATTAGGGTGTAATGTTGGTTTGTGTTGTGGCAGGTTTAACATTTGGCAGAGGCAGTAACCATCAGTCTTAGTGAGTGGGAACATACGCTGTGTATTTTCTATCTCTGACCTAACACCTGATCCATTTATGAGCTTATTGTATGAGGAATGGGGTGGCAGATGACAAGGGCTGACTGATGGCAAAATGCAGAGTTGCTTTTACTATTTGGTAGTTCAGTACTTATTTCATTGAGTGTGTTTTTGGATGGGTATTTTTACACAGTACAAAGTCTTCAAATACTGTGACCACCTCCGTTGGTACATCCTTATGCTTCTTTCCCAGATCTCCCTGTCCTCAGTCTTCCAACTTTCCCCTTCTAGGCCCGTGGAAATTCAGCCAGTCATTTGCCATTTCTCATTAGTCTATTTGCATTCTTATCTTGGATTGCTTCCTTTTCCACACAAAGTGGATAACCAGTTGTCTGAAGCTTGGCCTTTTTCTTTCTCTATCATCTGGTCAAAAAAAAAAATCCCCTCATGTGGTCACAGATATGAGCAGAGAGAGAAGCACAAGTGCAGTATTAGTAAATTATATGGAGTTCTGAGCTGTCTGCTTATGCCAGGATGCTACCTTACTTATGTCTGAACATACCAGTTTCATATTATAAGGAATTGCTGTTGGACTGGTCCAACCAATGACTTCATGAGTTTGACAGGATGTAGCTATGGTCACATGGTCAAATGATTTCCATGGTTAGATATTCTATCAGCGTGCAGTAGCAGACCAGTAGCTGTTTGTCAAATGGTATATAGTAATTCAAGGCAGGAACTTGCTGCTGATCCCTGGAGGTCTGATTGTGATTTTTCTATTGGAGGATTTAATAAATGCCACATTGTACCTTTACCATGAAAGTGGTATCCTCTAGGATTTTAATTGAGTAAAATCACGTACTGTAAAAGTTAAGAGTTTAGGATATGGAGTATGACAGACCTTGGTTGAAACCTTAATTCTGCCATTTTTTAGTAAGTTACCTTGGATGAGTCATATAAGCTAATTCTTGATTATTTCCCCTGAAAATGGGGAAGAGGGGAAGAAGAACATAATCTAATAAGTTAAGGTAAAAATAGCCAAAAATATAGCAAAGCATCTGGTGTGGTGTGGTGCTGGCTTGTAGAAAACACTTAAGGAGTAGAATTTGAATTTTTATAAGAATTATCAGTATTATTTTAAAATTTTACCTGAAAACCAGAAAGATGTGTTCACTCAATTTTCAGATGTACATTTGGTGGATCTGAATATTTTTGTTTGTTAACATGTATTAGTGTGGATGTGTGTGGATGTTTTACATTCATAAGTAGATACTCACCTGTATCACCTTGATTGACTAAATGAAAATAAAGACTGTGTCTAGACAAGAACAAACATCTGAGTATTGAGATTGTGGGAGATGAAATGTTCATATCATACTTTATTAATACTTTATTAAAATAAATATAAAAGAGCACAGATGAGTTGTCACACCAAGAAATTAAGAGAACACAAAATTAAAATGTGAATTGTTAAAATAGCTAGGGGTACTGCTGAATCACATGAAAATATATGTTCTATTTATTTCTCCCAGTCCATCATGTATTCAAACTATTGGCCTGCAAACTTGTTACGAAAAAGAGGCCACTATATATTATCAGTAGAAATTAGGGAAAGGCTCTAAAGAGCTATTTTCTTTATTTCCTTCTTTCGTTATTGTGTTTCCTTTAGCAAAATATAAATTGTGATAGTTTAATTTTTGTTCCCATTTGAAATGATGCTTTGAAAATTACTGCGATTACATGGCAGATAGGAAATCTCCCAATTAAAGTGTATATTACAGAATAAAAATATAAACAAAGCCTCTAAGCATTTGCTTCCCTACTGTTCCCCCATTAAACGCCACCTACAGTTAAATAAAAAGTTTATATTGTCATTGGATGTACTGTATATGCCAAGACTCCAATCATTTTATTATATATACCAACGAATCTGGGTATGGTTTTTAATCTAGAGGGGCAAGAGCTAATGGAGAGGGCAGGTAGAAGGAATAGCACTTGAAATCCCGCTTGACACTGCTGATGGATAACACTAGTGAGTCCTTACTTTGGGGCAGCCCAGGGTTGGTGCTGTGTCTTCAGCCACAGGAAACAGTCCTAGTATGGGGATTCTCCCTCAAGTTGTGGAGACAGTTGACCAGAAGAGGTTCTGTGTTCCTAGTCAAGCAAAAAAGTCATGTAGAGAAATCACCCCGGCTCAGAGACCTTGTCAACAAGAAAAACAGTGGAGGCAAACGTCCTAGCTCTGCTGCCTGCATATCTTGCTCTCTAAGCACACCATGCCTGGACCTCAGAACTCACCATGTAAACTTACATCAGCCAGCTGTTGAGCTTAAGGTCTGATCAAAGGATGCTATCAGAAATCAAGTGGTACTGAGGAAAAAAATAAAGGAAATAGGTCCACCCAATTAATGGATAAACATGTGGGTGATCTGGATGGCCATCCCTTCATTCAGAGTAATTATGTAAATAAAAACTGGCATAAGACCCATGGAAAGGTCCACATCATTAAGGAAGGAGAAAAATATAACTAGCAAGATTGAGAGGAATGCATACATGTATATGTGCCTCTATTCCCATATCCATATCCAAATTTATATGTACATTTTACATGTCTATTTGTATATATCTATAAAAGTTGCTTGCCTTATTCCAGTCTTGTGTGCTGAGATTTCTCAAACTATACTTATTAGAAAAGGGTATGAAATGCAATTTTAAGGTTATGAATAAAAGAGATAAATGTATATCAGCATCAGACAAGATGCTCCTGGGTGACATCCCAGTGGGTTCCGTCCATACAGAAGGCAAGCAGCCAACACCAGCTTCAAGATGGTGGAAGAGTAAGACATGGAGATCACATTTCTCCCCACAAATATATCAGAAATACATCTACATGTGGAACAACTCCTACAGAACACCTACTGAACGCTGGCAGAAGACCTCAGACTTCCCAAGAGGCAAGAAACTCCCCACGTACCTGGGTAGGGCAAAAGAAAAAAGAATAAACAGACAAAAGGATAGGGACGGGACCTGCACCAATGGGAGGGAGCCGTGAAGGAGGAAAGGTTTCTACACAATAGGAAGCCCATTCACGGGCGGACATTTCAGCTGGCGGAGACGGGATGCTTCAGAGGCACGGAGGAGAGCACAGCAACAGGGGTGCAGGGGGCAAGGAGGAGAGATTCCTGCACAGAGGATCGGTGCCGACCAGCACTCATGAGCCTGAGAGGCTTGTCTGCTCACCCGCCAGGATGGGTGGGGGCTGGGAGCTGAGGCTCCAGCTTTGGCCGGATCCCAGGGAGAGGACTGGAGTTGGCTGTGTGAACACAGCCTGAAGGGGGATAGTGCACCACGGCTAGCCAAGAGGGAGTCTGGGAAAAGGTCTGGAACTGCCAAAAAGGCAATAGACTTTTTCTTGCCTCTTTGTTTCCTGGTGCGCGAGGAGAGGGGATTAAGAGCGCTGCTTAAAGGAGCTCCAGAGACGGGCATGAGCCGCGGCTATCAGCGCGGACCGCAGAGACGGGCATGAGACGCTAAGGCTGCTGCTGCCGCCACCAAGAAGCCTGTGTGCGAGCACAGGTCACGATCCACACATCCCCTCCTGGGAGCCTGTGCAGCCCGCCACTGCCAGGGTCCCGGGATCCAGGGACAACTTCCCCGGGAGAACGAGAACGCGCAGCATGTCTCAGGCTGATGCAGCATCACGCTGGCCTCTGCTGCAGCAGGCTGGCTCCGTACTCCGTATCCCTCCCTCCCCGGTGCCTGAGTGAGACAGAGCACCTTAATCAGCGGCTTCTTTAACCCGTCCTGTCTGAGCCAAGAACAGACGCCCTCAGGCGACCTACACACAGGAGGCGGGGCCAAATCCAAAGCTGAATCCCCGGAGCTGTGCGAACAAAGAAGAGAAAGGGAAGTCTCTCCCAGCAGCCTCAGGAGCAGCAGATTAAATCTCCACAGTCAACTTGATGTACCCTGCACCTGTGGAATACCTGAACAGACAACGAATCATCCCAAATTGAGGAGGTGGACTTACGGAGCGATGATGTATATACTTTTTTACCTTTTTCTCTTTTTGAGAGTGTGTATCTGTATGCTTCTGTATGTAATTTTATCTGTACAGCTTTGCTTTTACCACTTGTCCTAGAGTTTTGTCTCTCCGGTTTTTGTTTTTTCTAGTATAGTTTTCAGTGCTTCTTATCATTGGTGGATTTGTCTTTTGGTTTGGCTGTCCTATTTCTTTTTTAATAACTTCAAAGTTTTTTTAATTTTTTGTTTATTAATAACTTTTTTTCTTTCTCGTCTTCTTATTTTCTCCCTTTTCTTCTGAGCCGTGTGAATTACAGGCTCTTGGGGCTCCAGCCACACATCAAGGCTGTGCCTCTAAGGTGGGAGAGCCAAGTTCAGGACATTGGTCAACCAGAGACCTCCCAGCTCCACCTAATATCAAATAATGAAAATCTCCCAGAGATCTCCATCTAAAGGCCAAGACCCAGCTCCACTCAACGACCAGCAAGCTACAGTGCTGGACACCCTATGCCAAACAACTAGCAAGACAGGAACACAACCCCACCCATTAGCAGAGAGGCTGCCTAAAATCATAATAAGGACACAGACACCCCAAAACACACCACAAGATTTGGACCTGCCCACGAGAAAGACATGATCCAGTGTCATCCATCAGAGAACATGCACTACTGCCCTCCACAAGGAAGGCTACACAACCCACTGAACCAAAGTTAGCCACTGTGGGCAGACGTCAAAAACAATGAAAAGTACAAACCTGCAGCCTGCAAAAAGGGGAGACCCCAAACACAGTAAGTTAAGAAAAATGAGAAGACAGAGAAACACACAGCAGATGAACGAGCAAGGCAAAAACCCACCAGACCTAACAAATGAGGGAACAGGCAGTCTACCTGAAAAAGAATTCAGAGTAATGATAATAAAGATCCAAAATCTTGGAAATAGAATGGAGAAAATACAAGAAACATTTAACCAGGACCTAGAAGAACTAAAGAGCAAACAAACAATCATGAATGACAAAATAAATGAAATTAAAAATTCTCTAGAAGGAATCAGTAGCAGAATAACTGAGGCAGAAGAATGGGTAAGTGACCTAGAAGATAAAATAGTGGAAATAACTACTGCAGAGCAAAATAAAAAAGAATGAAAAGAATTGAGGACAGTCTCAGATCTCTGGGACAATATTAAATGCACCAACATTCGAATTATAGGGGTCCCAGAAGAAGAAGAGAAAAAGAAAGGGACTGAGAAAATATTTGAAGAGATTATAGTTGAAAATTTCCCTAATATGGGTAAGGAAATAGTTAACGAAGTCCAGGAAGCACAGTGAGTCCCATATAGGATAACTCAAAGGAGAAACACACCAAACAAATATTAATGAAACTATTAAATACAAAGAAAAAATATTAAAAGCAAAAGAAAAACAACAAATAACATACAAAGGAATCCCTGTAAGGTTAACAGCTGATCTTTCAGCAGAAACTCTGCAAGCCAGAAGGGACTGGCAGGACATATTTAAAATTATGAAAGGGAAATACCTACAACCAAGATTACTCAGCAAGGATCTCATTCAGATTGATGGAGAAATTAAAACCTTTACAGACAAGCATAAAGCTAAGAGAATTCAGCACAACCAAACCTGCTTTACAACAAATGCTAAAGGAACTTCTCTAGGCAGGAAACACAAGAGAAGTAAAAGACCTACAATAACAAACCCAAAACAATTAAGAAAATGGTAATTGGAACATACATATTGATAATTACCTTAAATGTAAATGCATTAAATCCTCCACCCAAAAGACATAGACTGGCTGAATGGATATGAAAACAAGACCCGTATATATGCTGTCTACAAGAGACCCACTTCAGACCTAGAGACACATACAGACTGGAAGTGAGGGGATGGAAAAAGGTACTCCATGCAACTGGAAATCAAAAGAAGCTGGAGTAGCAATTCTTATATCAGACAAAATAGACTTTAAAACCAAGACTATTATAAGAGACAAAGAAGGACACTACATAATGATCAAAGGATCAATCCAAGAAAAAGATATAACAATTGTAATTATTTATGCACCCCACATAGCACCTCAATACATAAGGCAAATACTAACAGCCATAAAAGGGGAAATCGACAGTAACACAATCATAGTAGAGGACATTAACACCCCACTTTCACCAATGGACAGATCATGCAAAATGAAAATAAGAAAACACAAGCTTTAAGTGATACATTATACAAGATGGATGTAACTGGTATTTATACGACATTCCATCCAAAAACAACAGAATACACTTTCTTCTCAAGTGCTCATGGAACATTCTCCAGGATAGATCATATCTTGGGTCACAAGTCAAGCCTTGGTAAATTTAAGAAAATAGAAGTATCAAGTATCTTTTCTGACCACAATGCTCTGAGACTAGATATCAATTACTGGAAGAAATCTGTAAAAATTACAAACACATGGAGGCTAAACAATACACTATATAATAACCAAGAGATCACTGAAGAAATCAAAGAGGAAATCAAAAAATACCTGCAAACAAATGACAATGAGAACACGACGCAAAACCTATGAGATGCAGCAAAAGCAGTTCTAAAAGCGAAGTTTATAGAAATACAATCCTATCTTAAGAAACAAGAAACATCTCAAATAAGCAACCTAACCTTGCACCTAAAGCAATTAGAGAAAGAAGAACAAAAATCCCCAAAGTTAGCAGAAGGAAAGAAATTATAAAGCTCAGATCAGAAATAAATGAAAAAGAAATGAAGGAAATGATAGCAAAGATCAATAAAACTAAAAGCTAGTTCTTTGAGTAAACAAAATTGATAAACCATTAGCCAGACTCATGAAGAAAAAAAGGGAGAAGACTGAAATCAATAGAATTAGAAATGAAAAAGGGGATGTAACAACTGACACTGCAAGAAATACAAAGGTTCATGAGAGATCAGTACAAGCAACTATATGCCAGTAAAATGGACAACCTGGAAGAAATGGACAAATTTTTAGAAATGCACAACCTTCCGAGACTGAACCAGGAAAAAATAGAAAATATGAACAGACCAATCACAAGCCCTGAAATTGAAACTGTGATTAAAAATCTTCCAACAAACTACAGCCCAGGACCAGATAGCTTCACGGGCAAATTCTATCAAACATTTAGAGAAGAACTAACACCTATCCTTCTCAAACTCTTCCAAAATATAGCAGAGGGAGGAACACTCCCAAACTCATTCAGCAAGGCCACCATCACCCTGATACCTAAACCAGACCAAGATGTGACAAAAAAAGAAAACTACAGACCAATAACACTGATGAACATAAGTGCAAAAATCCTCAACAAAATACTAGCAATCAGAATCCAACAGCACATTAAAAGGATCATACACCATGATCAAGTGGGGTTTATTCCAGAAATGCAAGGATTCTTCAGTATATTCAATCAATGTGATACACCATATAACAAATGGAAGAAGAAAAACTGTATGATAATATCAATAGATGCAGAGAAACCTTTCAACAAAATTCAACACTCATTTATGATAAAAAAAAATCCTCTTGAAAGTAGGCATAGAGGGAACTTACCTCAACATAATAAAGGCCATATATGACAAACCCACAGCCAACGTCATCCTCAATGGTGAAAAACTGGAACCATTCCCACTAAAATCAGGAACAAGACAAGGTTGCCCACTCTCACCACTATTATTCAACATAGTTTTGGAAGTTTTAGCCACAGCAATCAGAGAAGGAAAAGAAATAAATGGAATCCAAATTGGAAAAGAAGAAGTAAAGCTGTCAGTGTTTGCAGATGACATGATACTATACATAGAGAATCCTAAAGATGCTACCAGAAAACTACTAGAGCTGATCAATGAATTTGGTAAAGTAGCAGGAGAGAAAAGTCGCAGAAATCTCTCGCATTCCTATACACTAATAATGAAAAATTTGAAAGTGAAATTAAGAAAACACTCCCATTTACCAATGCAACATAAAGAATAAAATACCTAGGAATAAACCTACATAAGGAGACAAAAGACCTGTATACAGAAAATTATAAGACACTGATGAAAGAAATTAAAGGTGATACAAATAGATGGAGAGATATACTATGTTCTTGGATCGGAAGAATCAACATTGTGAAAATGACTCTACTACCCAAAGCAATCTACAGATTCAATGCAATCCCTATCAAGCTACCACTGGCATTTTTCACAGAACTAGAACAAAAAATTTCACAGTTTGTATGGAAACACAAAAGACCCTGAATAGCCGAAGCAATCTTGAGAAAGAAAAACGGAGCTGGAGGAATCAGGAGCCCAGACTTCAGAGTATACTGCAAAGCTACAGTTATCAAGTCAGTATGATACTGGCTCAGAAACAGAAATATAGATCAATGGAACAGGATAGAAAGCCCGGAGATAAACCCACACATCTATGGTTACCATATCGTTGATAAAGGAGGCAAGAATATACAATGGAGAAAACACAGCCTTTTCAATAAGTGGTACTGTGAAAACTGGACAGCTACATGTAAAAGAATGAAATTAAAGCACTCCCTAACACCATACACAAAAATAAACTCAAAATGGATTAAAGAGCTAAATGTAAGGCCAGACACTATCAAACTCTTAGAAGAAAATATAGGCAGGACACTCTATGACAGAAATCACAGCAAGGTCCTTTTTGATCCACCTTCTAGAGGAATGGAAATAAAAACAAAAATGGGACCTAATGAAACTTCAAAGCTTTTGTACAGTAAAGGAAACCATAAACAAGACGAAAAGACAACCCTCAGAATGGAAGAAAATATTTGCAAATGAAGCAACTGACCAAGGATTAGTCTCCAAAATTTACAAGCAGCTCAATATCAAAAAAACAAACAACCCAATCCAAAAATGGGCAGAAGACCTAAATAGACATTTCTCCAAAGAAGATACACAGTTTGCCGACAAACACATGAAAGAATGCTCACCATCATTAAGCATTAGAGAAATGTAAATCAAAACTACAATGTGATATTATTTCACACCAGTCAGAATGGCCATCATCAAATCTACAAACAATAAATGCTGGGGAGGGTGTGGAGAAAAGGGAACCCTCATACACTGTTGATTGGAATGTAAACTGATATGGCCACTATGGAGAACAGTATGGAAGTTCCTTAAAAAACTAAAAATAGAACTACCATACAACCCAGCAATCCCACTACTGGGCATATACCCTGAGAAAACCGTAACTCAAAAAGAGTCATGTACTACAATATTAATTTCATCTCTATTTACAATAGCCAGGACATGGGAGCAACCTAAGTGTCCATCAATAGATGAATGGATAAAGAAGATGTGGCACATATATATAGTGGAATATTAGCCATAAAAAGGAATGAAGTTGAGTTATGTGTAGTGAGGTGGTTGGACCTACAGTCTGTCATACAGAGTGAAGTAAGTCAGAAAGAGGAAAGCAATTACCATATGGTAACACATATATATGGAATCTAAAAAAAAAAAAAAAGTCACGAAGAACCTAGGGGCTAGACGGGAATAAAGAAGCAGACCTACTAGAGAATGGAGTTGAGGACACGGGGAGGGGGCGGGGTAAGCTGGGACAAAGTGAGAGAGTGATAGTGTATATATGGACTTATATACACTACCAAATGTAAAATAGATAGCTAGCGGGGAGCAGTCGCATAGCGCAGGGAAATCAGCTTGGTGCTTTGTGACCAGCTAGGATGGAGGGAGGGAGATGCAAGAGGGAAGAGATATGGGGATATATGTATATGTATAACTGATTCACTTTGTTGTAAAGCAGAAACTAACATACCATTGTAAAGCAGTTATACTCCAATAAAAACGTTAAAAATAAAAAAGGCAAGCAGCCAGTTCCCATGACGTAATGTCATACGTGTGTTTGTGTCTGTGTATATTCAGATATAAGCCACTACTGTTTATTGCCCAAATCAGTAATTGATGGTTGTCTACAGACTGCAAAAGTAGATCTGAACACCGTTTTCTCCTTGACTTTTCCCTTGTTGTAGTTGAGATATATTTTAGGACAAGAAATGGCTTCCCCACAGCGGCCTTTTGCAGTTAAGACTTCTCTGGGAGAGATACAAGAAAGTATTGCCTGTGCAACCGGCTTTAATACATTTTTTAGTTTCTGTTTGAAAAACAATAGAGAAAGGTCACATGGCCAAATGTGATAAACCTATCCAGTGCTGTGTTCACCACTCACAGATTTTCTAAAAGCAAAGTGTAAGACGCCGAGGCTTTTAAAACAGGGATGGTAAACATTTTCTGTAAAGGGCCAGATAGTAAGTATTTCAGGCCTTGTGGGCTATAAGTTGGTATCACGGCTATCGCCTCTGCAATTGCAGGGCAGAGCTACCACAGACAGTATGTAAATGAATGAGCATCATCCCTGTGTGACAAAAACAATCAGCAGTCCCTATTTGTCCCTTGGGCCATAGTTTATGGACTCTGATTTGGTGGGTATATGGACTTTAGTGGACCTTATGGTACTGACCAAAAAAGGCAAAATAAAACGATACAATTCTGTATGGAATTGAAGCTTTTTATACTGGGACAGAGCGAGGGAAATTGAGATGATTAAGGAACAGTGCTATACTCCAATAATGGAACTATCTTGATTTCTTTTCTTTAGAATCACTTCAGAATTGACACGTCAGGGAAAACAGCCATGTTCCAGCAAGAAGGCCAGCTAAGCTCTCCTGTAGCAAAAAGGTAAATATGCTAAGTAAATTGTGCTTTTAAAAATACATTACAAAGCTTTCCAAACCAGCGAGTGGGAGAGAGAGACAGAAGAGTCTCCAGTTGCCAGAAACATAGAGAAAACAGAAAGCAAAATAGTAAGTATGTGACCTAATTACACCCAGCACTTATGTTGTGGGTGTGTGTATGTCTGTGTGTTGGGGGAATGCTTTGGGAAATACTGTTAACTAAAGATTGGAAGGTTGTGTTTCTCTTTTTTTAGTGCTGAGGTTTGAGTAAGTATGAAATATTTTAAACATACAAATAGACAGTAATAAAATGACACAAGGTGCATCATTGTAGTGGAAGCTGTGGTTGGTATATTACACAGATGTGCCTTGCAGACCCAAGCAATGCATACATGACCCCACAGCTGAAGGCTAGAGCTGTGCATTGAATTGCTCTTGGCTGAAGCAACATGCCTTGCCCAGGCTTTGACCTCCTTCTCAGGGTCAGCCGAAAGCCTATCACTGGTCACAAGGCAAAGGTCTCAGTACTCAGCACCCTTGCCTCAATTTGGGAAATCTCTGAAGAGTCATCCCAGCTTCAGACATCCCTGTGGGATCAGATGGTGCCCCCGTTCTGATCATTTTTCCCTCTGCCCAATCCTTATTTCCTCATTTTCTTTTAGGAGTTATTCTCAAGTGTCTACAAATCACTGTCTCAAATTCTATTCCCAGGGAAATGGACCTAAGACAGTCATCACCCAGCTTTATAAATTAGCATTCTTTCTTACATATTTCAGATACTATTTTTATTTTCATTGAGGAATTAAATATTTTAGACACAGTTGAAAACACTTCCTTCCCATTATCTCTAGAGAAATTTGCAATCTGCAACTCAGTGTTTGTAATTCTCATGAACACTTCTGTATTTTAGCATATATTTGTGAATCCACAAACATTGTATGGTAATATTTGCAGGTGTCTAAACTATATATATGGTACTATAGAATACATTCTGCAACTTGATTTTTGTTTTTACTCAAAATTATTTTTGAGATCTACAGTTGCTGATATAATTAAGTCTTTAAAATATGATCTAAAGCAAATATGTCAAAATATTAATAGCTGATAAATTTCAAATTAAGGCACATGTGTATCTGGTGTATTGTCTCCTGTATACTTCTTTCTGTTGAATGCTTCAGGGTTAAACATTTTTAGGAAGTAAACTAGTTTAGTTCGAAGAAAAATAAAAACATGGAAATCCATTGTTTTCCTTCTCCACATGCATCTAGTCAGTAGAGTACAAACTGTATTGCCCAACAGCCTTTCACAGCGTGATTCAAACAAACCTAACTAGCTCTATCAACAGCTCCATGCTGGCCTGGTCTCTGCTCTGGCCCATCATTTTCAAAGGCATGCTCCACAGAACGGTAGCCTTGAAAAATGCTTTATGAAAATGGTATTCCCTAGTCAAATAATCCATTAATTCTGCAAGCTCTAGACCTCTCTTGGATGTACATTTGCTTCTCCATATTAAAGGCAGAGATAAGTTCTACAGTAAATAAATGTATTCAATTTTTATTTAATTGTTATTTCCTAATTTTGTTTTTTCATGAAATTTTTTGCTTACAGAGCTCCCAGTAGACTTCCCATAGAACCAGTGCACTGTAGACAGTTCACAGTCACCACTCCAGTTATATTTTGTGTGGTTGCTGTCCATCCTCAAACATCTCATGAATTATTGTGTCTCCATGTTTTGTACTATTTGTCATCCATTTGAGTAAGTTTCTTTTATCTGCCCAGTACAAAGTTTGCTGTGCTTCCAAAGCAGTTTAATATGTCACTTCTGTTGTGTGGACTATGCAAGGCACTCCCTTATCCACTAAAGAAGATCCTAATTAGTTAGAATCTCAGGCTGGGTCAGTATTTGTCCTGTTTACTCTTAGTGACTGACTAGTACCTGGCACATAGATGGAATTCAGTAAATGTGTGTTGAATGCCTAGTGGGTGGATGGGTGAATAATATGCGTTCTCATAGAGTTAGTGCATGATTATCATATTAAAATCATTTGTTTATACATTTCACACACTAGACTGCAAGTTCCACAGTGGCAGGGATTATGGCTGATTCATGATTGTGTCCGCAATGCTTAACATGACGTCTGTTATGTAAGAGGTGCTCAAGAAATACTATTTGAAATTCTGGGGAAAGTGAGAGAATGAATGTAGAAGGAACTCAAACAATTGATATGGAAGTCAATCTTGAAATATTCTCCAAAGAATGTAATAGGGGAAGAAGTGAAAAGAATCTGGTTAGAACAGTTAGCCTATTTAAATGTGTATAAATCATCTTTAACTCTTTCGTGCAATTTTCTTTCTGTCCCATTGCTCTCATTTTTATATGGAGAGAGTAGCTCTTAAAAGTAAGTTGCTCAGGAGTCCAAGTATCAAGTCTCAGAAGACACTTGTAGAAAAACAGTTTGTACAACTTATAAGCAGCTTCCAACATTTGTTAACATGCTGGCCTAGCACCAGGATTACAATCCCTCAGAGACACAGGATACTCAGGGCATGGATGACTTCTTCCAGAGAAGTGAAAATCCTACAGTCCAGCAGTGACCAGGAGCTAATGGATTTCGAAGTTTTGTTATTAGCTAACCTGTGATCATTCAGATTATCATTATTCTTCTTTAATGGTCCTAGTCAAAAGCATCTTGGTTCAAATATTCTGTCTGATTATCTCAGCTTCATCATGCTTGATAATTCTTTCTTCTCATCCAACTATTTGATCCATCACTTTTGAACCTGGAGCCCAGTATCGTGTGGCAAATATTTTCTCTTGTATTTTCAGTCTCTTCAGAGAATTGAACTCTAACTCCATGTCTTTAGAAAAGATCTTTCATGGAAGGTATTATTCCTCTTCTCTCTCAAATCAATCACATGCATATCACAGCCCTGAAATAACTTGGGGTAAAGAAGTGAGTT
Source organism: Monodon monoceros (assembly GCF_005190385.1). Taxonomy (NCBI): domain Eukaryota; kingdom Metazoa; phylum Chordata; class Mammalia; order Artiodactyla; family Monodontidae; genus Monodon; species Monodon monoceros. The sequence goes on along the minus strand of NW_021703781.1, from coordinate 31,459,007 downwards.
TGGCATCTTCATCCACTGTGCTATTTTTCTGGACTATGTCTTTCTTTACATTATGCAATACTCTCTATTGCTTGAGATTCGTGCCAGCCTATACAGTGGCTCCCTCTCTATGCTGAGGCCACCTACTCACTCCAGTCCACTTCTCTTGGTCTTTTCTCAGTCCATCCCTAGAGGCTGGAGTAGGAGCTTTTCAAATGTGCTCTTGTAGAACCCTGTAATTTCCCAAGAATGAATCAGCATATGATTCTGTATCTGCTTGTGTGTATTCCTTAGTAGAATGTGACTCCTTGAGAGTAAATATTGTCTCTTTTTCATCAAATGCTCTAGTATTTGGCACAATGCCTGCCCCCACATTTTACGCTAGTAAATATTTGTTGAAGATCTGAATGATTATGGGGTACAGCAGGGCAATAAGATCCAGGGCTTCATCCCAAACATATCATTAACATTGTTGATATTTTTCACCAATGATCCTCAGGTCTCCACAGAGCTCTCCTAATTGCCACTGGCTGCTGTGTTTGCTGGCCTTTTGCTCCGTTATATTTCTCAGACAGCTTATCGTAGTACATGACTTTTGTTTTCTTTTCACTGATTTCCTGGTTCATGTTCTTTGCTGTAAGGTGAATTATCAGTATTCAGAAGCTGGGTTAAGGGAGAATATTTAGGTGGATAACTGTTAATTCAGCTTAAAGAGGACATATTACCAAGTAATCTAGAAATTTTTTGCTGCCCTGACCACTATGGAGAGACCTTCAAAACTGCTACCTACTCACCCCACCAAGCTGGTATATCATCACATCCCAACTCCAGTACTTAAGCCACTATACCATCCGTGGGCAGGACACTTCACCTTAAACTTATACTTACGGGATGTTTGTGTTTTAATTTGGGGCTGGATGAATAATGAAAAAAGATGGTCTCCTATTAAGAAATTTGGTTCATGAAGACTTGTAGGTGTCTTCCTCAATCTCACTGCTCCTGTGAGATACTCCTAAATCTACATAACTTTTAGAATTATTCATATTACTTTATATAAACTCTTACACTAACTTCCAATTTGCCCTGCTCTCTTCTTCATATCTGCTTATTCAATGTTGAGTAATCATTCTGTAAGGCCACCAGAGTCCTTACCAAAGCTTTATTTATTGTTAATAAAGTCTGACCAGTGAAACGTCCCTTCCTCCCAGTGGCCCACAGATTTCAACTCATGTCCTTCTTGCCTGAATCTTACCTTGATTCCAGCGGCCCTGGATTAGATTGAATTTCAGTTAAAAATCCTATTGTTCAACATTGACTCTTAGTTACAATTTTTTCCTAAACTCTTGTGAGTCAACTTAAGTTAAATCAAATTGAACACCCTTAAACTGAAGCTGTTCAAACAAAGAAAAATTATAAAGACACAAAGGGCCTGATATATCCTCTTCTCCTGTCTCCACAAGTGAGATATGTGGGCCATCAGCACCTGAACCCTCTAAAGGTATGGCAATAAATATTTCAGTCCTCTTGACCTATCCCTGACCACACTGTGTCTGTCTGGTCATTTGTCCTGGAGAAAACTAAGGAGGAAGGAAAGTAAGGTCTCAGTTTCCTTTCCAAATGAGCAGTTTTCACAAGTATCTTCACACTTTTACCTTGCTACTTGCAGCTTCCTAGCTAGAGACTGGCCATTCACTATTGCCCTCATCCACTCTGCAGGATGGAGCTGATAGTTTATATTGTGTGGTCCAAAGGGAAGAACCCATTCCTACTCCATTGCAATGTCTGCCTTTATTTTCCAACTCTGGCAGACAGAATCTGGAGTCTCGTCTTAGCTCATTCATCACAGTCTTAAAAGGGCATGTATGAATAGTAGCTTCATTTGTCATCAGTTGACTGAAATATATGTTAACAATGCCATCTGTATATGGCACACTTTTTGCTCTCTATGCAGTATTTGGCAAAGGAAAATATAATAGTATATATTTTTCTATACATATGACATGAGGAAACAGCGTATATAATGAGAAACCATTTTAGCTAAAAAAATTTGTCCCTATATAGTCCCTGAGCTAGGGACCATATTTTCCTCAATCCCTCGCTAAGTTACTTGGCTTTTAGTTTTTACATTCAGATGGACCCTCCTCTGGAACTCAATGGGCTCAGTCACATATTCACATTCTATTGTATGCTCTGAAATACCAAGTGATGTTCTATAAAATTTCTCCCTAAACAACTTGTTCTCTGATTCTCAGAATACCAACATGGTAATGTTTCAGAGCTAGCTAGGATATAAATGTGCATCACTTATGTTCTTAAAGAGCACCACTTGAAAAATAAGGGCTTTAAATCATTGTCATGGGAAAGGAGCTCCTATTTCAAAGCCAAAGATGTGACTGTTTAGTACCTTTAAGCATTTGATATAGTGCCTAAGATGACTAAATACATCTTTGGTAGTAAAAGGATGTTGCTGTTTTAAAAGCTCTATTTGATAAAAATGTACCTGGACAAGTCATAAAAGAAGCAAACCGAAAAAGAAAAATTCTAATAGGAAGACCTTGGGCGTATATGGAGTATGGCAAAATTCATACATTGCATCCCAATGCAGGGAGTACGGTCATTGTTTTTTATATGAAGCCACATTAATTTTCACTCTGATCTGGTTTTAAATTCTGTCTTTCTAATTAATTATGTGAACATTTTGTGAATGAATTTAGCAGAGTAGTGAACAAGTGTTGGTGATCAATAATCGTTAGCTTTCTATAGTACATTAACTGCAAAAAGAAAATCCTTGGATATATTTCTTAGAAGGTATCCTTATTAGGGAGAGAATCACTAAAAATGATAAGTGTATGGGGAACGTAAGCAGAGATAAATGCATTTAGGAAAATGATGTCTACACATAAAGCATATTATCTTTTTCCTTTAACTTCTTGTTTTATATTGGAGTATAGTTGATTTACAATGTTGTGTTAGTTTTAGGTGTACAGCAAAGTGATTCAGTTATATGTATACACGTATCTATTCTTTTCCAAATTCTTTTCCCGTTTAGGTTGTTACATGATACTGAGCAGAGTTCCCTGTGCTATGCAGTAAGTCCTTGTTGGTTATCCATTTTAATATAGCAGTGTGTACATGTGAATCCCAAACCCTCTAACTGTCCCTTCCCCCCACTCTTCTCCCCTGGTAACCATAAGTTCAGTTCTCTAAGTCTGTTAGTCTGTTTTGTAAATAAGTACATTTGTATAATTTCTTTTTAGAGTCCACATATAAGTGATATCATAAGATATTTCTCTGTCTGACTTACTTCACTCAGTATGACAATCTCTATGTCCATCCATGTTGCTGCAAATGGCATTATTTTATTCTTTTTAATGGCTGACTAATATTCCACTGCATATATGTACCACATGTTCGTTATCCATTCCTCTGTTGCTGGACATTTTGCTTGCTTCCATGTCTTGGCTGTTGTAAACAGTGCTGCAATGAACATTCGGGTGCATGTATCCTTTCAGATCACGTTTTTTTCCAGATGTATGCCTAGGAGGGGGATTGCAGGATCATACGGCAACTGTATTTTTAGTTTTTTAAGGAATCTCCATACTGTTCTGCATAGTGGCTGTACCAATTTACATTCTCACCAACAATGGAGGATGGTTCCCTTCTCTCCACGCCCTCTCCAGCATTTATTGTTGGTGGATTTTTTGATGATAGCCATTTTGACTGGCACGAGATGATATCTCATTGTAGTTTTGATTTGCATTTCTCTAATAATTAGTAATGTTGAACATCTTTTCATGCGACTCTTGACCATCTGTATGTCTTCTTTGGAGAAATGTCTATTTAGGTCTTCTGCCCATTTTTTGATGGGGTTATTTGCCTTGATGATATTAAGCCACATGAGCTTTTGTAAATTTTGGAGACTAATTGTATGTCAGTCAGATCATTTACAAATATTTTCTCCCAATCTGTGAATTATCTTTTCGTTTTGTTTATGGTTTCCTTTGCTGTGCAAAAGCTTTTGAGTTCAGTTAGGTCCCATTTGTATATTTTTGTTTTTATTTCCATTACTCTAAAGATGGATCAAAAAGATATTGCTGCAGTTTATGTCAGAGTGTTCTGCCTATGTTTCCTCTAAGAGTTTTATAGTGTTTGGTCTTGCATTTAGGTCTTTAATCCATTTTGAGCTTATTTTTGTATATGGTGTTAAAGAATGTTGTAATTTTGTTTTCATTACATGTAGCTGTCCTGGTTTCCCAGCACCATGTATTGAAGAGACTATCTTTCCCCCATTGTATAGTCTTGACTCCTTTGTTGTAGATTAATTGAGCATAGGTGCGTGGGTTTATTTCTGGGCTTTCTATCCTGTTCCATTGATCTGTATTTCTATTTTTGTGCCAGTACCATACTATTTTGGTGACTATAGCTTTGTAGTATAGTCTGAAGTCAGGGAGCCCGATTCTTCCAGCTCTGCTTTTGTTTCTCAAGATTGCTTTGGCTATTCAGTGTCTTTTACGTCTCCATACAAATTTTAAGATTTTTTGTTCTAGTTCTGTGAAAAATGCCATTGGTAATTTGATAGGAATTGCACTGAATCTGCAGATTGCCATGGGTAGTATAGTCATTTTTACAATATTGACTTTTCCAATCTAAGAACATGGTATGTCTTTCCATCTGTTTGTGTTGTCTTCAATTTCTTTCATCAGCATCTTACAGTTTTTGGAGTACAGGTCTTTTGCCTCCTTAGGTAGGTTTATTCCTAGGTATTTTACTCTTTTTGATGCGATGGTAAATGGGATTGTTTCTTGAATTTCTCCTTCCAGTCTTTTGTTGTTAGTGTATAGAAATACAATAGATTTCTGTGTATTAATTTTGTAACCTGCAACTTTACCAGATTCATTGATGAGCTCTAGTAGTTTTCTGGTAGTGTCTTTAGGATTTTCTACGTATAGTAGCATGTCATCTGCAAACAGTGACAGTTTTACTTCTTCTTTTCTAACCTGTATTCCTTTTATTTCTTTTTCTTCTCTGATTGCCATAGCTAGGACTTCCAAAACTATGTTGAATAATAGTGGTGAGAGTAGACATCCTTGTCTTGTTCCTGATCTTACAGGAAATGCTTTCAGTTTTTCACCATTGATGATGTTATTTGTTGGTTTGTTGTATATGATCTTTATTATGTTGAGGAGTGTTCCCTCTATGCCTAATTTCTGGAGAGTTTTTATCATAAATGCGTGTTGAATTTTGTCGAAAGCTTTTTCTGTATCTATTGAGATGATTATATGTTTTTTATTCTTCAATTTGTTGATAATGGTGTATCACACTGATTGATTTGCAGATACTGAAAAATCCTTGCATCACTGGGATAAATCCCACTTGATCATTGTGGGATTTTAGCAATTCATATGCTAGTATTTTGTTGAGGATTTTTGTGCCTATGTTCATCGGTGATATTGGCCTGTAATTTTCTTTTTTTGTTGTAACTTTGTTTTTGGTATCAGGGTGGTGGTGGCCTCACAGAATGAGTTTGCGAGTTTTCCTTACTGTGCAGTTTTGCAGAGTTTGTGAGTTTTCCTTACTGTGCAGTTTTTTGGAAGAGTTTCAGAAGGATAGGTGTTAGTTCTTTAAATGTTTGATAGAATTCACCTGTGAAGGAATCAGGTCCTAGAATTTGTTGGGAGTTTTTTAATCACAGTTTCAATTTCAGTGCATGTGATTGGTCTGTTTATATTTTCTATTTCTTCCTGGTTCAGTCTTGGGAGATTGTACGTTTCTAAGAATTTGTGCATTTCTTCCGGGTCATCTATTTTATTGGCATACAGTTGCTTGTAGGAGTCTCTTATGATGCTTTGTATTTCTATGGGCTCCATTGTAACTTCTCTTTTTTTGTTTCTAATTTTATTAATTTGAGTCCTCTCCCTTTCTTGATGAATTTGGGTACTGGTTTATTATCAATTCTGTTTATCTTTTCAAAGAACAAGCCTTTAGTTTCATTGATCTTTGCTATTGTTTTCCTTGTCTCTATTTCATTTATTTCTGCTCTGGTCTTTATGATTCTTTCCTTCTACTAACTTTAGGTTTTGTTTGTTCTTCTTTCTCTAGTTGCTTTAGGGTTAAAATTATGTTGTTTATTTGAGATATTTCTTGTTTCCTGAGGTAAGATTGTATCTCTGTAAACTTCCCTGTTAGAATTGCTTTTGCTGCATCCCATATGTTTTGGATCATTGTTCTTTCGTTTTCATTTGTCTCTAGGTATTTTTTGATTTCCTCTTTGATTTTTTCAGTGATTCCTTGGTTGTTTAGTAACGTATTGTTTAGCCTCTACACATTCGTGTTTTTACAGTTTTTTCTTGTAGTTGACTTCTAATCTCATAATGTTGTGGTCAGAAAAGATGCTTGATATGTTTTCAGTTTCCTTAAATTTACCAAGGCTCGTTTTGTGGCCCAGCATGAGGTCAGTCATGGAGAATGTTCCATGTGCACTTGAGAAGAAAGTGCATTCTGCTGCTTTTGGATGGGGTGCTCTATAAATATCAGTTAAGTCCATCTGCTCTAATGTATTATTTAAGGCCTATGTTTCCTTATTGATTTTCTGTCTGGGTGATCTGTCCATTGATGAAAGTGGGGTGTTAAAGTCCCCCACTATTTATTGTGTTACTGTTGATTTTTCCCTTTATGGCTGTTAGTATTTGCCTTATATATTGAGGTGCTTCTATGTTGGATGCATGTATATTTACAATCGTTATATCTTATTGGATTGATCCCTTTTGATCATTAGGTTGTGTCCTTTGTCACTTATAACAGTCTTTATTTTAAAGTCTATTTTGTCTGATATAAGTATTGCTACTCCAGCTTTGTTTCGATTTCAATTTGCATGGAATATCTTTTTCCATCCCCTCACTTTGTCTGTATGTGTCCCTAGATCTGAAGTGGGTCTCTTATAGACGGCATTTATATGGGTCTTGTTTTTGTATCCATTAAGTCTATGTCTTTTGGTTGGAGCATTTAATCCATATACATTTAAGGTAATTATTGATATGTATGTTCCTATTGCCATTTTCTTAATTGTTCTGGGTTTGTTTTTGTAGGTCTTTTTTCTTCCCTTCCTCTTGTTCTCTTGTGGTTTGATGACCGTCTTTAGTGTTGTGTTTGGGTTGCTTTTTCTTTTTTATGTGTATATCTATTGTAGTTTTGGGGTTTACTGTTCCCATGAAGTTTTGATATAGCAGTCTATTTAGGTACAATGTTGTTTTAAGTTGCTGGTCTCTTTCCCGCCTAGAAGAGTTACTTTAGCAATTTGTTGCAAAGCTGGGCCGTGGTGCTGAATTCTCTTAGCTTTTGCTTGTCTGTAAAGCTTTTGATTTCTCCATCAAATCTGAATGAGAGCCTTGCTGGATAGGGTATTCTTGGTTGTAGTTTCTTTGCTTTCATCACTTTAAATATATCATGCCACTCCCTTCTGACCTGCAGAGTTTCTGCTGAGCAGTCAGCTGATAACCTTATGGGAGTTCGCTTGTATGTTGTCATTTTTCCCTTGTTGCTTTTAATATTTTTTCTTTGTTTTTAGTTTGTTATCAATTTGATTGCTATGTGTCTCAGTGTGTGCCTCCTTACATTTATCCTGCCTGAGACTCTGTGCTTCCTGGACTTGGGTGACTGTTTCCTTTCCCATGTTAGGGAAGTTTCCAGCTATTATCTCTTCAAATATTTTCTCAGGTCCTTTTTCTCTCTCTTCTCCTTCTGTGATCCCTGTAATGCAAATGTTGGTGTGTTTAATGTTGTCCCAGTGGTCTCTTAGACTGTCTTCATTTCTTTTCATTCTTTTTTCTGTATTCTGTTCTGTGGCAGTGATTTCCACCTTTCTGTTTTTAGGTCACTTATTCGTTCTCTGCCTCAGTTATTCTGCTATTGATTCCTTCTAGTGTATTTTTCATTTCAGTTATTGAATTTTCCATCTCTGTTCTTTAGTTCTTCTAGGTCTTGGATAAACATTTCTTGAATTTTCTCAATGCATGCCTCCATCTCTGAGATCCTGGATCATCTTCCCTATCATTATTCTGAATTATTTTTCTGGAAGGTTGCCTATCTCCACTTCACTTAGTTGTTTTTCTGGGGTTTTATCTTCTTCCTTCATCTGGGACAGAATCCTCTTCTGTTTCATTTTGTCTAACTTTCTGTGATTGTGGTTTTCATTCTGCAGGCTGCAGGATTGTAGCTCTTCTTGCTTCTGTCTGCCGCTGGTGGATGAAGCTATCTAAGTAGCTTGTGCAAGCTTTCTGATGGGAGGGACTGGTGTTGGGTCTTGTCCCTCTGATGGGCAGGGCCATGCGCAGTAAAACTTTAATCTGCTTGTCTGCTGATGGGTGGGGCTATGTTCCCTCTCTGTTGGTTGTTTGGCCTGAGGCGACGCGGCACTGGAGCCTACAGGCTGTTTGGTGAGGCTAATGGTGGCCTCTGGGAGGGCTCAGGGCAGTGAGTACTTCCCAGAACTTCTGCTGCCAGTGTCTTTGTCCCCACAGTGAGCCACAGCTGCCCCCCACCTCTGCAGGAGACCCTCCAATACTAGCAGGTAGATCTGGCCCAGTCGCTTATGGGGTCACTGCTTTTTTCCCCTCGGTGCTGGTATGCACAAGACTTTGTGAGTGCCCTCCAAGAGTGGAGTTTCTGTTCCCCCCAGTCTTGTAGAAATCCTGCAATCAAATCTCGCTGGCCTTCAAAGCCAGAATCGCGGGGGACTCCTCCTCCTGTTGCTGGGCCAGCAGCCTGAAAAGCCTGGCATGGGGCTCAGAACTTTCACTCCAGGGGGAGAACTTCTGTGGTATAATTGTTTTCCAGTCTGTGGGTCACCCACCTGGAGGGTATGGGATTTGATTTTATCCTTATTGCACCCCTCCTACCATCTTGTCATGGCTTCTCCTTTGTCTTTGGATGTATCTTTTTTGGTAGGTTCCATTGTTTTTTGGTTGATAGTTGTTCAGTAGATAGTTGTGATTCCAGTGTTCTTGTAAGAAGGAATGAATGCACATCCTTCTACTCCACCATCTGCTCCACCAGAGCACATTATCTTAAGCCAGTGTAGAAGGAAATGCATTTCCATCCTTTCTTTAAGATAATCATTCATTCAGAAACTATGGAATAGTAGTAACAACAAAATACATGGAACCAGGAAGCTTGAATAAATCGTAGACCCTCTCTGAGCCTCAACTTCCTTATCTGTAAAGTATCTAACTCACTGTTGGCTTGAATGGGAAGTAAAGATATCAAATAATAGGTGACAATTAAGTGCGAACCATAGAGTACTATACAATATAGGGAATCATTCAGTTAATCCATCAACATGAATTTAGTAACTGCCTCCTAAGAGTTTTATTCTGGACTTAGTTCTGTCAAGCATTCCAGGAAAAATGCTACTAGGATCGAGTTTCTGTAATTTCAATATACCTTGGGATGTATGATTAAGAGAAAGTTAAATAAAAGTGTATTATATGGTGTTTATAAACCCAACTATTATTACTTTGAACAAACTGTTATTATAAATAAGAAAAATATTGTATTTTACCTTCCTTTATCCCTTTTTCAATGCTCTTCCTTTCTTTATGTTGGTCTGAGTTTCTGGCTTATTATCATTTCTTTCTGAAAAAACTTCTTTGAACATTTCTTTTAAGACAGATCTGTTGGCAACAGATTCTCCCAATTTTTTTGTCTGAGAAAGTGTATTTCCTTCACATTTGAATGACAGTGTTGCAACGTATAGAATCCTATGTTGGTAGGGTTTTTTTCTCAATACTTTAAACATTTCACTTCATTTTTCTCTTCTGTGCATGGATTCTAGGGAGAATTCAGATGTAATTCTTACCTTGTTACTCTATAGGTAGAGTGTTTTTATCCTCTGGTTCTTTCAAGATTTTTTGTTTACCTTTGATTTTCTGAAGTTTCAATATATATCAGTGTAGTTTTGGGGTCTTTCTTTTTAACATCTTTATTGGAATAAAACTGCTTTACAATGCTGTGTTAGTTTCTGCTTTCTAGCAAAGTGAATCAGCTATACATACACATATATCCCCATATCTCTTCCCTCTTGCGTCTCCCTCCCATCCTCCCTAACCCATCCCTTCAGGTGGTCACAAAGCACAGAGATGATCTCCCTGTGCTATGCAGCTGCTTCCCACTAGCTATGTATGTTATATTTGGTAGTATATATAAGTCCATGCCACTCTCTCATGTCGTCCCAGATTACCCTTCCCCCTCCCCATGTCCTCAAGTCCATTCTCTAGTAGGTCTGTGTCTTTATGACTCTCCTGCCCCTACGTTCTTCATAACCATTTTTTTTTAGATTCCATATATATGTGTTAGCATATGGCATTTTTCTCTTTCTGACTTACTTCACTGTGTATGACATAGTCTAGGTCCATCCACCTCACTACAAATAACTCAATTTCGTTTCTTTTATGGCTGAATAATATTCCGTTGTATATATGTGCCACATCTTCTTTATCCATTCATCTGTCAATGGACACTTAAGTTGCTTCCGTGACCTGGCTATTGTAAAGAGAGGTGCAATGAACATTGTGGTACATGACTCTTTTTGAATTACGGTTTTCTCACGGTATATGCCCAGTAGTGGGATTGCTGGGTCGTATGGTAGTTCTGCTTTTAGTTTTTTAAAGGAACCTCCATACTGTTATCCGTAATGGCTGTATCAATTTACATTCCTACCAACAGTGCAAGAGGGTTCCCTTTTCTCCACACCCTCTCCAGCATTTATTGTTTGTAGATTTTTGGATGATGGCCATTCTGACTGGTGTGAGGGGATACCTCATTGTAGTTTTGATTTGCATTTCTCTCATGATTAATGATGTTGAGCATCCCTTCATATGTTTGTTGGCAATCTGCATATCGTCTTTGGAGAAATTACTCTTTCGGTCTTCTGCCCATTTTTGGATTGGGTTTTTGTTTTTCTGATATTGACCTTCATGAGCTGCTTGTAAATTTCGAGGATTAATCCTTTGTCAGTTGCTTCATTTGCAAATATTTTTTCCCATTCTGAGGGTTGTCTTTTCATCTTGTTTATGGTTTCCTTTGCTGTGCAAAAGCTTTTAAGTTTCATTAGGCCCCATTTATTTATCTTTGTTTTAATTTTCATTTCTCTAGGAGATGGGTCAAAAAGGATCTTGCTGTGATTTATGTCATAAAGTGTTCTGCCTATGTTTTCCACTAAGAGTTTGATAGTGTCTGGCCTTACATTTAGGTCTTTAATCCATCTTGAGTTTATTTTTGTGTAGGGTGTTATGGAGTGTCCTAATTTCATTCTTTTACAGGTAGCTGTCCAGCTTTCCCAGCACCACTTATTGAAGAGGCTGTCTTTTCTCCACTCTATATTCTTGCCTCCATTATCAAAAATAAGGTGATCATATGTGCGTGGGTTTTTCTCTGGACCCTCTATCCTTTGTCATTGATCTATATTTCTGTTTTTTGTGCCAGTACCATACTGTCTTGATTATTGTAACTTTGTAGTATAGTCTGAAGTCAAGGAGCTTGATTGCTCCAGCTCCATTTTTCTTTCTCAAGATTGCTTTGGGTATTTGGGGTCTTTTGTGTTTCCATTCAAACTGTTCAATTTTCTTTATTCTAGTTCTATGATAAATGCCAGAGGTAGTTTGATAGCGATTGCATTAAATCTGTAGATTGCTTTGGGTAGTAGAGTCATTTTCACAATGTTGATTCTTCCAATCCAAAAACATCATATATCTCTCCATCTGTTTGTATCTTTAATTTCTTTCACCAGCATCTTATAGTTTTCTGCATACAGGTCTTTTGTATCCTTAGGTAGGTTTATTCCTAGATATTTTATTCTTTGTGTTGCAGTGGGAAATGGGAGTGTTTCATTAATTTCTCTTTCAGATTTTTCATCATTAATGTACAGTAATGCAAGAGATCTCTGTGCATTAATTTTGTATCCTGCTACTTTACCAAATTCATTGATTAGCTCTAGTAGTTTTCTGGTAGCATCTTTAGGATTCTCTATGTAGAGTATCATGTCATGTGCAAACAGTGACAGCTTTATGCCTTCTTTCCTGATTTGGATTCCTTTTATTTCTTTTTCTTCTCTTGTTGCTGTGGCTATAACTTGCAAAACAATGTTGAATAATAGTGCTGAGAGTGGGCAACCTTGTCTTGTTCCTGATCCTAGTGGAAATGGTTTCAGTTTTTCACCATTGAGAATGATGTTGGCTGTGTGTTTGTCATATGTGGCCTTTATTATGTTGAGTTAAGTTACTTCTATGCCTACTTTCTGGAGTGTGTTTGTCATAAATGGGTGTTGAATTTTGTTGAAAGCTTTTTCTGCATCTGTTGATATGATCATATGGTTTTTATTCTTCAATTTGTTAATATGGTGTATCACATGTACTGATTTGTGTATATTGAAGGATCCTTGCATTCCTGGGAGAAACTCCACTTGATCATGGCGTATGATCTTTTTAATGTGCTGTTGGATTCTGTTTGCTAGTATTTTGTTGAGGATTTTTGCATCTATGTATATCAGTGATATTGGCCTGTAGTTTCTTTTTTTGTGACATCTTTGTTTGGTTTTGGTGTCAGGGTGATGGTGGACTCATAGAATTTGTTTCGGAGTGTTGCTCACTCTGCTTTGCTTTGGAAGAGTTTGAGAAGGATAGGTATTACGTCTTCTCTAAATGTTTGATAGAATTTGCCTGGAAGCCATCAGGTCCTGGGCTTTTGTTTGTTGGAAGATTTTTAATCACTGTTTCAATTTCAGGGCTTGTGGTTGGTCTGTTTATATTTTCTATTTCTTCCTGGTTTAGTCTTGGAAGGTTGTGCTTCTATAAGAATTTGTACATTTCTTCCAGGTTGTCCATTTTATTGGCATATTGTTGCATGTAGTAATCATTCATGATCCTTTGTATTTCTGCAGTGTCAGTTGTTACTTCTCCTTTTTCATTTCTAATTCTGTTGATTTGAGTCTTCTCCCTTTTTTTCTTGATGAGTCTGGCTAGTGCTTTATCTATTTTGTTTATTTTCTCAAAGAACCAGCTTTTAATTTTATTGATCTTTGCTATTCTTTCCTTCATTTCATTTTCACGTATTTCTCATCTGATCTTTATGATTCCTTTCCTTCTGCTAACTTTGGGGTGTTTTTGTTCTTCCTTCTCTAATTGCTTTAGGTGTAAGGTTAGGTTGTTTGAGATGTTTCTTGTTTCTTAAGGTAGGATTGTATTGCTATAAACTTCCCTCCTAGAACTGCTTTTGTTGCATCCCTTAGGTTTTGCATCATCATGTTTTCATTGTTATTTGTTTCTATGTATGTTTTTATTTCCTCTTTGATTTCTTCAGTGATCTCTTGGTTATTAAGTAGTGTGCTGTTTAGCCTCCATATGTTTGTAGTTTTTACAGATTTGTTCCTGTAATTGCTATCTAGTCTTATACCATTGTGGTCGTAAAAGATACTTGATACGATTTCAATTTTCTTAAATTTATCAAGGCTTGATTTGTGACCCAATATATGATCTAGCCTGGGTAATGTTCCATGAGCACTTGAGAAGGAAGTGTATTCTGTTGTTTTTGGATGGAATATCCTATAAGTATCAATTAAGCCCACCTTGATTAATGTATCATTTAAAGCTTGTGTTTCTTTATTTATCTTCTTTTTGGATGATCTCTCACTTGGTGAAAATGATGTGTTAAAGTCCCCTACTATGACTTGTTACTGTCTATTTCCCCTTTTATGGCTGTTAGCATTTTCCTTATGTAGTGAGGTCCTCCTATGTTGGGTCCATAAATATTTACAATTGTTATATCTTCTTCTTGGATTGATTCCTTGATCATGCTATAGTGTCCTTCTTTGTCTCTTGTAGTAGGCTTTATTTTAAAGTCTATTTTGTCTGATAGGAGAATTGCTATTCCAGCTTTCTTTTGATTTCCATTTTTTCCATCCTCTTACTTTCAGTCTGTATGTGTCCCTAGGTCTGAAGTGGGTATCTTGCAGACAGCATATATATGGGTCTTATTTTTGTATCCATTCAGCCAGTCTATGTCTTTTGGTTGGAGCATTTAATCCATTTACATTAAAGGTAATTATTGACGTGTATGTTCCTACTACTATTCTCTTAATTGTTTTGGGTTTATTATTGTAGGTCTTTTCCTTCTCTTGTGTTTCCTGCCTAGAGAAGTCCCTTTGGTGCTGCTGAATTCCCTTAGCTTTCTCTTCTCTGTAAAGTTTTTAATTTCTCCATGGAATCTGAGTGAGATTCTTGCTGGGTAGAGTAATCTTGTTTGTAGGTTTTCCCCTTTCATCAGTTTAAATATGTCCTGCCACTCCCTTCTGGCTTGCACAGTTTATGCTGAAAGATCAGCTGTTAACCTTATGGAGATTCCCTCGTATGTTATTTGTTGTTTTTCCCTTGCTGCTTTTATTTTTTCTTTATATTTGATTTTTGATTGTTTGACTAACATGTGTCTTGGCATGTTTCTCCTTGGATTTATCCTGTATGGGACTCTCTGTTCTTCCTGGGCTTGATGAACTATTTCCTTTCCCACATCATGGACGTTTTCAACTATAATCCCTTCAAATATTTTCTCAGTCCCTTTTTCTCTTCTTCTGGGACCCCTGTAATTCAAATGTTGGTGCGTTTAATGTTGTCCCAGAGGTTTCTGAGACTGTCCTCAATTCTTTTCATTCTTTTTTCTTTATTCTTCTCTGCAGTAGTTATTTCCACTATATTATGTTTCAGGTCACTTATCTGTTTTTATGCCTCAGTTATTCTGCTATTGATTCCTTCTAGAGAATTTTAAATTTCATTTATTGTGTTGTTCATCACTGTTTGTTTGCTTTTTAGTTCTTCTAGGTCCTTGTTAAATGTTTCTTGCATTTTGTCTATTCTATTTCCAAGATTTTGGATCATCTTTACTATCATTATTCTGATTTCTGATTTCTTTTTCAGGTAGACCGCTTATTTCCTCTTCATTTGTTTGGTCTGCTGGGTTTTTACCTTGCTTATTCATCTGCTGTGTTTTTCCCTGTCTTCTCATTTTGCTTAACTTACTGTGTTTGGGGTCTCCTTTTCTTAGGTTGCAGGTTCGTAGTTCCCTTTGTTTTTGGTGTCTGTCCCCAGTGGCTAAGTTTGGTTCAGTGGGTTGTGTAGGCTTCCTGGTGGAGGGGGCTAGTGCCTGTGTTCTGGTGGATGAGGCTGGATCTTGTCTTTCTGGTGGGCAGGTCCGTGTCCAGTGGTGTGCTTTAGGGTGTCTGTGACCTTCTTATGATTTTAGGCAGCCTGTCTGCTAGTGCGTGGCATTGTGTTCCTGTCTTGCTAGTTGTTTGGCACTATAGCTTGCTGGTCGTTGAGTGGAGCTGGGTCTTCGTGTTGAGATGGAGATCTCTGGGAGATTTTCATCATTTGATATTACGTGGAGCTGAGAGGTCTCTGGTGGCCCATTGTCCTGAACTCGGCTCTCCCACCTCAAAGGCAAAGGGCTAACACCCAGCCGGAGCACCAAGACCCTGTCATCCACACAGCTCAGAATTAAAGGGAGAAAAACAAGAAAGAAAAAAATAAGAAAATAAAATATAATAAAATAAAGTTATTAAAATAAAAAATACTTTTAATTTTTTATAATAATTAACAAAGAAATAGAAAAGAGAGAGCAACCAAATCAAAAAACAAATCCAGCAATGATAACAAGTGCTGAAAACTATACTAAAACAAACAAACAAGCAAAACAAAACCAGGCAGAGAGAACCCTAGGACAAATGGTAAAAGCAAAGCTATACAGACAAAATCGAACACAGAAGCATACCCATACTCACAAAAAGAGAAAAAGGAAAAAATATATATATATCATTGCTCCCAAAGTCCACTGCCTAAATTTGGGATGACTCATTGTGTATTCAGGTGTTCAACAGATGCAGGGTACATCAAGTTGATCATGGAGATTAAATCTGCTGCTCCTGAGGCTGCTGAGAGAGATTTCCCTTTCTCTTCTTTGCAGAACTCCTGGGGTTCAGCTTTGGATTTGGCCCTGCCTCTGCATGTAGGTTGCCTGAGGGGTGTCTTTTCTTCACGTAGACAGTAGGAGGTTAAAGGAGCAGCTGATTTGGGGGCTCTGACTCACTCAGGCTGGGGGGAGGGAGGGGTATGGAATAAGGGGTGAATCTGCGGTAGCAGAGGCCGGCATGAGGTTGCACCAGCCTGAGGTGTGCCGTGTTCTCCCAGGGAAGTTGTCCCTGGATCACTAAACCCTGGCAGTGGTGGGCTGCACAGGCTCCCAGGAGGGGAGGTGTGGATAGTGTCCTGTACTTGCACACAGACTGCTTGGTGGTGCAGCAGCAGCCTTATCGTCTCATGCCCATCTCTGGTGTCTGTGCTCATAGCCCGCACCTCGCTCCCGTCTCTGGAGCTCGTTTAGGTGGTGCTCTCAATCCCCTCTCCTTGTGCACCGCAAAACAATGATCTCTTGCCTCTTAGGCAGTTCCAGACTTTTTCCCGGACTCCCTTCCAGCTAGCTGTGGCGCACTAGCCCCCTTCAGGCTGTGTTCACACAGCCAACCCCAGTCCTCTCCCTGGGATCTGACCTCCGAAGCGGGAGCCTCATCTCCCAGCCCCCACCCACCCTGGCGGGTGAGCAGACAAGCCTCTCGGGCTGGTGAGTGCTGGTCGGCACCGATCCTCTGTGCGGGAATCTCTCCGCTTTGCCCTCTGCACCCCTGTTGCTACACTGTCCTCCGTGGCTCCGAAGCTTACCCCCACCAACCCCTGTCTCCGCCAGCGAAGGGTCTTCCTGGTGTGTGGAAACTTTTCCTCCTTCACAGCTCCCTCTCACTGGTGCAGGTCCCATCCCTATTCTTTTGTCTCTGTTTATTCTTTTTTCTTTTGCCCTACCCTCTTACGTGTGGAGTTTCTTGCCTTTTGGGAAGTCTGAGGTCTTCTGCCAGCATTCAGTAGGTGTTCTGTAAGAGTTGTTCCACATGTAGATGTATTTCTGATGTATTTGTGGGGAGGAAGGTAATCTCCACATCTTACTCTTCCGCCATCTTGAAGATGTCCCATGGGGGGTTTTGTTTTGTTGCGTTTATCATGCTTGGCATTCTTGAGCTTCCTGGATCTGCAGTTTGATGACTGATGATAATTTGTGGAAATTCGCAGTCGTTGTTGCTTCAGTTATTGCTTTGGTACCTTTCTGTTTCCTTTCCATCTGATCCCATTATGCATGTTATACTTCTTGTAGTTGTCACATAAACAAGAGGCTGGAGTTAGGTATTACCCTTCCCCAGGTGGGCTAGTCTCTAATAAAACCCAAGAAGGATAGGCTCTGCTAAAACAGATTCCCTTGAGGACAGGCCTTATTAGGAAGAACAGAATATTCTAGCATACTTCAAGACGGTTCCTTTCCTCCTCCATCTGCCAGAAGCATGAAGGGATTTTTCTCTGATAGTCACTGGAGCAGTGGTCCCCAGCCTTTTTGGCACCAGGGACTGGTTTCACGGAAGACAGCTTTTCCACGGACTGGGGTGGAGTGGATGGTTCAGGCGGTCACGCGAGCGATGGGGAGTAGCAAATGAAGCATTGCTCACTCGCCCACCACTCGTCTCCTGCTGTGTGGTCTAGTTCTTAACAGGCCATGGACCATTACCAGCCCAGGGGTCATGGACCCCTGCACTGGAGGGCCTGGTAGAGCTCGTGGAAGTGAAACTCACAAAACTGGGGGGGACTTCAATGACTAGGTCCTGCAGAGTTTTTAATACTAAGACTTACTTGTTCATACTAATCCTGTAGCAGCTTATCAATTACAGATTAGATTTTCCTACTCTGGCATTGGTTACTATAGAGGTTTCTACTTGTGGGTTTCTGCTCAAGTGAGTTGTGATTCTCCATATCTGTTTGTCTTTCTCTCCAGTTTTTGAAGCAGTGGTTTGCCCCACGACCTTGCTTCTCTGATAGATAAGAAATCTTGTTGATTTTCAGTCTGTTCAATGTTTGACGTGTTATTAGGATAGAGTGGTAACTTCTAATCTTTTTAAATGATGAATTAGAAACAAAGTCTCAGATTAGAGGATTTAAATTTTAAAAAATCCTTTGAATTTATGAGAAAGCTTATGACACATACGTGAAATAAAACTAGGTTATTGATAGAATCTTCAACAGTGTTTTATACCAGAAGAAAATAAAGTAATATATTTAAGATATGTGAGAATAAAGGTATAACCAAAAATTGGCTTTCTATTATAAAGGGAAAAAGATAAAAACTGTTATCTTATATGTATGAAAGAACAAATCTCACTGGAAAGGTGTATATATATATATATGTATGTATGTATATATATATATGTATGTATGTATATATATATGTATGTATGTATGTATACAAAGCTAGTAAAGGCAAGAGAGTTAAAAGGCAAAAGTAGTAAAAATAACTGATTATAGTAATTAAGGGGTAAACTAGATAAAATATGTAAAATATGACATTAAAAACATAAAATACTGGGGAGATGAGTATAATAATATTGAGCGTTACAATGGGATCAAACTCAGGTTATTATCAACTTAAAATAGACTGCTATAGATATAAGTTTTAATATGTAGGCCTCATGGTAACTACAAAGCCAAAACCTATAGTAAATATGCAAAAGAGATAGGAATGTAAGCATACTAGTAAAGAAAGTCATCAAATCATAAAGGAAGAGAGCAAGAGAGGAACAGAGAGGAAATATAAAAATATCCAGAAAACAATTAACAAAATGGCAATGAGCACATACTTATCAATGATTAATTTAAACATAAATGGACTAAATTCTCCAATCAAAAGACAGAGAGTGGCCGCATTGATTTAAAGAAAATGACACATCTATATCTTGCATAGAGGAGACTTACTTCACGTGTAAGGACACACACAAACTGAAAGTGAAGTAATGGAAAGAGGTATTTCATGTAAATGGACACCAAAAGAAATCTGGAGTGTGTGTGTGTGTATATATATATATATATATATATATACACACACACACAGACATATATATATATCACACAAAATAAACTTTAAAGCAAAGATTATAATAAGAGACAAGGGCATTATATAATGATAAAAGGGTAAAGTCAACAAGAAAGTGTAATGTTTGTGAGTATTTATACACTCAACATAGGAGCACCTAAATATATAAAGTGAATATTTACAGACCGAAAGAAAGAAATAGACAGCAATACAATAATAGTAGGGGACTTTAATAGCCCATTTGCATCAATAGATTATCCAGACAGAAAATCAATAAAGGAAGCATTGACCTTCAACAACATATTAAACCAGATGGAGTTAAACATATACAAAACATTCCATCTAAAAACAATAGAATACATATTCCTCTCAAGTGCACATGGAATATTTCAAGATAGATTGTATGTTCGGCCACAAAACAGGTCTTAATAAATTTAAGATGTTTGAAATTATATCAAGCATCTTTTCCAACCCCAATGGTATAAAACTAGAAATTACCCAAAGAAAACTGGAAAATTTTAAATTATGTGATTAAACAACATGCTACTGAACAACTAATGGGTCAAAGAAAAAATCAAAGGAGAAATAAAAAATACCTTGAAATAAATAAAATGGAAATATACCAAAATTTATGGGATGCAGCAAAAGAAGTTCTAAAAGGGAACTTCATAGCAATAAATGGCTACCTCTAGAAACAAGGCAATCTAAAACAGCCTAAATTTATGCCTCAAGGAAGTGGAAAAAAGAACAAAGCCAAGTTAGTAGAATGAAAGTAATAACAGAGATTCAAGAAAAATTAATGAAATAGAGACTAAAAAATCAGTAGACAAGTTCAGTGAAACTAAGAGCTCGTTCTTTGAATTAGATAATCAAACCTGAAAAATCTTTATCTAGGTTCACTGTGAAATAAACAGTGAGGACACAAATGAATAAAATCAGAAATGAAAGAGGAGATATTACAACTGATACCACAGAAACACAAAGGACTCTAAGAGGCTATTATGAACAGTTATACTCTAACAAATTGGACAACCTAAAAAACGGATAAATTCCTAGAAACATAGAACATAACAGGACTAAATCATGATGCAGTAGAAACACTGAAGAGACTGATTTACTAGTAAAGAGATTGAATCAGTAATTAAAACCTCACAACAAATAAAAGTTCAGGACCAGAAGGCTTCACTGGTGAATTCTCCCAGTCATTGAAAGCAGAATGAATAACAGTCCTTCTCAAACTCTTCCAAAACAGAGAAGGAACACTTCCAAATTCATTTTATGAGGCCAGCATTACCCTGATACCAAAACCAGACAAAGATGACACAAGAAAAGAAAATGACAGGCCAATATCTCTGATGAACATTGATGCAAAAAAGTTTCAGTATAGTATTTGTAAACTGAGTTCAACAATACATTATAAGTATCATATACCATAATCCAGTGAAATTTATTCCGGGGCTGTAAGATGGTTTAACATCTGTAAGTCAGTCAATGTGAGATACCACATTAACAACTAAAAAGTATATGATCAACTCAATAGACACAGATAAAGCATTTGCCAAAGTTCTACATCCATTTATGATAAAACTTCAGCGAAGTGGGTATAGAGGGAATGTACATCAACATAATAAAGGTCATATATGACAAGTCCACAGATAAATTCATACTCAATGGTGAAAAGCTGAAATCTTTCCCTCTAAGATCAGGAACAAGACAAGGATGCCCACTCTTGCTACTTTTATTCAACACAGTATTGGAAGTCCTAGCCAGAGTAATTAGGCAAAAAACCCAAAAAACCAAAACACAAAACCCTAAAAACAAAAGACATCCAATTGGAATGGAAAAAGTAAAACTGTTACTATTTGCAGATGACATGATATTATATACAGAAAACCCTAAAGACACCATTAAAAAAAAACTCTTAGAGCTAATAAGTGAATTCAGTAAAGTTGCAGGATTCAAAGTCAATACACAAAAAATGGTTGCCTTTCTATACCTTGATAATGAACTGTTGGATAAGTTAAGAAAACAATACCACTTACAATTACAAAAAAAAAAAAAATACCTAGGAATAAATTTAACCAGAGAGGTAAAATTATTTTAAAATGTTTTAAATTTTCAAAATACCTGTATTTTGAAAACTAGAAGACATTCATGAAAAAACCCCTATCAAAATCCCAATGACATTTTTCACAGAAATAGAACAAATAATCCTAAAATTTGTATGGAACCATAAAAGACCCTGAATAGCCAAAGCAATCTTGAGAAAGGAAAAGAAAACTGGAGGCATCACAGTCCCTGATTTCAAACTTTATTACAAAGCTATAGAAATTAAAAGTTTGATATTGGTGTAAAAACAGACACACAGATCAGTGGAACAGAATAAACAGCCAAGAAATAAACCCATGCATATGTGGTCAATTAATTTATAACAAAGGGGCCAAGAATATACAATGGAAAAGGAACATTCTCTTCAACGACTAGTGCTGGAAAGATTGGGCAGCCACATACAAAAGAAGGAAGCTGACCAGTGTCTTATACAGTACACAGAAAGCGGATTAAAGACGTGGATGGACACAGGATCTGAAACCATAAATCTCCCAGAAGAAAACCTAGGCAGTCAGCTCCTTGACATAGGTCTTGGTAATGGTTTTTTGAATTTGAAAGCAAAGGCAACAAATGAAAAAATAAACAAGCGGGACTACATCAAACTAAAAACTTCTGAGCCGCAAAGGAAATGATCAGAAAAATAAAAAGGCAACCTACTGAATGGTAGAAAATACTTCCAAATTACATATCTGATAAAGGGCTAATATCCAAATTATATGAAGAACTCATACAACTCGACAGCAAAAAAAAAACCACACACTCCTATTACAAAAGAGGCAGAAGATCTGAATAGACATTTTTCCAAAGAAGACATACAGGTGGCCAACAGGTACATGTGAAGATGCTCTTTATCATTAATTATACAGAAAATGCAAATCAAAACCACAATGAGATATCACCTCACATCTCATAGAGTGGCTATTATCAAAAAAAACTGGAAATAAGTGTTGGCAAGGGAGTGAAGAAAGGGAACCCTTGTGCTCTATTAGTGAAAATGTAAATTGGTGCAGCCACTATGGAAAGCAATACAGAGATTCTTCAAAAAATAAAAATAGAACTACCATATGATCCAACAATTCTATTTCTGGGTACTTATCCAAAGAAAGCAAAAATACTAACTCAAAAAGATATATGCACCCCCATGTTCATTGTAGCATTATTTACAACAACCTAATGTTCATGTTCATCAGTGGATGAATGGATAAAGAAATTATGTATACCCACACATGCACACACAAACAATAGAATACTATTCAGCCATAAAAAGAATGAAATCTTGGCATTTGTGACAATATGGATCAACCCTGAGGACATTACGCTAAGTGGAATAAGTCAGAGAAAGGCAAATACCATATGATCTGTCATATGTGGACTCTAAAAAGTAAAATAACAAACAAGCAAACAAACCAAGCTCATAGAAACAGAGAACAGATTGGTGGTTGCCAGAGGTCAGGGGTGGGAGAAATTGGTGAACTGTTTATCTCTTTTTTTTTTAGTTTAAATAAGCAAATTAAAAAATAGATGTCAGTTACAGAACAGTAGCAAATATGCTAAGGATAGTAGAGCAGAAAGATGAAAATAACCTAGGGATTTTACTTTGTTGAGTCTTCAAATTAACCAACCCTTCAATTGCCCTATCTTCAAACTTGTTATTTGACCTAATAAAAATGTACAGTTTGCACCACAAACACACACATAACATTCTTATGCAAAAACTCCGGAAACTTTTTTGCCACGCAACCTTCTGCAAGATTCTGCTACAAAGTGGGCTTCAAACTACCAAATTGACTAGACAGAGATCATCATAAAAACTGATGGTGAACATTAAATATGTAGTTTCCTGTGAAACTAGGAATAAATCAGGAGTCCCAAGTACCATGGGAGGACACATGTTCCTCATTATATAAATACTGAAAAATCATCCCTCTCAGCTCTGTTCTCCACCCCATAGCCTCAAAGCTCCAGTCTTCTGAATAGCTTCCATTTACCTCCTCTCCTTCCAATGTCTTTCTATGGACATATCTAGCTTTGTAGGCTCACCATGAGAGCCAATTGTCCTGGCTCCCCAACCTTCAAGATGAGGAAAAACAAAACAAAATAAAAAAACCCTGAGATATAAAAGAAACAAAGCTACGCTGGCTATAGCTACAGTCAAAATTCCTTCACTCAGGGTCCTCTCTGGTATTAGAAGGGTGAATACCAGATTAGATTACTTTAACCTTAAGTCTCCCAGATCATGTTAAAACAATTTATGGACATCTATGCTTCAAAGATGAAATCCATATATGCTGTCATTTCAGCATTCACCTAGGTGTCTCAGATAATGTCAGAACTCAAATACACATTCATTGTTTTACAGAGATGGGCAAGTTTTCTGCTCTCTACTTTTTATTTAGTATTAAGGAAGAATAAAAGTCCATGATTCAGTGGTTGAAGTTCACCAACTGTGCTAATTTGGCCAACCTAGAAATAAAATAGGGCATATGTGAATGTAGTTCGTATAATAGATGAGAAAACATGCCCCCTCCTTTTAATGAAGAACTCATTTTGGAATATAAGTAAAACAATATTTGATTTTATTTCATGCATTATATTTCTAATGTTCAGGTAGTTCCAGAATCAGAAGCTCAAAAAAAGGTGAACTGCCCCCTAGTAGTGTAATTTTGCTCCCCAATAAATATCTCAAGGGAGAATTTTCAGAATTTTTCTCAGTGGTCCTCGTTGTATAAGCCTCCAGAAGTCCAGGGTCATCACCTTTCTAATGCCTCAAGAAAAAGAAATGAACACAGGTGTGGACATACAATGCATGATGTCATCTGCTGCTTCTGGTTCAATTTGCTACAGCAACATATCAGGGAATGAGCCGCCTAATCAACAAAGAAGCATTCCACCCCCCCACCCTCTGCCAGCATAAAGAAGAGAAGAGGTAACAGGCAATTAAACAAAGAAAAATTGAGTGTAAATTTATCTGGAATGATATACTGTTTTTGATGATCACAGATTTCTTTGTATTTATTTATTCACTCATTCATTTAATGAACATTTATGAGTATCAGTGATAAACCAAACACTGTGTTGGTGCTGGGACTGCAAAAGGGAATAATCTGGTATTTATTACAAAGGCAGAATGGTATCCATAGGGCAGGAGTCAAATGAAACAAAAAGAAGCAAAAAGGGCAATTTTACTAAGAGTTCTAATGGAAATGTTTTGATATACTCTTTGGGCTTAATGGAGTAATAATTTAATTTAGTCTTTTGGGAGCTGGAAGTAGTTCACAGAGAAGGCGGTGTTAAAGCTAGACTTGAAACAATGGGGCAACCTTTAGGATTAAATTTTGCTAAACACAACAAAAGAGCTATAAATCACAGTAAACTTCATAAAAGCTTTTCTCTTTTTTGTAAAATAATAAAAATAACAATAATAGAAGACACACCAATATTTGGCTTGCTATGAGCCAAGCATTATTCTAGCACTAACATATATTAACTTACTTAATGCTCAAGCCAGCCCTTTGAAATGGATGATACAATTAGGCCCATTTTATTTATTTATTCCACCCCCAATCTATTTATTTATAAAATTTTTATTGGAGTATAGTTGATTCACAGTGTTGTTTTAGTTTCTGTTGTATAGCAAAGTGAATCAGTTATACATATACATATATCCACTCTTTTTTAGATTCTTTGTCCATATAGGTCATTACAGAGCACTGAGTAGAGTTCCTTGTGCTGTACAGTAGGTCCTTATTAGTTATGTATTTTATATATAATAGTGTGTATATGTCAATCCCAATCTCCCAGTTTATCCCCCTCTTTCCTCCTTGGTAGCCATGAGTTTGTTTTCTACATCTGTGACTCCATTCCTGTTTTGTAAATAAGTTCATTTGCACCATTTTTTTTAGATTCCACATATAAGCAATATCATATAATATTTGTCTTTCTCTGTCTGACTTCAGTCAGTGTGACAATCTCTAGACCCATTTTTAAATATGAAGAAATTGAGACCCAGAGAAGACAAGTAATTTACCAAAGGTCGCACAGTTAGTAAATAGTAGATCTGGAATTTGAACCCTGGCAATCTGTTTCCAGAGTCAGGAGTTGGTCCTCACTTTTCTTGTGCATTATGTGATGTTGAGGCAGTGAGAGAGACAAAAGCATGGTATTTTTATTGAAGCCTTATAAATTCTACTGCAACATGTGGACACACTCAGAAATGTGTGATTGAGATAATCTCTCAAAGAAACAAAGGGCCACATTTCCTGAATGTGAAAAGCACAGTAAGATAGAGGTCCTGGCTTGTGTATGTCCACTGGCTCCTTGTATAATAGTATCAAAGGGAAAGCAGGCTGCTTTATAACATGAACATAGTGAGTGTGTTATGAAATATGTACTTCCCTCTCATGCTGTTTAGCTAGGAAATAAAGAGATGATTGCTAGTCTTATAAAATTGCAAAATTTGTCAGAAATTTTAGAAGTTTGTATACTAAATTTAACAAGTAAATTGAAGGAAGGAAGGAAAGAATGAATGAAAGGGAATTCCCTCCTTCCAAATCTCCAAGTTTAGAAAACAATTGGTATATCTGTAGAGGAACTTGGAGGTGCAAATCTACATATTTTAGCAACAACAAAAATCTGCCCCATCAGGAGGTAGTTCAGGATAGGGCTGACTGGGGCAGCTGGTGTTCATTTGGCAGGTAAGAGTTCTGAGTATCAGTCATGTGTTTGATGGAGAGAGACTCTAAATTATGCAAACAAATAGGTTAAAAGCCTGACTTCTCAAATGAGACTCCAGAAAACTAAATTTCTTTTAAGGTACACTCTTAGTCATGAGAGCCATTCATTATCTAGAGAGGTAGAGCTCAGCTCATCTAATTGTTCCCACCCACCCATCCCAAATTTAAGTTAATTTCCCATCTAGTGTTAATTTTATTAACTTCATGCAAATACACAGGAGACTATGTCACTTCTTCATTAAGTGTGTAGTACTTAATGTCTAGCAGGAAATGGCAGGCTCTATATTTACATGCAAATACCATTTAAGTAACTCAGAAGGAGAATATCAATACCCAGAAATAGTGTCTTTGCCAAAGTTAAAACTCATCATGGTATTTTGTACATTTTATACGTCCTTCTGCAAGACCCCTGTAAATCTAAGCAAAATGTTTTCTTCAGTGGAAGACATAGCTGACGTTCAACTGCTGAGGCAGCAAGGGGTAGAGACGCAGGAAAATCCTGCTCACTGTTCATACTCTGGAGATTCACATGGAGATTGTGATTCTGTGTAAATTTGTTTAAGCCTAACCCTTTGAGATGGGCAAAGATGGCATACCTGCTATTTTCTTAGTCTTATTCTTGAGAATAAGAATTCTCATGAGAATTGGAGGTAGAGTCATTGGTGTGCAGCAAGTCAGAATATTGAGATAAAGATGTAAAGAATGATGGTTTGCAGCCCACCTGGTTCAACTCATTTAACAGGTGAGAAAACTGAGGTCCGGAGAAAGTGACTTATAGGCTGTAGGCTCACATGGAAAAACAAGTTCCTTTAATTGTTTATGATGGGGTAGATGTATATTTATTAACACAAAAATAATTTCCACAAAGATTTAAGCGGTATGGAATTATAATTCCAGAAAAGTATATACCAAACTCTTTTTCTGAGGCTTTTTCTCTTCTCAACTTGGTTTTCAGGTAAATATTTTATAGTTTATAGTTCAATTTTGCTTATCATTATTTTCTAGTTAAATATGCAAATATAGCAAATAACAAATCGGCATTACTTGTGTAATGGAGGTAGGCAAAACATATTTGGATATTGGTATTCTTTCTCACCCATAATATTAGCAAAGTTTAGAATCAATTTCGACTGGCCAGCCGATGAGGCCACAGTGTGAATTTTGGAAAAGCAATTTGTATGGTGGGTGTTTAATAAGGCTTTTGCTAAGAGCTGGAATGTCCCACAGGGAGGAAAGAAAGCACTAGTGTTTTGTTACTCAGTGTGTGGTCCATGGAATACCAGGATAGGCATTACCCAAGAGCTTGACAGAAATGTGGAATTTCTGAACTCATCCTTACCAATCAGAATCTGCATTTTAACAAGGTCTCTGTGTGTTACATAAACACAGTAGAATTTGAGAACCACTATTCTAAACTAGAACATAAACACTACTTGCATGAAATCGCTGATTGAGATTGAGGAGGCATATGGAGGAAAGAAATGGTAAAAAAAAAAAAAAAAAAAAGAGGGTGTAACAAATAGAACTGGGGAAATATAAATACAGTCATAGAAGACTTGTGCTATATTTCTAACCTAGCCTAGATTATATAACTTCTTTGACAATTTCCTTATTTGTGAAGAGGTTAACAGTTTCTATAAAGGCATACCTTGTTTTATAGCACTTAGCAGATATTACATTATTTACAAATCGAAGGTTTGCAGCAACCCTGAGTTGAGCCAGTCTGTCAGCTCAATTTTTCCAGCATCGTCTGCTCGCTTCATGTCTCTGTGTCACATTTTGGTAATTCTCGCAATATTTCAAGCTCTTTCATTATTATTACATTTGTTATGGTGATCTGTGATCAGTGATTTGTTGAGGTTACTATTTTAAAAAGATTTCGACTCATTGAAGGCTCAGATGATGGTTAGTATTTTAGGAATAAAGGATTTTTAAATTAAGGTATGTATATTGAGTTTTAGACATAATGCTGTTGCGTACTTAATAGAGTACAGTTTAGTGTAAACATAACTTTTATATGCACTGGGAAACCAAAACATTTGTGTGACTCTCTTTATTGCGATATTCCCTTTATTGCCGTAGTTTGGAACTGAACCCAAAATATATCCGAGGTATGCCAGTATCTTATGAATAATTTCAGCATTAAATGATGAACATGCAGCAACATACATGATGTGTAGGAGATAAGGTTTATTAACGCCATTTTCTTTTTCCTTACTGTGCAAGTGTAGGGACATATTTGGTGGCTTTATAGTCCTAAAGCAAAGAGAAGATATTAAAATACAACTAAAAAGACATGTTATGTTGCTTCAGGCTACAATTCTTATTTTCAAATTTTATTAAGTGTTTCTAGTATTGAGTCTAGTACAAAGTCTTGCAGAACTAAGCTTTGACAAGAAGGGCTTGGACGCTTTCCCTTCCTAAAAAGGGAGGTAATGATAGGTTTTAACTGCAACACAGAGCTTTTGATATCAAAATAATTTTCGGTGATAGTGTTGGTCTTAGCAGAGAGCGCAGAATTTATGGGATTAAAGCCCTGTGAGTACATGCACATACTTACTCTTATAGCTTTTTATGCAAATTGAAATTCCTCCTTCATTTTCCATTTTGAGAATCAAAGATTAAGGATAATAAAGCTTTTTAACTTAGCTAAATTAGTTAGATGCATTTTATTACATCAATCCATACTTTATCATAGGCCATACTTGGCAAATTCTCTCCACTTTAATTATTCAGAAGATAATAATTCAATGATGGAGATATGGTTCTAAATTAAAATTACAGAATTTTAATAAAATTTTGAGCCAGTATCATACCTGTAACCATTGATGTACTTATTAAGCCCATGTGGTTAAGCTAGCATGAATACTGAGAATTTTATATTTATTTAATAAAAGTATTTTGTATGTTTACCAATAAAGGCAAGTGTCTTGGAATAAAACACTTGTTACAGAAAAAAAAATAGCAATATATTTCATTTTGAATGAACACAATATCTCCAAAATTTAGATCATTCAATTAAAACAACAATAGTGTCATAATAACTATAATGAAAACATAAAACCTATAATTAAAATGATAAATCTTGACAGAAATAATTTGATATAATATTAATGTATAAATCCATCTCCAAAAGAATAGATATTTGTACTGATGTTACCAGAGGGACATAGCTGGATAAGAAGTATGAGACCTTTGATATATTTTTATTCTTACAGAATAATACAATTTTTTAAATGTTTTTTTTTCTCATCTCTTCTTTTCTATATTTAAATAGCTAATACAGTCACATAGCTCAAAATTCAAAATATACAAATGTGTACAGTGAAAGTTCTTGCTCCTACCCTGGAATTACCCTCACAGATTTCCTTTCCCTAAAAGAAGTGATAAAAACAGTAGTTGTTGAACTGTTCCTGAACCTTTTAAGTCAGTTGCCTCAGTTAACCCGCAACACAACCCTTTAGTTGGCAAATTTATTCGCCATTTCACAGATGAGGAAACTGAGGCTCTCCACCAAATACAGTCTACCTTGGTATCCGCCTGGAATTTGTTCCAGGATGCTTGCTGCACAGATACCAAAATCCATAGATGCTTCAGTTCCTTATACAAAATGGCGTAGTACTGTCAGCTCTCCATATCTGTGGATTCCACATCAAGGATAGGGAGGGTTGACTACAATTTACTCAAGTATTTAAGACTAGTAGTGACAGTGTTGGAGCTGGAACTCAGAAAATCTGGGTACTTATGTTCTTAACTATGTACCTCTCATAACTCTTAACATACCATCAAACCAAACAATGTTTCTTATGTTTTCTTTCAAAGAAATATATATATAGGAGTAATTACAAATAGTAAAATTTTATGAATCTTGCCTTTTCCATGTAACTATATATATTTTAGACATTATCCAGTATTATTGTTGAAGTACTTATTCTTTTATTTTTTAAAGTACTCAATAGAAAAAATTTTTAAAAATTAATTCTATTTTATTGTTTGAAGTAACTAGTCCTGTATGGATGGAAATGATGTGGTCTATAGTCTTTTCCTATCATAAATGATATTGCAATGATTATCCTGTACACTTTATACCATTTTGCACACAAGTGAGGGTAACTGGAGGATAATATCCCATATGTAGAAAGGCTAAGGCAAAAGGTATATGAATTTAAAATTTTGATTTGCATTGCACAGAGATTTAAATTTTGATGCAATGCATAGAGATTGTACCAGTTTTTACCCTGAATGTAATATATTAAGGTTTCTGTTTTCTTATACACTGACCAACACTGTGTTATAAAACTATTGGTTCCTGACCAGTGTTATAATAAAAAATATACATTTTGTGGCATTTTAATTATTAAAATTCAGCTTTTCATTTTGAGAAGATTTCAGATGTACAAAAATGTTGCAAAAAATTACTAAAAATCCGCTATACACAATCAACAGTCCTCAAATATTAACATCTTAAATAAACATAGTACGTTTACCAAAACCAGGAAATTAACTTTGATACAAAACTAATTTACATACCTTATCAAAATTCCACCACATACACTACTAATGTCTTTATACTGATCTAAGATTAAATTCAGAATCATACACTGTACCTAGTTGCCTTTGATACCTTAGTCTCTTAATCTGGAATAATTTCTATGTCTTTTTTCCCCCTCTTTTATCACCTTGACATTTTTTAAGAGGACTGACCAGTTATTTTGTATGATTTTGGCTTGCCTAATGTCTCTTTGTGACTAAATTCTGGGGTAAGAATACCTTAGAAGCAATGAGGTGTCTTTCATTGTATCACAAGGAACATGAGTGGATTTGGTTCCTCTACTTATGATCTCAAATTTGATCACTTGCTTCAGACGGTACCTGGCAGGGTTTCTACTGTATGGTAATTTTACCTTTGTAATTATTGGGTATCTTCTGGGAGATACCTTGAGACTATGTAGATGTTTTAAAATCACATATTCATCCACTAATTTTGGAATCTATAAGTGAAGATAAATGATGATTTTCTATTTCTTAACATTCATTCTACATTGAGTAGATAGAAATCTACTCTAAGGAAGAGTTTTCCTTCCCCTCCTATCTGCTTATTTATTGCTTATTGATTGATTCACTTGTTCATATCAGTTTAGACCCATGGAATCTTATGTTCTACGATTAGCAGCTCATTATTTTCTTTACTTTTCTGCTCAAATAATCCTACATTTGGCTTTACCGAGCTTCATCATGCTAGTCCCTGTGGCCTATTAACATAGCCCCATTGTTTTGGAGTCTTTTCTTTGCTTTTCTTATATTAAGAAAAGGAGATTAAGTCACCTAAATTTTACTTTCACTGAAACTTTTAAACTTTCGTCCATTTTTCCATTTAGGTGTTCATTTTTCTTATTAATAGAAATTATTTTTATAAGTAGGCAAGTAATTATTTGTAATATTTGTTTTATAGTTGATCATTCATGATTTAATTTTCTTATGTTTTACATTCATAAATTTGTTATTAATGTAATAAAATTTATCAAGTTTTTAAGCCTTCTGGGTTTTGTTGCCATAATTGGACAAGCCTTTCCTACTCTTAAAACATTTTTCCCTGTTCAGCATACTTTGCCTTTAAGTACATTTACTGCTGGTTTTTTAAATGTTTATATCTTTGATCTATTTGAAATTTATCTTACTATAAGATGTTCTATATAAATCTTTTTTCTCCAGATGATTACTTTGAACTTAAAAAAATGCACATTTATTGTTTAATTCATCATTTCGACATTTATTTAAAATTCTACCTATATCTAATAATAACATTATGTGTTTGGTTTTATTTCTTCCGTTAATTTGTGTCTGTTGATGACTTTGTAGCATATTCTTTTATTTGTCTAGTTTTACAGTGCATTTTAGTATGCTAATTAAGTACCCTTCTTTTTACTTTTTCATATTTTTTCTGCTTATTTTCTTTATGTTTTCATATGAAATTTAGCTTATACTTGTTCAGATTAAAAAATCAATTATTATTTCTGGAGTCACATTAAGTTAGGAAGAATTGACATTTATACAAATACAAGTCTTATTATCCCAGATCACAGTATTTAACTTTCTGTATGTTCAAGTCTTTCTTGAGTCTTTTAAGAATGTTTTAAAGTATTCTTCAAATCCAGAGAGTGCATTAAGTTTATTAAGAAGTAGCTTATCACTGTTTAAGTTATTTCACATGGGATGTATTTCCAATTTATGTTTTGTTGTTGTTTGTAAAAGGAAAGCTATTAATCTCTTTTTTTGAATTTTATTTTATTTTTTTATACAGCAGGTTCATATTAGTTATCCATTTTATACATATTAGTGTATATATGTCAATTCCAATCTCCCAACTCATCACACCACTACCACCATCCCCGCCCACCACTTTCCCCCTTGGTGTCCATACGTTTGTTCTCTACATCTGTGTCTCTATTTCTGCTGTGCAAACTGGTTCATCTGTACCATTTTTCTAGGTTCCATATATATGCGTTAATATACGATATTTATTTTTCTCTTTCTGACTCACTTCACCCTGTATGACAGTCTCTAGATCCATCCACGTCTCTACAAATGACTCAGCTTCGTTCCTTTTTATGGCTGAGTAATATTCCATTGTGTATATATATATATATATATATATATATATATATATATATATATACCACATCTTCTTTATTCATTTATCTGTCTATGGGCATTTAGGTTTCTTCCATGACCTGGCTATTATAAATAGTGCTGCAGTGAACATTGGGGTGCATGTGTCTTTTTGAATTATGGTTTTCTCTGGGTATATGCCCAGTAGTGGGATTGCTGGGTCATATGGTAATTCTACTTTTAGTTTTTTAAGCATCCTCCATACTGTTCTCCATAGTGGCTGTATCAATTTACATTCCCACCAACAGTGCAAGAGGGTTCCCTTTTCTCCATACCCTCTCCAGCATTTGTTGTTTGTGGAAAGCTCGATTTCTACATGTGGATTTTGTATTTAGAAATCTATCTGAATTTCTTCATCATAACAGCTTTTATCTGTTGAATCATGGATTTTCCAAATATACATTCACATCAGTGGCAAATAGTGAAAATTATTATTTTCTTTCTCATTTTCATATGTCTAATTTCCTTTGTGTGTCTATCTACAATGGCCCTATACTTTCAAAACGGTATCAGAACCATGGTAATAGTGGCCATCCTTGTTTTAGAATTCTGATGAGAATGCTTCTGATGTTTCCTTGGTAAGAAAAAAATAAATGAGTATGGAGAAGAGATAGCTGTATTTCCTCATGTTTAAAGAGCCTCTATGTATCCTTATTTTATTGTTTTTTACTCAAAAAGGGGTACTAAATTTTATCAAAGGCCTTTCAACATCTATGGAAATGATCTATATCTTTTTCCTATAGTCCATCAATATGAGAAAATGAATAGGTTTCTTAATGATGAAACATACTTGCTGTGATGGAATAAATTTCACTTGGTTATGCCATAGTGTTATTGTTTTAATGTGTGGCTAAACTGTGTTTGATAATACTTATTTAGCATTTTCATCAGTAATCATAAAAATGGTTTGGTTTTTTACAAATTCTTTGTTGGATTTTCATGTCATTGCAAGAGTAGCTTCATAAAAAGAGACTGACTTGGTTTCTTTCTTTATGTTATTGAACATTTTCAATAGCTTTGTAATTTTCTAATCTGTAAAAGTTTTGTTAACATTTCCCTGAGAAAATGTCTGAGTTTGGTGATTTCTGACAGAGGGTTAGCATTTTCACAACTGTATTTTTTGCACAGTGAGTGGTCTATAGATTGAGTTGATTTAATTTAGTGAAAATTTTAAAAAATATATTCCTTTTTCCCTGCATTTTCAATTGCTTCTGCAGAGTTGAACAACATAGTCTCTTGCCAATCTTTTAATTTTCTCCAAATATCGTGATTTATCCCTCATCATTTATTATTTTATGAATTTGTGATTCCTACTTCTGCATTAGCTAGTTTATTGGTTTGCTCAAAGATTTGGTGTTTGGTTTATTTATTCTGCCATTTTTCTTATTTCTAGTTAATTACATTATGCTTTTTATGTTAAATCCATCCTTCTGCCTTCCCTTGGTTGTTTTTGTTTTTCTATCTTCAGTTAAAACTTCATGCCTTGGGCTTCCCTGGTGGCGCAGCGGTTGAGAGTCCGCCTGCCGATGCAGGGGACACGGGTTCGCGCCCCGGTCCGGGAAGATCCCACATGCCGCGGAGCGGCTGGGCCCGTGAGCCATGGCCGCTGAGCCTGCGCGTCCGGAGCCTGTGCTCCGCAACGGGAGAGGCCACAACAGTGAGAGGCCCACGTACCGCAAAAAAAAAAAAAAAAACAAACAAAAAACTTCATGCCTTGATTTCATAGCTTCTGATATGAATGGCTTTCATGATTGATATTTTCAGGTATTCTACAATTTGGGTTTGGATTTTTTCTTAAATTGTTTCAGAAAAACTTCTTTTTGTAATTTCCAGGTTTTAGGGACTTTTTGGAATATATTGTTTTAATGTTACATTCTTGTTTCAGTTCTGTGTGATCAGAGAACTATCTTATTTCTACTTTGATATATACAGAGGCTTTATTTGTGGCTTATTATTTGGTTAAATTTATGAATACTCCATATATATTTCATTAAAAGGTGTAGTCCCAGTTTTCAAGAAACAAAGTTTTAATGTTTATACTATTTTAAGGTTTTAAATAAAATTTAGATTCATTTTGTTAAATTGCAAAAATACACATTGTGATTTGTTTTAGAGATTACATGGCAGATAATTGCAAGACCGATTGGTGGATTATTTTTTTTTTTTTTACAAAGTTTAAATTTTAAATTCAGGAATATTACCTAGTCCTCTTTAAACAAAATTTGTTTTACATTTCTTAGTGAACGCTTCTTTAGTTTGGTTTAAGTGTTTTCATATATTCTCTGTTTATTTTCTTTTAACTATTAGCTATTAATTATATATAATATATATTAGATTATCTCAGTTTCATAAAAAATTTAAATCAAAAAGTAAAATGACAAAGTATAAATATAACATGATATTGTAACTTTTTGTCACTTTTCATGAACACACACAGACACACAATTACATATATATAATTATTTTAATTTGTTACATAGAATTCCTTTATATAATTTTACAATTAATTTTTTAAAGTGCTCCCCCATTGATTGCTATTTAGGTTATTTCCAACATTTTGCTATTATAAACATTGTATCCCCACAGAAATGGTTATGTGTGTGAATATGTAAATGTATATACATACACACACTCACACGTATACCTAGAAAATGCCAATTCAATTCCAAGGACTCATTTCTATAAGAAAAAAATGCTTTTTCTCAGAATGCACATTTAAAATTGATAGGATTAAGAACATGGATTCTTATTGCCACATTGCCCCCAAGAAACATTTTATTTTGAAGAAATGTACAAAACAGATCTGCTTATAATAGTCCTGTTTCTTTTCCATCCCTCAGTGTGGTTGGAATGAAGATGGGTGAGGGAATCGAGTTTAGAACAGTGATAAAGATCGTGTCTCTATATGGCACTATCTGTGGCACAATTTTCCATTTTAAGGTAGCTATTTCTGTGAAGCTATAGCAAAACACTCGCATCAAGAGTGTTTCTTCGGAATGTCTCCAGCAATGAAAAAGCCCTGTAAAAATGACCGCATCAATTCAGCTACATCAAGATGTCCTAATTTGTCAGTATAGTCACTGTTATTGGTGCTAGCATTATTATTATGGATTTTCTTTTCTTTGTGATGTACTGTGTTTTGCATTTTTTTGGTTTTCGTCATGTATTATCATAATTAGAAAAATACTGCAATAAAAATGCAAGATTGTAAAGACAGAGTTTAGAGACAGAGATGAGTAGCCACTGGTCAACTCGGACCTCTACAGCCCCTGTCACCCACCAGGACTCTGAAGGATTATCTGCTTAAGTGAATTGTAGGCAAGTCTGGCTCTACTCACCTAAATAGCTTTATGGTATAGAGCTGCTGTTTGAGGGGTTGTAGAGACTTCAGATTAGCTAAGCTGGCGCACAGGATAGTATTTGTTACCCCAATTACCAACCTCTGTAAACAATTGAAATATAATCTTTATAATTTGGTCTAATCTATGCTTCCAAAACTCACTGCCTCTCCCACAGAAATTCCCAGCAAGTTCTCAAACTGGACAGGTGGCCATTGCTTAGACCCAAGGAGAGGGTCACAGGTCTGCTTCTCTTATAATTGCACAGTCATGCTCCCCAGAGAGCTCCTAGGAGGAAGAGTTTGAGAAATGGATGTAAGCAACACACGTGAAATTTCACTGAGTGGGCTACATTGAAGGTAACATGAAATTTCAAGACATTTTCAGGAATTCTTCAGTGAGAGTCATAGAGTGTCTTAGGTACTTTGCAGAGTTTATCATTTACATCTTGGACAGTGACTCCTCTGTCTTATATTTATATCCAGCATTTAGGATGTGTCTCGTGGACATGCATGTTACTATCAGACACAGGTGCCACAATAATCTGGGCAAACAGTGAAAGTGAAGCAGAGTGATGTGTTGGTTCTGAGTTGTCCCTGTTAGAAAAAGAAAGACTTCTTTTGCCCTAGGATATCATAATTTCATAACCCCTGTGACTGTTGCAGTTACTAAGACCCACACATGAAGAGGGAAAAGGATAGGGACTCACACAGAAGGGAGGATTTAGCTTTGATACAGGATATTTGGGTTCATCTTGATTCCAGACCCTAGCACAAGCCTTTGTGATCTTCTAGGGAAGATGAGATTTAGATGGCCTCTTATAAGTTGACTGGAATCCATCTTTACAGACTTACCTGTCATCAGGACCCCAATTCCTGCCTTCCCTCTGTTGAAAACAATGTCTCAAATAGCATCTTCCTGAGCATGGCAGCTTTCAGCTTTTCTTTTGTCTCTGAATTTATGCAGACACTGTTCCCTACACAAAATGCCTTTCCTCACCTTGTTCTTCTTGAAATACCTACCCATTGTGAACATACGGCATGGCAGCTCTGGTTGCCTAGAACCAGAACCTGAGGAAGGGGTTGGTTGTACGTCATTTATCAAAGAGGAATGTTTTAGGGAAAATCTGGAAGAGAGTGAGGAAAGTGGTGGAGTGAAGGGGAAAGATTTGAGCAATGATATGGTCATGGGTAATCTAGGATGTCCTGATGCCCAGGGACCTCTGGATCCATGTCTCCACCTGAGGCAAGGGCTTTGGTGTTTTTTATTCTCAGAGCAGTCAACCTTTAGCTGTGGGATGCCTCCTGGGAAAAACAGGGCCTATAGACTGAGGGAAATGCTCCTGAGAAAGTGGAAAGTTGTGAGTTCTTAGCAACAAATATTTATAGCAACTGTCAGGTGGGTGCACCAGCCTGGTCAACAGGCTCTGGTGAGGATACCAGCAGTGTCTTCCATGCTTGCTCTGAGCTATCATGTGTATGGGGATTTGACAAGCAGATACCCCAAAAATGTTAATGCAGAAAAATTAAAGGATCAGAAATCAATTCTGGAAGCCATTTAGTTTTCTTTTTGTTGTTCTTTAAAGATTTTCAAATACAACAACTTGGCCGTCTCTAGAAAGTACTTAGGTATTCACAGGTGAGCATTTTTTAGTTGTGTTTTAGAAAAATACATATTTTCTCAATATCCTCCAGCTAAATGGAATTCTGCTTTTTATAGTGCTTTAGACATATTGCATTTTGTTTACTAACTAAAAATAATCTATTTACAGCATTTTTCAAGAAATGAGTAATTGTTTTTTTCACCAGATATCCCAAAGCACTTACTGATAAAATTGAACCAAGATTGAATAGGACAAAAGTAATTCCAATTTCACTAGATGGTATACCTTTTTAAAGACAGACCTAAGACAC
Source organism: Monodon monoceros (assembly GCF_005190385.1). Lineage (NCBI taxonomy): Eukaryota > Metazoa > Chordata > Mammalia > Artiodactyla > Monodontidae > Monodon > Monodon monoceros. Next base: position 31,421,267 of record NW_021703781.1, on the reverse strand, counting down.
TAAGCTAAGAGGAGATGAATCATCTTCCTGAGATAGCTATTTGTTGATGAAAACAAAATTCATATGGATTTCCCAGGAACCTGTCCTGGGGTTTCATAATCACATTAACTGCTGAGACATTTAGAGAAATAGCCAAATATCTACACGTTCTTCCCACATCTTCAAGAAAATCTTTACTAGCTTGGTGAATACTCTTTGGGGTAATAAAAGAACAATATCCTAAAGCAAAGAAAGATCTTAACTGTGTCACTGTCCCCAAAGGACAAAGCTCATATGCTCAGTGCAAACACAACTTGGATCCTATAGATAAAGAGAACAATATCAGAATCAGGAAATAGAATCCTTATCATGTTATTCATTAAAATTATTGACCTCTGAACATAATTTCCAAATAGAACCATTCTCTACTGTGCCCTTTTCACCAATCTAAGAATTAGTTGACGCTAGGTACAGTGTTTTTTTTTTCATTAGATGTACATGCACAGTTTTCTGTTGGCAGAGAACTCTAATAGCCACTTGCAGAGAAAAATAGAGTAATAACATCTACTTTTAGTAAGTTTTCTTACCTTTTAGGTATGAAACAGCTTCACGGAATGACTCTGAGTTCCCCCTACATTCCACTAAACAAATGCAAGTTAACGTTTTTGTCATCACTGTGACCTGAGTTCCTCCCAAAATCTGAAAAATGCCCTGGGGCCTAATAGAGAATCAACACTTTGGAGAATTTCCTCTTTTTGGTGGTTACCAGTCCTCACTGGAAACTCTTAAGGTAGAGATCGTTCCAATCTATGTCACTTCAACACTGCTGCCTGGGCCCTTTATGAACCATATTTGAGTCATAGGATTCTTTGGGGCTGCCAGGTCCCCCTGTGCCCCAGCTCCACCTCTCCTTGACCATTGTGTATTCATTGCCTCTAAAATCTTGCCAACTTATCAAAGAGCTGCCACCAAGGAGCCTGTGTGTCTTTCCCTCCAGTCTGATGCCCTCAGTGGCACTCTCCTCTCCTTATTGCAGCCAAGAGCCATTTGTTCCTTGTCTCTCTCAGAAGGACTATCTTTTCCATAAATACCAATCTCTTCAATGAGTGTAGGCTTTTACAAAAGTAGCAATGTGTATTGACTTCAAAGTGCTCTTCCTCTTCCACCCTGAATAAAAGGGTGCAGTAAGAATAATTTAAAAATTAAAACCTGCTTTAAAAATGTGAATTATAGGGCGTGAGTGGGGAATGGGGTAGCAGTAGATTGGGAAGGGAAAATACAGAGGAAAGACACAAATATATCCTTCACGTATCCTCTAACCTCAACTGAAAAAATACAATAGGCAACATTTTAAAATTATGAGTTATCCAATGAAGGGAGGAAAAAGTGTAATACTAATTTGGTTTCATATGCTTCCATTTTTTCTTTCCGTTGGTGGTATGACTATACATTGATGCAACCCAAAATGGAGAGCAAGTTGGCAAGTATTTATCTGTCTAAACTGCAAATGCTCTTGCTTTTTTACCCAGTAATTCTACTCCAGCAAATTTATTTGCATTTTAAACTAATGCTAAGAGAGAGGTATCTACAAGTATATGCATTGCAGCATCTTTTTAAATAACAGAAGCTAGGCATAGCATCAACCAGATTAATGGATATGGTACATCCATCTAATGTAAAACTTCATAGCCACAGAAAAGGAGAAAGCTCTTTATATACTAATATGGAGTGCTAACAAGACCTTAAAGCAACATTTTTAAAAGCTTGGGCTTTGAAGCTGGATATTAAACAAGGAAAATATTATCTCTCTGCACATCATTTTTCTTATTTAAAAAAATGAAGATAACAATATTGCTCCCCTCGTGGGATTATTATGAGGGTTATATGAATAAATACTCGAAAAGGGCTTAGATTAGGACCTGACACATAGATTCGTGCTATGTAGTGTTAGCTATTTTCATTCCTGAGACAAAGTAAATGGGGGAAAAACATCAAAACAGTGTGAATAGTATGTTTCTATTTCTATAGAAGTGGGAAATACAACTGCACATTTTTACTTATGTTTACATATAATGCATTTGGAAAGTTATGCAAAAAAACATTAACCCTGGTTGTTTATGGGAAGGAGAATTGGACTGTGTGTAAGAGGAAAAAAAAAAGTTCAATGTATGCCCTTTTATGTGGTTAAAATTAGGAATAATGTTAATTTATTATCTATTTAAACTAAATAAATTGATAAAAACAAGACCTTCCATGCAGCAAAATTACAAAAAGGAGTTTACTATTTATGCTTCTAGTTTTTTGCCGCTTTGCTTTTGTATTTCTTAGGAATTTACTTCTAAGTTTGATACTTATTAGAGAATCTATCAAGTACTTAATATTATCAAATCACTCTAGTCCTGTATTGTGTTGATTTTATATCCTGAAACCTTATCGAATTGTTGATTAGTTCCAACAGTTTTTTGGTCCTCACTGTGGAGTTGACATTTAATAAATTATGACTAAATAAGTGAAAGAAGGAATACATGAAGAAAATCATCTATAGACTTTTGACCAAATCCCTTCCCTTTTAAACCTTTAAACCTTTCACTGGCTCCCCATCAGCTTTACAGTAGAGTTTACATGATACGCAAAGCTCTACCCATCTCTGTCTCCTGTCACTCTACTTGTTTCCCACTCTGTGCCCCGGAAACACTGAGCTTCCTGTAGCTCCTTACAAAAACCTGGCTGGTCTCTTGCATTATAATTTTTTCAGTTGTCAATGACAATGATGAAATAGATTGTGTGTATATTTTCATAGGCAGGGATAGGGATGTAGAATTAAGGGTACTTGCTTATTTTTAATTAAACACAGGATGAAGTAACAAAATGAAGCATAATTCTCTCAAGAATACCTCCAAACTCCAGTCTCCCAGCTGGGTTAGATGTCCCAGCTTGTGGCTCATTATCTTATTGCATTATAATCACGCCAGGCTGAACAGTTTGAGAGCATGGGCTCTCCTACACCCCATGCAGGTTATAGAGTAGACCTTCAAATAGGAGTGGAGAAATAAATGAAACTCAAATGACTACAAGATCTTAAATACAACAATGATCTGAAGAATATTAGCACATCTCCCTACTAATGAAGTACCTGTTCCCTTTTCTGTATTTTCTATTTAATGTCCCAAACCACTAAAACAAAAGGAGTTATCTTTATATTGTGATTTTTCTTACCATCAAGTCTCTCTTATCTATTGATTGCTCACAAATAAACTATGATATTTATAATGGGAAAGCGTTTTCCTACTTGATCATTGTGTAGAATGAAAATGGTGTGCATCTTGAATAAAAGGGGAATATTCTGCATTATAGTCTAAGTAATAAAGCCTTAAGGAGAAATAACCATTATAAATCATAGGAAGAGGAAGTTCCCTGGTGGTGCAGTGGTTAAGAATCCGCCTGCTAATGCAGGGGACACGGGTTCGATTCCTGGTCCGGGACGATCCCATGTGCCGTGGAGCAGCTAAACCCTTGCGCCACAATTACTGAGCCTGTGCTCTAGAGCCCTCGAGCCACAACTACTGAAGCCCGCGAGCCTAGAGCCCCTAAGAGATGCCCGCGCACCACAACAAAGAGTAGCACCCACTCACCACAACTAGAGAAAGCCTGCACGCAGCAGCAAAGACCCCAAACGGAGCCAAAAATAAAACAAATAAATAAATCAGGAAGATGCTCAAATTTATTAGTAGTTAGAAAATTTGAAATGTAAATATAATGAGATGTTATTTTAGTCTTAATAGTTGGATAAAAATTACAATGCTAGATACTGGCAAATGTTGACAAGGATGTGGGCATGTAAGAACCTTCATGCATTTTTGGTGGTCATGAAGTCTAGTGTAGCCAATCAGCTTAAATCCTTTATGCAAAGTAAATAGCATATGTTCACTGTAAACATGCAGTTCTGCTCCTGGATATATAGTTTTCTGTGTATCCTGTAGACAAGGGTCTGTTAGTGAACATGAATGAGTATGTTCAGTGTTCCTTTGTCTTTGATGGCAGAAACTGGGGGCCATCTTAGGAGTCCTTGTGGAGGATGTGCATGACCAACTGTAAGGTTTGGATAATGCCTATCTTCCAAGAGATTTTGTGAGCATTAAACGAGTCAATGCATGAAAAGCACGTAGCTAAATGCCTGGGACATAGTAAATGCTCTCTAATGCTAGTTATTGCTCATTTTTATAATACAAATTAGTGATACATGCAAATCACCATTTGACATAAATGCATACTTATGAGAAATACACATCAAACCCCTCAGAGTTGTTGCTGTGGAATGAGAGTGGGAAATAGGGATTAAAAATGGTTAAAGGGAGCACCAGGGGCAGTGGTTGAGAATCTGCCTGCTAATGCAGGGGACACAGGTTCGAGCCCTGGTCTGGGAAGATCCCACATGCCACGGAGCAACTAGGCCCGTGAGCCACAACTACTGAGCCTGCGCGTCTGGAGCCTGTGCTCTGCAACAAGAGAGGCCGCGATAGTGAGAGGCCCGCGCACCGCGATGAAGAGGGACCCCCTCTTGCCACAACTAGAGAAAGCCCTCGCACAGAAACGAAGACCCAACACAGCCAAAAGTAAAATAAAATAAATAAATAAATAAAAGAAATGCATTTAAAAAAGGATAAAGGCACAGCTATCGCAAGAGGAGGTCATGTGTCAGGAACTGAGGAATACGAATAAACTTTCTGTACCAGAGTTCCAAAAAGCAGGTAAAAGATGAAACAAAGGGTTTGCTTCTCGGGAGCATGTAAAAGGTGATTTCAGCTGCAAGTGAGATAATGTCCAGTTGAAAGTGGCTTAATCATAGGTGTTATTATCTCTCAAAATAGACATTTGGAGGTAGGTAGTCCCAGACTCGGTTCAGTTCTAAGTGATACTATTCTTCTGCCTCCAGTCTTTAAAGCCCTGGCTTTCACACTCTGCCTTTGCTGTCCAGATCCTAAGAGAAGCCATATCTCAGAGTCCAAATGGTAGGGAAAGGAGAGGACTCAGGACGTCTGTCTTTTAACTAAGAAGAAAACATTTCCAGAATCTCCACCACCAGCAATCATACCATCAACTCAGATCAAGCCCATTACTCTGGATGGGTTAGATACAGCGGAGCTGTGAGGAAAAGCAAATCTAGCATGGGATATTGGCAGCCCCTCTGACAGGATGTTGGCTCTTCTTACAAGGCAGAAGGGGGTGGGAATGGCTCCTGGGTAGGTCACCAAGTGTATCTGCCATATGAGGGTGAGGAAATGGGGTATATAAAGGATGGGTTGACCTCATACTACCTGAGCTAAAAATCACCACTTCACCACTTACAGGCCTTCGACCTTATGGAAATGATTCAACCTTTCTGTGCCTCGTTTTCCCCAACTGTGAAAAAGGAGTAATAATATCCACCTTATAATTGTGCACTAAATAAATGTTGGTTATTATTACTATTTATTAGTAATTATTTAAACAATTGAGGGATTTGTAGTTTTTTGCTTCTCCATTAGAATCCTGAGATTGTCGTTTACTTGCAATGGCTATTCCTATGCACACATGCTCTTACTCCAGGGTGATATTGTCAGATATCCATTAAGGGGCAATGTGTTTTGTTGTCAGGGGGTAGGGATAGATCTATGGGAATGTAATTTAGTACCTGGTAGGGGCCAGGGATGCTGCTAAACATCCTACAATGTAAGACAGCCTCCACAATGGAGAATTACTCAGTCCAAAATGTTAATACTGTAAAGACTGAGAAACCCTTTTATGTAACTGAGACTCAAATAGGTAAAAACTGGACATTTTAACCACCTATATCAACCACATTTTTTGTCTACAAAATGGAGATAATGATTCCTTCTTTATAGCATCTTTGAGAAGATTAAAAATCCAACATGTGTACAGTGTGCCAAACAGAGTGAGATAACAGTTCACTGTGGCTTAGTTTCTTCAACTATAAAATGTGATACTACTACTTCATTGTAAAGTCACTGTGAGGATTAAATAAAATATGCTTGGGGTTCCCAGCACATAGTAGGCAATGTTAAGTATTAGCTACTTTCTTTTTTCCCTTCTCATTAATCTTCAAAAGACAGAACTTTGATCCTCTTAAGTGATTAGGTAATGAAGGAGCTACTGAGAAAAAAATACAACTTAAAGCAAAGCTTGGATCCCTGGAGTTGAGAAATTTTTTCACTATTCAGTTGTCACAAGATATCACTTATGAATTGTATTAGATCAGTCATGCTGTAATAAAAATTTGTGCATCCAGTTCCAGAATTAGAAGCATGAATTATAGGAAAACAGAAATAAAATCAGTTCTTAACCCCGTTTTCCTTTTGATTTTTACAAGGTCATTACTACTTTAATGGTATTTACGAAAATTTGTAACACTGAAGTTCCACATTCTTACTGGTCAATTCACTGTAAACACCATAGTGCATATTTACTGTACAAAACTCCGCATTATTCATGTAATGAGTCTTGGTAATAAAAGAGCAACCAATGTTTCATTTGTCCATGTTACTTCACGCAGTGCACTTTTGAGGTCTCAAATACAGAAAGCACCTTCTTTGAAAAGGAAATATCACAGGAAAGAAAGGCACTATCATTGTGCCGGTTGAAACCAAATGAGACTCAAGGCTAAAAAAACTCTGAAGCTTGACCTTGCAGACATCCCCACACCTTGCACTTTCGCACTCAGGCAAGGGATAATGGCCAACATAAACCAGGCTCAAATCCTGTTACTACTTAAAGATTTCAAAATTGCTAGTCAATAAAATGGGAGAGAACTTGTGCATCCACATGTAGGAAAGAAAGATGGTTGAAAAAATGTGGTGGCTAGCATTGGGAGGAGGGGATGGGGCAGGGGTGCTCAAGACAAAGCACCAGATACCAGCAGTAAAAGAGGGGTGCAGCTCACTGTGGCCCTTCTAATTGCCATGGAATCAAGCCAATGGGGTTAATGAAACTAGCCTGAGCTTTCATCTTGTGCTGCTTGAACTCTGTTTTGTTTGCTTTTTATCTTCTGTATTGATTATGAAGGCAGACATCCAGTAAAATGTGAAACATGTAAAACACATGAAGTACCTGCTGTTATTAGTTGACAAAATAGATATTTATGGATTTCTTCTTTCCTTCCTTTTCTGTTTAGGGTTAGAGAATTTACAGGTAACATCTCCATCACCTCCCTTAAGTACTTAGATAAATTTTTCCCTTAAGGGATTCTACTTTATATTGAGCTAAAACACATTTCTTCTTTTTTTGTTTCTGTTTTACTCACTGGTCCTATTTTTAACACTTGAATTCACATGCCAGATGTTGAGTAATTTGAAGAAAAAAGCCATATTCCTGGTACATTATCCTATCTCTTGGCTATACATTCCTGCTCCTTGTGATATGTCAAGTTTCCTCACTGGTCTGTTTTCTCAAATTTTTCCAGGTGGTTCAGATTTTCTTAAGAGAGTCATACTCTGAAGCAAAAGAAGGGTTTTAAGGGTGGCCTAGAGCAGTGCTTCTTAACTTTAAATGTGCATTCCAATCACCTGGAGGTCTTTTTAATTGAAGTGTAGTTGATTTACAATGTTGTGTTAATTTCTGCTGTACAGCAAAGTGATTCAGTTATATACACATTCTTTTTTTAATATTCTTTTTCATTATATTTTATCATAGGATATTGAATATAGTTCCCTGTGCTATACAGTAGGACCTTGTTGTTTATCCATTCTATATATAAGCGCCTACATCTGCTAACCCCAACCTCCCACTCAACCCTCCCCCAGCCCCCTCTCCCTTGGTAACCACAAGTCTTTTCTATATGGCTGTGAGTCTGTTTCTGTTTCGTAAATAAGTTGATTTGTGTCATATTTTAGATTCCACGTATAAATGATATCATAAGATATTTCTCTTTGTCTGACTTCACTTAGTATGATAATCTCTAGTTGCATCCATGTTGCTGCAAATGGCATTATTTCATTCTTCTTTGTGGCTGAGTAGTATTCCATTGTATATATATACCACATCTTCTCTGTCCATTCCTCTGTTGATGGACATTTAGGTTGTTTTCATGTCTTGGCTATTGTGAATAGTGCTGCTATGAACATAGGGGAGCATGTATCTTTTTGAATCATAGTATTTTCTGGATATATGCCCAGGAGTGGGATTCTTGGATCATATGGTAAGTCTATTTTTAGTTTTCTGAGGAACCTCCATACTGTTTTCCATAGTGGCTCCACCAGTTTACATTCCCACCAACAGTGTAGGAGGATTTCCTTTTCTCCACACCCTCTCCAGCATTTGCTATTTGTAGACTTTTTAATGATGGCCATTCTGATTGGTGTGAGGTGTTACCTCATCATAGTTCTGATTTGCATTTCTCTAATAATTAATGATGTTGAGCATTTTTTCACATGCCTATTGGCCATCTGTATTTCTTCTTTGGAGAAATGTCTATTTAGGTCTTCTGCCCATTTTTCGATTGGGCTGTTTGTTTTTTTGTTGTTGAGTTTTATGAGCTGTTTGTATGTTTTGGAAATTGAGCCCTTGATGCTTGCCTCATTTGCAAATATTATCTCCCACTCTGTAGGTTGTCTTTTCATTTTGTTCATAGTTTCCTTTGCTGTGCAAAAGCTTGTAATTTTGATTAGGACCCATCTGTTTATTTTTGTTTTTATTTCTATTGCCTTGGGAGAATGACCTAAAAAAACATTGGTACAGTTTATGTCAGAGAATGTTTTGCCTATGTTCTCTTCTAGGAGTTTTATGGTATCATGTCTTAAGGTCTTTAAGCCATTTTGAGTTTATTTTTGTATATGGCGTGAGGGTGTATTCAACCTCATTGATTTATATGTGGCTTTCCTACTTTCCCAATACCACTTGCTGAGGAGACTTTTTCTCATTGTGTATTCTTGCCAAGTGGGATTCATCTCAAGTTCACAAGAATGGTTCAACATATGAACATCAATCAATGTGATACACCACATCAACAAAAGAAAAGGCAAAAACCACATGATCATCTCAATAGATGCAGAGAAAGCATTTGACAAAGTTCAACATCCATTCATAATAAAAACTCTTACCAAAGTGGATATATAGGGAACATATCTCAACATAATATAAGCTACGATAGACAAATCCACAGCCAGTATAATACTCAATGGTGAAAAACTTAAAGCCTTCCTGCTGAAATATGGAACAAAACAAGGATGCCCACTCTCACCTGTTCTATTCAACCTAGTATTGGAAGTCCTAGCTGTAGCAATCAGACAAAAAAGAAAAAAAAGAAAATGTGTCCAAATTGGAAGGGAAGACATAAAATTGTCATTATATGCAGATAACATGATACTATATATAGAAAACCCTAAAGACTCTGCACAAAAACTATTAGAACTGATAAATTCAGCAAGGTAGCAGGATATAATATTAACATACAGAAGTTGGTTGCATTTCTTTAGACTAACAATGAAATATCAGAAAGGGAATGTCAACAAACAGTACCATTTAAAATTACACTCCAAAAAATAAAATCCTTGGAATATATATGAAGTGTTTATTCCTGACCAAGGAGGTAAAAAACATGTGCTGAGAACTATAAAGCATTAATAATAGAAACTGAAGATGATCCAAAGAAATGAAAAGAGGTCCCATGCTCCTGGATTGGAAGAATTAATATTGTTAAAATGGCTATACTACCCAAAGCAATCTACAGATTTAATGTGATCCCTATCAAATTACCCATGACATTTTTCACAGAACTAGAACAAAATTCCTAAAATTTATATGGAACCATTAAAGGCCCGGAATTGCCAAAGCAATCCTGAAGGAAAAGAACAAAGTAGGAGGCATAACCCTCCCAGACTTCAGACAAATACTACAAAGCTACAGTAATCAAAACAGCATGGGAGGGCTTCCCTGATGGCGCAGTGGTTGAGAGTCCGCCTGCCGATGCAGGGGACGCGGGTTCATGCCCTGGTCCGGGAAGATCCCACATGCCGCGGAGCGGCTGGATCCGTGAGCCATGGCCACTGAGCCTGCGCGTCCAGAGCCTGTGCTCCGCAATGGGAGAGGCCACAGCAGTGAGAGGCCCGCGTACCAAAAAAAAAACCAGCATGGGAACTTTCCTGGTGTTGCAGTGGTTAGGAATCCGCCTGCCAGTGCAGGGGACACGGATTCAATCCCTTACCTGGGAAGATCCCACATGCTGTGGAGCAACTAAGCCCATGTGCCACAACTACTGAGCCTGCACTCTAGAGCCCGTGAGCCACAACTCTTGAAGCCTGTGTACCTAGAGCCCGTGCTCCGAAACAAGAGAACCTGCCGCAATGAGAAGCCCATGCCCTGCAACAAAGAGTAGCCCCCACTCGCCACAGCTAGAGAAAGCCCATGTGCAGCAACAAAGACCCAACGAAGACAAAAATAAATAAGTTTATTTTTAAAAAGACAGCATGGTATTGGCACAAAAACAAATATGGATCAATGGAACAGACTAGAGAGCCCAGAAATAAACCCACACACCTACGGTCAGTAAACTTTGACAAAGGAGGCAAGGATATACAATGGGAAGTCTTATTAAGGTGCAGATTCTGCTTTGCTAGGTATGTGAGACCCTAAAGTTGTTTCTAGCAAGCTCCTCTGAGATGCTAAAGCTGCTGGTTAGCCAACAACTAATTGAGTAGTGATGGTCTAAGAATGCAGAGTAGAATATATTATGGATTTCCTCATTCTAAGTACTATTCATCTGTGAATGCAGTGTAAGACACACATTTTTGTGCACATGTGAAAGAGCCCCATCACCTTTCCTAGACTCTGGGACAGTAGCAGGATTTTTAAAAAATATTTGTTTTAGCAGTATTGTATCAATATATTTGCAAGAACATGAACCTTACTACTCAGGTAAATATCTCACCATCCTTCATTTCTCAGGGCAACCACTGAACCATTTTGGTAGGTAGCTAGTGGCTACCTATATAACTGCTTCCTTTGCAATTGGTGCCAATTAGTCTTTAAATTTTAATGTAAAATTCACTCTCTTCCTGCACTAACCTGTTATGTCCAAGGAATGGCAACACCATACAGTCAAGTGTTCAAAATAGAAACTTTGGAAATTACTTGATATTCCCCTCCACTTCATATTCTTAGTCAATGAATTTATTGCCAAGACCTGTTGATACTTCCTAAATAGCTTGTGGTATTACACATGCTACAGAGCTCAGCTTAAAGATTGCTTTCTCTGAGAAGCACTCCCATTTTCTCTACCATCCACATCCACGACCACATCTACACCCAACCAGTTGACCCCTTATGTCCGATTATGTCTGAGCTACTCATGCTTCTCTCTTAATCTTAGCATATTTATTATTATAGAGGCTTTATATGTTTTTTTCCCATTATCACCCCCAGTCCCAGCAGAGGGTCTAGAACAGAGAAAAGGTCTAACAAGAGCCTTTGGGGGCATGGGGGGGGTGATGGGCAAGATAGAGGTATGGGATTAAGAGATACAAACTATTATGTATAAAATAAATAAGCAACAAGGATATATTGTGTAGCACAGGGAATTACAGCCATTATCTTGTAATAACCTTCAATTGAGTATAATCTGTAAAAATACTGAATCACTATTCTGTACACCTGAAACTAATATTGTAAATCAACTATACTTCAATTTAAAAAAACCTGTGGAATGTTTAGTAAATATTGAAAAGACCTGTGCTTGATTTAGCACCGTCTATCTAGGTGAATTGCACTGACATTCACTTGAAATGAAGTCTAACTTTAGTTGCTTATCAAAATAACTTTATTTTGCAATTTGAAGTGCTTTTCCGTAAGTGGGGATCATTAAAAGTGAATTTTTCTATTAATATTTGAAATCCTTTTAAATGGTGCTTTAACCTGAATAGTGTTAGTACATAGCATTCATAAACAAAATCTCTCACTTGCTCTTAACTTAAATAGTAAAACAATAATCACATCTCAGCACATCCTATATTTTAAAAGATTGTACTGAAGCAGTTTTTACTGATGCATGAAGGATGGATGACCTGCATGCTTTTCTGGAACCCGTTTATATTTGCTCTCACACACACAAAAATATGTTGTGCTGAATGCTGGTACCAGCTGTCCATGAAGATTATGATCTAGGAGTAAAGTGGTCAACTATGCCAGTTTTGCCCAGGATTCTTAGGATATGGGACTTTCAGTGTCAGAACCAGGACAGTCTTTGGCAAACTGGGAGGGTTGGTCACAATAGCCAGTGTTGGCTGGCTCTGGGACCTAACATTTTCTCATAATACCAACCTAGTTCCAGTGTCCATAACAGCCAGGCCTGTTAAAGGAAGTCACAATAGCTGGGGTAGCTGCCTTCTAGATACAAAAGGGAAATTTGACTTGGAAAATTTCCTGGCCGATCTGCCCTTTCACCAGATTCATTCCTTGTCACCTTGTATTGAGATCATTGCCATCAAAAGGCCAGCCATGGCAGAAAGATACCCCCCCCTTTTTTTTTTTAAGCTGAGGACTTATTTTCTACTATTTATAAAGAACCAGATTCTATCCTTTTCTGTAATATCAGTCATGGCAGCCATCTGATGGTAATAATTTAACCATCTGCAACTGCAGTCATTTAGTAAACTGTTTGCAAAAAATAATCCATAAAATGAAATGCAAATTGGATGAATTCAGAGGCACATATTTCTCTAATTAATATTGCATCCTTAGGGAATTATAGGTTCCTTTTGGCAACATTCATTTCACTGAAATCTTCTCTGGAAATGCCATTTAAACAGTGGAACATTAAAATTTTAGAAGGAAATAATGTGATTTCTTCAGAAATGTCTCCAACTTAATTAAGTCAGTATTTTCAAAACAGGGCTCTTTTAAGAGTGGAAGTTTAGGTACAGAGTCTGTTCTCAAAAGAGAAAAAAGAAAAATGGAATGGCTTCCTAATGTCTAGTGGATGAAATACAAAGTGCTTAATCTGGTTTTCAAAGGCTTCTTTCAAAAGAGGCCTGAAAATAACCATCCCAAAGTCTTTTCATCATCTTCCTGGAAACTTTCTCCGTTTCTTCCTGGTAGGTCAACGACTCTTCAGACACTCCTGGGACTGTGTCTTGTACATAGTAGGCACTCAGTAAATATAGATTAGATGCATGAATAACTGATGGACAATAAATGGAGTCAAGCTTTTACTCACAGAATATGTTCCTTTTTCCTGTTTACATATGCTCATTTTTTTGACTAGAACTTCTCTGATGGCTTTTAATTCTAACATGTTATAATCTAATAAACTATTGTTCCAAGCGTTTGATGTATGGTTTAAGCTATTTTAATTTTTTTCATCGTACCTCTAGCCGCCATCTAGACCTTAAGCTCCTTGAGGGAAATGTTCACAGTGAATGCTGCTGAATGTTTAGAATCTTTATCCCAGAATTGGTCATGTTATCATTGCCAAGATGACAGAGTATCTCTGATTCTCCCCCTCTCATATTCTACTCTCTTGCTCCTTCTCTTTTTTTCTAGCTTAAACATACCCCATACTAGGTCTCTCCTTGCCAAAGGACTGCATGCTGAAAATCCATCTCTCTCTACTCTTTATTTTTCCTGTTCTACTTCTTAACCCAAATTCCTGTTTAAATATCCAATTGCTACCAAAAAAGTAGAAGTAAAGAACTTGACTAAATCATCGAAGGTGATTACACCAAGGTTAATAACAAAAATGGAAGTATTTTAGTTTTTAAAAGGCCATTGTTAAACCAAATACATGTCTATATAATAAATGTTCAAGTATTGGGAATTGATAGTTTCCAAACAGTTTGAGGTAGAAGGATGAATGTATGTGTGCGTACTTTCTTTAGGGAGATAGATTAGCAATGCCTGAAACATGAATAAGAATAAGAATTAAATGGTAGTGAGGGGGCATGGGCCCATAGTGGCTGGTAATAAAGAAGAATTGAACCTTCAATTAACTGAATTGTTAGTGATAAGGAGTAAGGTTTGTTATATCTTGCTGTTATTAAAATTGAGAAATTTAAGGGAACAAAATAGTCACAGGAAGATCCTTTTTCAATTCTTGGGAGTGCTCCACTGAGGTCAGAATAATATCACTTAATTGCCTACATTTTTTATTTCCCAAGTTCTGACAATTGGAATAGATGTCCTAAATGATGAGCTTAAATCCCAACATGGGCTATAATGATGAGACAATGAGATAATGTGAGTAAAAAACATTTTGTGAGTAACAGTGCACTGTGCAAATATAAAAAAGACCTTTTAATACATACCTATCTAAAAATTAGTATTTCTTTGTAAAATTGTTACTTGCTCTTTGTGGAATTACTTAATGTGAGTAGATAACCATGTTTTAAGAATGCTATAGTAAAAGTTCCTTAAAGGGTCAGAGGTCTGCCTAAATCACTTCCATTATTCCTTGTACCTCTGACATTTCATAATATATTGTAACACTAGTGAGGGAAATACTATTTCAACAATTAGTATGTATTCAATATGAAACATATGTCATTTCTTTCTATTAGCATCCCACCTACCTTCTGTCAAGCAATTTAGTCTGCAAGCTATCCAGATAATGTCTAATCCAGGGAATCTTCATGAACTTGGGATGTATAAATCAGTTTTAGTTCAATCCTTCTCCATACCTGATCCTCCCTTCTCGCCGGACACTGTTCTCTCCTGGCCGCCAAGCGGCCACTATTGCCAGTCAGACCAGTAACAACTAGGGCTGGAGGGTTAGCTTCCATCATTGGTACTCTGGAGGGAGTTGTTCACTGAGGGCTGGTATCACGCACTGTGATAGCCCACAGCTGATGTACTCAAGGCACAGAAGATCCTTGGTACTGGTGGAAATGAATGGGCAATGATAGGTTCTTCAAGAAAAGATTCATTTCCTGTGCAATTTTCTCCACTTCGGAGGTCCTCTGAAAGGTTGATATGGAACTTCATTATGCCTCAAGACAGGCAGCCCACCATAGCATTCCTCTGAAAGACCTCCCCTTGTCTGGTACCCAGAGAAATATTCAGAAAGTTACTCCAACTGGTATGGTACAACAATCGACAATGAGAACAGATGATGGCCAGAAGAGTGGGACAGAGTCTGTGCTAGTTTTAGTCTCTACTTCATGGCTTATGGGGAGTCCTCTCAGAATGGTGCTGAGAGGTGGGAGGCACTCAGGGGCTAGGACAGCTGCTGGTCTTTCTATGAGTCAGAAGGCTTTCCATTTTAACAACCAGTGGAGCCATGTTGGGACACTTTGCCAAGGAGCTTTCTATTGTGCATTGGAGTGGGAGATCATAAGAGAACATCAAATGAATCTGATTTCCTTGGTAGGTCTGGCTAAGAAATTGGGATGAGGGTGTGTGTCCACCTTAAGAAGACAGCATATGAATACTCTTTGTGACTTTTTTTTTCCCAGTTGTTTTGTGTATTTCTTCTATTGCGTGAAAAATATAATACATATATAGTCTATTCTTTGGCCAGGTGTTTGTCTTTATTATCATCTGTTAGACATGATATGACCAGGGTTTTTCATTCTTCCTTTATCCAACTCTAAATCAACCAAAACCTTAAACCACCCCCCACCGCCCCTTACTCTTCTGTGAGATATAGCATGCTCCAGTCTGTCAGGAACTGACTTTTGAATCTCCTGAGTGTCCATACAGTTGACCTTTGAACAACACCTGAGGCACCATCGCCCCCGCAGTTAAAAGTTCACATCCTGCTCCACGTTATATCCCTAAATCTCAGGATCATAAGGCATGCCAGTTGCCTCACTGTAAATCACATCTACCAAAGCCAGTTTTACTTAACGAGGGTTTTTTTAGCTTGGAGAATACCTTCCCAAGAGTATTTAGACTGCACAAAATGGGACAATGGGTGATGGTTGGTCTTAAAGGTTTTTGAACTTTTTCTGCTGTGATTTAATTGATAGACCTAATACCCTATAATAATCTCTATAAATGAGGTGGGGTAGGGGAGAGGAGGAGGAGGAAGACGGGAGAGTAAAAGCAAGAAGGCTTATTATTTTCTCAAGAGTTCCTTTTAAATGAGTCAACTGGAGGATAGCTTAACTGAAACTTGTGAGGGATTCCATAGCCCTTTGAAGCAGCTCTGCGTACCAGGTGTTACCATCCCAGAGAACACAAAGCTGAAGTTCAACCCAGTATATGGCCAGCCTCTACATTAACAGATCTTTCCTTAACTGGAGTTTCATTTATCCATTCCATGAATATATATTGTAGAACAAGATAGCTCGTCTCCCTGTTCACTTGTAAGTTTGTCAGCTGAAGTGCATTTGGAAACATGTGCAGCCCTGAAAACAGCAAACGGTTCAGAGCTAGGATGATTTCCTTACCACGTTGAGTTCATGTTTTATGGTACATTTTGTTTTTTAACCAAAATGGCTGGAATGGTGATTTAATAAAATGTATTTGTTTATTTAACAAATATTTACTGAGCACCTCCTATGCACGTGGCACTGTCAGGAAATAAAGACATACTAAAATATTATCCCTAACTTGAAAATCTCAGTATCAATGGATGTGATGGTTAATTTTATGTCTACTTGGGGTGCCCAGGTAGTTGGTTGAACATTACTCTGAGCATGTCTGTGAGGGCATTTCTGCATAAGATTAACATTTGAATTGGTAGACTGAGTAAAGCAGATGCTCTCCTCAATGTGTATAGGTTGGAGGCTCAATAGAACAAAAGGCTGAGTAAGAAAGATTCTCTCTTTCCATCTGATTGTCTTCACATTGGGACACTGGTCTTTTCCTGCATTCAGACTAATACTTACACCATTGGCTCTCCTGGTTCTCAGGCCATTGGTCTCGGACTGGAGCTGAACCTTCAGCCCTCCTGGGTCTCCAGCTTACAGATCACACATCATGGGACTTCTCAGCTTCTAAAATTAAATGAGCCAGTTCTTATAATATCTATCTATCTATGTATCTGTCTTATTCATTCTTTTTCTCTAGGGAACACTAATACAATGGGAGAAGCATGATGTACACAGTCCTAATCCTACATCAGTTATTGTTTGTGAGTCATGTGATAACAGATACAGAGTGCCTTGGGAGCACATAAATGGACATGAATGCATTATTTGAGGGGCCAGTCAGAGAAGGATTCATGAAGGAAATAACACTGAGCTGGCTCTTTTTTTCGATTTTTCCAGGCAGAGAAGGTGGGATATTATGTTCCAGGGACTGGAAACAGCAGGCACAAAAATGAGTCATTCACTATCCATTTCTTTAAAGAACAGTGAGAGTTTCAGAATGACTCGATTTTACACCATATGGGGAGCTATCAGAAAGATGCATGGGGCATTTGTAAAGTAAAAAGACCATATTATATTCCATAAGGAAAGCAAGGCACGCTTGAATCTCATCAAATCAGACCTACTTTTTGGGAAACTGAGCATCATTGCCTGGTTGCTAATTTACCTATAATGAATGACCTTCTTACAAGTTCCTGAGATATCTGTCTTCTCCTATAAAATATTCCTCAACTTTCCTTTATGCTGCTCTCCTTACCTAGTTGAGCTCTTCTGGACTTCTGACCATCAGAAAGTGTGAGAGGATAATTTTGTATAGTTTGAAGCCACTGAATTTTTTTTACAACAGCAATAAAGATCTAATTCACTACTGCCTGGTTTTACACAGGAGAATAAACTGTTCAGTTTGTATTTTTAAAATATAATGTAATTCTCAGTGGAAACATTAAGGAATACAGCAGAAGCCTGAGCCAGTGGTAACAGTATTTTGGATTAGGATGGTGGCATAAGAGATCGAGAAAAGTGTTTAGATTTGATCATTGGGAAGTAAGAGCTTCCAAGTTAGTGACGAATCAGATATTCAAGGAGAGGGAAAGTGATAGGTCCACAATTAGTCTTAGGTGTCAGGCTTCTGGAACTGGTGAGTGCTGTTTTCAGCTGAGGAAAAGGAAGTACTTCAGGGAGAACAGGCTGAGCGGAAAAGGTTTTCTGCCCTTCAACCAACTAACTGGAACTAACTAGCTAACTATGTATGTATATATATAAAAGATATATATATATAATACATATATATAAAGTACATACATACACACACACATATATATAATTTCTTTAAAGAAATGTTGTGCTTGTAGGGGAAAAAATACCTTCTGCAAATACTTCTCTTGAACTGTTCACCCAGCATTCTTTATCTTGAGCTACAAAATGTTCCAATGCCTGTGTTATATTTCAGCCTCAGAAAATAACAAATTTGCCTTTGGCTCTTCACAAAAATTAGCAAACTCTGTGAATTCGCTTACTCAATCCTGAAATACACAGCTGCAGACTAATTACTAGAAGAGATTAAATGTACTTTCGATATATGCAGGATGACATATTTATCCAAAGAAATTCTTCCCATGTACATTTACCTGTGGGAAATGTAATGAGTATCAGCCCCCTGGTGCCCCTCATCACCCGTGGTCCAATTTTCTGAGTTCAGTAGTTCAGTGCCCATCAAAACATGAGTCTATTTCACTTGGAAGGGCTTGACTTATAAGATGATATATATTACGTGTGATATACATGTATATATTTATACAAAATTTTATTGGTCTCAGTAGCTGTTTTTGCTTTTGTCACTCTTTCCACAGAGCAGAGTCTTAGAGGCAGAAGAATGCAAAGGTTAAGAGAATGCTCACTGACCTCATTTAGTGGTTGTGTGATTTGAGGAAGTGATCTCTCTGTACTTCAGTTTATTCATACCTATGATGGGGATAAAAATAACTATTTCAATGTGTTCTTGTTTGATGCTAAATGATTTCATGCCTGCAAACACTTCGCACAGGGCTTATCACCTAGAAAGCATTCGGAAACATTCTTGTAGCTATCCTCAAGATCATCTAACTGAACTCATTTAACTGACAGAGAAGAAATTAAAATACAGACACTTCACCTTACACATACTCATATGCACTGAATCCAGATTACCTGAATCCTAACCCTGGACACTGAGATACCATGCTGCTTATCATTACCTTGCTTGTGCTTGAGAGTCACATGAATCAGAGTCACCTGAAATTCAGATTACTGGGCATGACCCTCAGAGTTTCTGATTCATTAGGGTTCTAGCAAATACTCAGATGAAACTGATGCTGCTGATTCAGGAGTCATGTTTTATGAATTTCAAAGTTGACTTGGAGGTAGAGACCAGTTAAGAGTCTACCTCAAAGTGTGCTGGATTAGATCAGGGATTTAAGAGGTAAAATAGATAGAAACTTAATGTCCCGTGGGAAGTAAGGGAGATGAATGAATGTTGAGATGTCTGTGTCAGACAGCTAGGAAACTGCTTATTAATTTAGATTAGGAAAACCGTTAGGAGTAGATGGTCTGGGAGATGATCGTGGGTCCAGTTTTAGATAAGCCAAATGCGAGGTGCCCAGAGCCTGAAAAACAGGAAGAAGTGCTAAATCATCAGTAACAGTTTGAATCTATAACTTTGGCAAAAGCACTGAGCAAAAGTTAAAATCTCTAGCTATATATGTGATCATTGAAAATGTGGAAATGAAAAAAAAACTGTACAAATTGAAAAAGAAGGATAAGAATAAGAACATCACTGTTCAATACAGGCACAGAAAGAGACTAAGAAATATTTGTCAGGGGAGTTAGAAGTGAGCAGTAGGATGGGTGACATCCTCCATTACCAGCAGAAATTGTACCTTAGAATACAGGAATATATATATATATATATGATTTAGAGGTTTCAAAAGAGTAATGGGACAGAAGCCAGACAGTAGGTGGTATGTCCTACCCGTGCATTTGCTAGTAAGCTAAAGCATAAAGCAGCTTAATTACAAAAAAAAAAAAGAAAATCGATTATGAACAGCTCTGAATTTGCTCCAGCACTCCAGCCATGTTCTTACTTGCTTACTGAACATCTCTCATTGGATATCACACATTTAAAGACTTCTTGAGACTTGCAGGTTGATTTGACCTAAAAATTAAAATTGCCCACGGGTAAACTGACTATCTTGGCTCATTCGCAAGCTGACCATGGCACTTGTAGACATTTTTCTTTCTATCACTATCCAATTCTAGTTCCTAATGTTTGTCATACTGATTCTGTCTTTCTAACAGTTCTCATATTCATCTTTAGCACCTGCCTGATGCTACTATCTTAGTAAGATTTAAGTGTCTCCTCTATTTCTACAGTTGACACCTTAGCATGTTATATTCTTCCTCCAGCTCCAGTCCCTTCCAATCTGTCAGTCACAATCACACAGCTGTCAGGGTGACATCTCTAAAAGAGAAATCTGCTCAGGCTACTCTCCAGCTCAAAATTCACTGACCTTAGGTGAATTCCAAATGGTTTTGTCCTATGATAGAAGGTCCTCCTTTCCTTCCCAGCTTTAGTTTGCATTGAAATTCCTTTAACATTGTAAACTATTTGTAGATAAAAAATAGTTCTTATAACTGTAATGAAAGCTGATAGGTAGAGTTTCCATTGTGTGTCACAAACTGATAAATATATACATTATAATATTTAATCCTTGGCTTGTCCCACTCTACCCCACTTCTGCCCTTCCAGGCCAGCAACCATATTAAGATCTCAGACATCATGCCTAAAGCATTGGCTCAAGCTAAATAGAGCCATATAGAAAAGACAGCCAGGTCTCAGAAACTAAGACCCAAACGTTCCATTATTAATTAAAATTTAATGGAAAGCACAATTTGGAAGGCTGGTGATCATGCCTATGATCCTATACCCTGGTTCAAATTTAAAGGAAATATCATCTAATAATCAAATACCGGTTGGATGAGGGCTGGAAGAGGATTTGCATTTCTAATTCTCTGAGTATATGTCAACAATTTTGGTAGTGTGCACTTTTATCCTGGATTAAGAAATAAGCCTCAGGAAATTTAGGTGACTGTCCAAATATGTACATTAAATAGAATGCAGATAGAGTAATTTACATGTTTATTTTTTATGACTTTCAAGATTTTTCTTATTGAGATAGAATCTAACTGTGAACTACATATACCTTAAGAGTATAGTACAATGAGCTTTGACCCACGTAATCCACATCGTAATCTTGATTGCTGTAGCGTTACAATAAATATTGAAGTCAGATGGTATTAGGTCTTTTGTTTTTCTTCTTCAAAGCTGTTTTGTCTAATTTAGGTGATTTGTATTTCCATATAAATGTTAGAATTCGCTTGACAACCTCTACAAAAAAATCCTGCTGGAATTTTGATTTATATTTAATTTAAAGATCAATTTAGGATAATTGACTTATTTATACTGTTGGGACATCAGTCTATAAACATGGAGTACCTTGTTATTAAGTTGGGCTGCATTTAATTTCTGTCAGAAATATTTTACAGTTTTCAATATAGAGTTCTTAGAAGTGTTTATTTTTTAAACAAATTTATTTATTTTATTCATTTATTTTTGGCTGTGTTGGGTCTTCGTTGCTGTGCACAGGCTTTCTCTAGTTGCGGTGAGTGGGGGCTACTCTTCATTGCAGTGTGCAGGCTTCTCATTTTGGTGGCTTCTCTTGTTGTGGAGCATGGGCTCTAGGTGCATGGGCTTCAGTAGTGTGGCAAGCAGGCTCAGTCATTGTGGCTCACGGGCTTAGTTGCTCCGCGGCATGTGGGATCTTCCCGGACCAGGGCTCGAGCCCAAGTCCACTGCATTGGCAGGTGGATTCTTAACCACTGTGCCACCAGGGAAGCCCAGAGTGTTTAATTATTAAATTTCTTCCTAACTATTTAATGTTTTAGAATGCTATAGTTTTAAATTTCTTGTTGTAAATTGTTTATTCCTAATGTGTAGAACTGCAATTAATTTTTGTATACGATTGATATTTGTATTTGGACACCATGCCTTATAACATTGCTAAATACTATTATTAGTTTTAGTAGTTTCCCTGTCCCCCACCCCTCTTTTAGACTCCTTGGGATTTTCTGCATATACTCTCATACCATCTACAAATAAAAACAATTTTACTTCTTCCTTTCCAACCTTAATTCTTTTATTTTTCCTGCCTTATTAAGCTAGCTGGAACTTCGCACACAATGTTGCATAAAAGTAGTGCAGTGGACATTGTTTCCTTATTCTTGATCTTACAAGGAAAGCCTTCATTATGTTTAGTGTTAGGTGTAAGTTTTACATAAATAGACTGTTTAAGATTGAAGAAATTTCAGTTCACTTCCTAATCTCCTGAGGTATTTTATTTTGGAAGAATGTTGAATTTTGTCTAATGCTTTTTCTGCATCTATTTAGCTGATATGATTTTGTTTAAACCTGTAAATGTGGTTAACTATACTGAATAAGTGTCTAATGTCAATTGTATTCCTGGGATAAAACCTACCTGATTAAATATTTTGTATCCTTTTATGTATTATGTAATTGATTTTCTAATATTTTAATTTTTAAAAAATATTTGTCACCATGAGGGTTATATTTGTAATGTCTGTGTCGTTTCCTGTAATGTACTTGCCTGTATTTGGTATCAGTTTCACTGGCTTCCTAAAATGAGTTGGCCAGTGGGCTTCCTCCTCTATTTTCTGAAACAATTTGTGTAAAATGAGCATTATTTCTTCATTACTGCTAACAGAATGCACCTGTGAAACTACCTGGCCCTGGAGGGTTTTTTTTCGTGTTGGAAGTTATTTTAATTACAAATTCAATTTCTTTAATAGATATGCAGCTACTTCTGTTTCCTATTTCTAGCTGTGTTCATTTCGATAAGCTGTTCTAAAAAATTCTGTCCATTTCACATAACTTTGAATTTATGAACCTAAAATTGTTTATAATATCCAATGATTATCCTTTATCCTGAGGAACAGTAGTATATTTTATTTCTAATGTTGATATTTTATTTCTTATTCTTCATCTCTCTTGTTGGAAGCTTAACAGTTTAAAACTCTTCAGAGAACAACTGTGGTTCACTGACTCTACTGTTTGTCTCTTTTTGATGTTGTGGGTTTCTGCTCTTTTTAATGATTTCCTTTCATTTATTTGTTATGATTTCACTTTCCTCTTCTTTTTCTACCTTCTTAAGGTGGCAGCATAAATCATGGAATTTATGCCTTTCTGTTTTTCTACCATAAGCATTACAAACAGTAAACTTCCCTCTGACACTACTTTATCTGCATCCTTCAACTTCTGATACATTGTATTTAACGGTCATCTTAATATTTTTAAACTCCTCTTGCAGTTCTTCTTTACTCATGGCTTACTTATAAGGGTTTGCTAATATGCAGATACTTGAATTTTTTCTAAATATATTATTGGTTATTTGTTTTCAGTGTAAGACCATTTTGATCATGAATTATACTCTTGTATGATTTTCAGTCCTTCGAAATTTATTGGGAGTTGTTTCATGGTCTAGAATAATACCTAGATAAGTGAAAAGAATCTGTCCTTTTGTTTTTGGGTGAAGTGTTCCTTATGTAAGAATGAGATCAGGTGACTTACAGTGTTTAAGTTTTCTAAATTGTTACTGATTTTTTAACATACTTGTTCTCTCAGTTTCAGAGAGAGTAGTGTTAAATTTTCGATATTTTATATATATTGATATATTTCCCTTTAGTTCTGACAACTTTGTTTCATGTATTTGGGGGTGTAGATAGTTTAATAGACATATATTTCTATATCTTCTTGATTAACTGATACTTTCATTGTTATGTATGACTGCTCTATCTCTGGTAATACTCTTCATTTTAAGTCTACATTTTCTGATATCAGGATAGCCTTACAAAATTTGTCATGTTTAGTGTTTCTCTGGTATTTACTTTAAACCTGCTTGTATCTTTATTTTTAAGGTGTGTTCCTTATAAACAATTTATACTAGTTGGTTGTAGTAGACAGAAAATTTCCCCCCCACCAAAGGATGTCCTTTGTGACCCCCAGAACCTGTGAGTATGTTACTTTACATGGCAAAAAGGACTTTGCAGCTGTGATTAAGGATCTTGAGATTGGGGGAGTATTCTTCATTATCCAGGGAGGTCCAATCCTCATAAGAGAAAGAGGGAGGCAGGGTCCAAAGAGATGTGAAGAAAGAAACAGAGGCTTGAGTTGATGCACAGCCAAGACCTGAGGAATGTGGGCTGACTCTAGAGACTGGAAAAGGTAAAGAAACAGGTTGTCCCATAGACCCTCAGAAGGAACACAGCCTTGCCAACCCACTGTAGACTTCTCACCTCCAGAGCTATAAGGTAATGTGTTGTTTTAGGCCGTTAAGTTTGTGGTAAGTTGTTACAGGAGGAATGGTTAACTGTTGGTTGTTGCTTTTACCCAGTCTTGTAACTTCTCTCTTGTAGTTAGAGAAGTTTCTTTAATTCTGCCAACTTGGTATTTGATGTCTATTTATTACATCTGCTCTTTGTTCATCTGTTTTTTCTTTTCTGCATTGTTTGGGTGAATCAAGTATTTTTTATTCTTTTTTACATCTTTTATTGCCCTTTTGGATATACACACCATAACATCTTTAATTTTCATCATATCCCTTCAAAAATATTCTATTAACTCATAAACAGTGGAAGAAATTTATAGTAGTGTAGTTCTAATTACCACCCTCCTGTCCTTTCTGTCCTTGTCATGTATTTTAACTTCTCCCTTTGTTAAAAACTGTCCACCTTCCCCAGTAAAAGCCACAGGCTCCTTTTATTTTTAAAAATTATTTTATCTATCTGCTTCAGATTAGAGAATTTATACTGATCTGTCTTCAAATTTACTGACTCTCCCTTTCATAATACAATGAACTTATCATTTCAGGTATTGTACTTTTGCATTACAGAGTGTTGTTTTATTACAGTTTTCATTTCTCTGCTAATATTCTCTACCTTTTCACTCTTTATGATCATGTTTTCCTAAAGGTCTACAACATATTCATAATGGTTGCTTTAAAATGTGTTTTTAGCAACTAAATTAAACTTCTGAATTGACTAGGGATTTGCTATCATCTGATTTTTTTGTTTGTTTTGATTATGAATCACTTTTTCTGTAATTTTTACATATTTCTTTATGAATGTATGTCTAATGATGTATTATTTTATGCTTAATATTGAAATACTTTGTAGACATTCTGGGTTATATTGTTTCCTTTAAAGAGCATTATGTTATATTCTGGCAGGCAGTTGTATCCCTGGTTGATTGTTTTGTGTCTCGAAGGTTATTTTTATTAGTGTTATGTCGGTCTCTTTTGGTATGTCCTCAGTCTTAGAGACTGGCTATTATTCTATGACATATTCTTTACTTCAAATGATTTCAAGTGAATGGCCAAGGCCACTGAAGCCTCTGTACTCTGGCTGGGCTAGAACTTCAGAGTTTCCCAGCACATGGTGACTTCTGGAGTTCCACTGAGCTCTCAGCTCCATTGAGCTCCTTTCTTCTGGGATCAACGGAGTGTTGCTCTGCTCATGAAAAGCCTAGCAGCTTCCTGCTTTCCTAGATCCTGTCCCACATATTGGAACTGCTTCAACATCCCAGAACTCTAATCTCTTCCTCCATTTAGGAAAAGTGTCGCTTTACTTGGGTTTTCTCTACCTTGCACCACAGTAGGGGGAGTGCTCCCAATTAGAGAACCAAGACAAAAAGGGGCTTTATTCCTGACTTTCTCTTTTCTCAAGGATTATAGATATATGTTTCCCACTTTTTTTCAATGCATGAAAGTAGTTGTCTCGTAGATTTTGTCCAGTTTTATAGTGTTTATGGCAGAAGGGCAAGTCCAATTTCAGTTATTTTGTCGTAGAGGAAGGTTGAAGTCTTACCTAAGCAGCCATACTTGACTTCAAGGTACATGGTTTTCTGTTATACATTCCAAGAACTGTTATCTGAGCCTTACCAATACTTCAGGCTCTGAAGTCTCCAGGGCAGAGTCTGTTTCCTTGCCTTGCCCAGCTTCTAGAGGCAACCTCCATTTGTTGGTTTGTGGCCCCTTCCTCCATCTCGAAACCAGAAGTGTAGCATCTTCAAATCTTACATCACGTGACTCTGACATTCTGCTTCTGTTTTTACATCTTTTTCTATCTTTGACTCTTTGACCTTTCTCTTATAAAGGCCCTTTTGATTACACTGGGCACAGTTGGATAACCAAGATAATATCTGCATCTGAAGAACCTTAAGCTAATCACATCTGGAAAATCTCTTTTGCCTTGTAAGATAATATACTCACTGTTTATGGGGATTAGGACATAGTATCATTAGAGGGATATTATTCTACCTAACACACAATTTTTTTTTAAATTGTCTTTGAATTTCCACTTTGGTGACCCAACATTATGACAGGTGGGGATAAGATAATGACCCTAACCTAATGAAGGAATCAGCCACATTCCTATGAGTGATTTGGTCTCTTTTGGTGGTTATGAAGAAATTAGATAAGGAAGTTTTTCTTTGCTATGCGAATCTGTGGACAAATGTTTCTTTTCTGTCTATTACTCATTTCTTTTCAAATAGTCCTAAAAAGAGACTATCAATCTACAGATAATAAGAGAATAGAAAAAAGAAAAAAAAACCTTCACATATAAGTTCCTAGGCTGTAGTCAAAAAATACGTTAGCAGTAAAGGTCCCAAGCTGTCCAGATCTTTTCTGAATGAGAGATGTTGATGATTGCAAGACGTGCAGGTTTATAACTGATCCACTGAGCAGCAGAAAGTTACCACCACATTTATCCCTGTAATCCCAAGTTTCTGGAAGCCTGTTGAAGCCTGTGCCCTCCTCCTAATAATTTCTTAAAGCCATCTAGTTGTCCAAGTTGATATGCTGTAACCGTATCAGAATTTGGAACATATACATGAATGCTAATCGTACAAAGGAATATGAAAACAAATAAATGCATCTAGTTGCAACTTTACAAAAATTTGCATGACCATAGAAATGAAATAACCAAAATGAGAATACGGTAGGTAGCAGGTATTTTCTGCTTTTATTTATTCATTTGACTTTTAATTCAGGAATTCTTATTTAGCTCCTAATATGTGCCATATATTATGATGGGTGCTAAGGAATCAGATATGAAATATACAACTTCAGGCTTCCCTGGTGGCGCACTGGTTGAGAGACTGCCTGCTGATGCAGGGGACATGGGTTCATGCCCCAGTCCGGGAAGACCCCACATGCCGCGGAGCGGCTGGACCCATGAGCCATGGCCGCTGAGCCTGCGCGTCCGGAGCCTGTGCTCTGCAACGGGAGAGGCCATAGCAGTGAGAGGCCCACATACTGCAAAAAAAAAAAAAAAAAAAAAAAAGAAAGAAAGAAATATACAACTTCTACCCTAAGGAAACTGGCAAATTACCAGGCCAAAGAGTAACAACAACAATTATAAAATGTATGAGAGTTGTTATGAAGGTTTTCACATGAGGTATAATTGAAAATTAGAGATGGGGCTTTTGATAAAGTTGACTGGGGAGTCAGATATAGAGCTTCCAAAAAAATTAAACCTTAAAGAAAGTATAGTGATTCTCCAACTGAGGTTAGGGAAAGATTTGTAAACAGAGAACAGTAATGTACAGAGGTGTGGAGTCAAGTCAATATGGAGATAAACCTGGAGACATGCTGTCATTGTGGATGACTGGAAAAGACTCTGTATGGTGAGGGTCAGTTAAATCACACTGTCAGGCAAGTAAGAACCATATAGGATATGTTAAAACTAGGTTTTGAGTTATTTTAATACTATGTATCCATTTTCATAATGTATAAAAATCATGCAAGGAAAATTGTTGAGTGAGGAGTCATGATGTGTGTTTCTCCTTTGGCTCTCTGTAGTTCCTTGAATGGGAGGTCAGCTCACTAGAACGTTCCTTTAATCCTCACAGTACGTTCTACATTGTCTTGGAGCCATAGTTGCATCTTAATCCATAAAGATTTTCATTCCCTTCCATTGGATTGATACCTGGAAAGAACAAACTCTTGAAGCTGAGGAACACCATTTTTATTATTTTACTAATATTTAATTTCAAATCCCATTTAGAGGTCGTATGTGGACTTTTCTACACTTGACTGGACCCAAAACCACTACTCCTAGTATCCATGTCAGCAGGTGGTATTACCAACGTTCACCTACTCTATGAAATACCTTTTGCTATTGGCAATCTTATCTCCCAACCTCCAAACTAAATAATTAGAAAGTGAAAACTTGTATGAATGTGGTAGCATGAATTGGTAATTGAAGGTTTTCTTCTTATAGTGGAAAGAGGTCAGACTAGAGTCAAACAGATCTGGTTTTGAATCCCAGCATTGTTACTTAATGTGTGACCTTCAGCAAATTACTTCACCTCACTGAACTTCAGCTTCTTCATCTCTAAAATGAGGATAATGATGATGCTTAGTTATTTTTGTGGAGTAGAAATAATATGTGGACTGCATCTAACACTAAGTAGGATTCAGTAATTGGTAGCTATTATCACCATGGTCATTTCCCACAGTAAAGAATTTGGTCTCTTTCCCTTAAAAAGTATTAATCTCTAATCCCAGACATAAAGGATTTCCATAAACTTGGAGTGGGCAGTCACTGAAATAATTACATGCATACACTTTTCTTCTGCCAGGTATTCCTAGTGATTAAATGTATTTGCATATGCAAATTAAAACACTGTGTACTCATTACTTTAAATATGTTTTTCATTAGGTAAACGAAATGCTTATTGAAGATGATATAAGACTAAAAGCAGAATATTGTCAAAACAAGTTACAAGATGTATTTTTTATTTTTTTTAAATATGGCAACACCACTTTTACTTTTAACCATACAGTGTGTGTTTGTGTGTGTGTGTGTGTCTGTGTGTGTATATATATATACACACAGACACACATTTTATTGAATATTTTTCATCAGTACATGTACTAGTCTATAACTAAATTCCATTAACAATTATGGTTGTTGTAGCTCCATTACAGTTGTACTTTAAACTTTTTTAAATTTCATGTTAATTATACAAGGATAATTCAGGTATTTTTTCTCTTTTATTCTTGACCACAGGCTAAAGCAGAAATGAAGACAAAGTCTTCATTTGTCAGAAAAGTCTTCAAAGTCAGAAAATGCTCTCCTTAAACACTAAAGCCAATAAAAATTTATTTTTTAAAAAAGACAACAGATTATCTCTCTGTGCAGCATCTCCAGCAAAGAGACTTGAAAGTTTCCCAAATGTTATTAAGTGATTGCAATAGCTGATGTCTTTCCTCTCTCTTTTGGCACTTCAGTCAACGTCTTTGCCTCACTGGTCCTATCTCAGTGTAGGTACACCTTCATTTACCATCCCTATTATTAGAACAAACAAGCAAAATTATTCTCTGGTCCCCTTTTTTTCCCGCGGGTGATTGCCCAAGCTTTTTCCTGATGATTTTCTATATACTTTCACATGTATATTCTGGCTCTATCTCCATGCTTTTCTCTCAACTCAACTTTTTCAGAGGAGTCTTTGTTAACTAGACTCGTTTTCAATTTCCTATGTCTCAACCCATGAGTCCTCAACTTACCTTTGCTGCCTCTGCCTTCTCATCTCTCTATAGCTTCTCCCATCCCCAATCTAAATGATTCCACAGTTAAAGATCTATTCTGGTTGGAGACTAAAGGTGTAAAGAATAGCCAATCATTCCTTATTAATTAATTAATGCATTTAATGCCTCCAAGCTCTATGTAAGTTGCTTTTTGTTGTTGGCTATGAGGTTCACTGCCTGTTCTTGGGTCTTTAAGTACCTGACCATCCTCCTGTGTAGTTCGCATTATCCTCTTAATAGGCGTTATTTTCTTGGACTTTTAATAATTTACGAAGGGTGGTTTCTTGGATTTTGCCATTCCAGTAAGGTTATTGATCATAGCCATACCTGAGAACATTAAAGATTTCATGTAAGCAGCAAACACACATTAAACAGGAAAGAAAAAAAGAGATGAGAGTCTCCAAATACCCAATAAAGAATAAAAAGATAATGAGAGAATCAGGGAGAGTCTAACTCTGTCCTCTCAATCAAGCTGCCATCTGAATCACATTACCAACCCCTGTCCTCAGCAGTGGTGCTTTGTTGCATCATTGAGGTTTATCCTCCAGCATGTTAGATCTTTAAAAAAGGCAATTAAAGTTGCTTGATAATGTAATATCTGAGTCAGGTAAGTCTTTCGCCTTGGATTACTCTCACCTGCGAAGAAGAGGTCTTTTCTTTCGGTAATACTTTCTTCTACTCCTCTCTCATCCAATTCCACCCCCTCCCTTTTCTCTGAAATTTTTACTTCTGATCGGTTTCAGTCTGTTCACACACTAAAATATGTAGTGTAAACGCACTACCATTTCAAAAGCTTTTATTCTTGCTTCATGCTCTGAAGCAAAAGCAGCACAAGGTTGTACTTGTGTGAAGTTGGAAAGACAGAAAATGTGGCCCCACCACAAAGGATATGATATATGTGCTGTTATTTCAGGGCTCTGTAGCTCCTGTGTTGTTGTTATTTTTTAATCCCAAATAACTCAAGTATTGGTCAAAAATATTTTGGATCTGTGTAGCACTCTGAAACAGCTTAAAAGTTCCCAAGGACTTGTTCTGTCCTTACTGGACTCCCATGATGACAACATTAAAAAAAAAGGGAAAAAATGCAGAAGCACTTCCTAAAATGTTTTGTGTGCTACAATCTCGTACTCTTATAGCCTCATACTCTTAAAGCCTCGTATGAGTTCTGTGCATTCTATCTAGAAGAGAGCGTAGAAAATCTTCATGTTTGATCTCCATAGTATTCCAGAGTCATATTCGTTCAATGCCAGAGGCCCACAAAAGATTAGGCTTTTTGAAGGATGAGATAGGGAAGATTTCTTTGGGCAGATGTCCTGGAAATGCAAACGTATGGACTGTCCTTCTGTCATGGCAATTTTTCAGCGTCTGCGTAAAAGTCGAGGTCCTCTGCCATCTCTAATTCTGGAAATATATTTATTGGAAAAAGTTAATTCTAACTATGTCTTAGGTTCCCCAAAGATGTTGGCTGATTTCCTGTCTTCACATGAATATCTTTCCTGGTAAACAATACATTCTCTATTTTCCAAAGGTTTGGTGAAGATACAAACAAGGTTATGTCTACCATTTTCTAGTACAGAAGGCCTTCATGTGCCACTGCTGAGCTCCATTTTATTTCTAAGAAGAAGACCATGTCGGTCTGCCAAAACTTCAGCCTGCAATTTTTGCAGATTTTAGATCAAAATGATCCAGATTTTCCCTGGGTTTGCTTTTAAGTCCTGTGTGAGGTTGAACCTGGTGTGCAAGCCCCTGAAACTCAGACAGTATAGCCTGAGATTATCCAGTAGGACAGGGGATCCAAAGAGAAGGAATACAGGGAAAATATTGATTTTGATGACGTGGATGCCAGCCAGAGCCTTGGAGAAAATGCTTGTAGTCCTTCGTTTAAATTTTCCATCTAATATTGATTCTTAATGTCTATGGATGATTTTCTTCATGTATTCCTTTTTTCATTTATTCAGTCAGAATTTATTAAATGTCAACTCCACACTGAGGACATAAGGATAGGATTACTTTCTATGAAAAGCTCGTAGTCAAGGCATCAAATAGCCACTTTATCAAAACACGTATAGTAGACTCTTTGAGTCAGCCAATTACTGTAAGAAAACAAATGGTACAGTCAATTTGGGGTTAATTTACAAAGGGAGTATTTACAGAGGTACAGTGAGGGAAAAAAACAAGGATAATTCAGTATCCTGCAGCCAGTAGTAGCACAGCTGTTAACACCCAAACAGATGACAGGAGTAAGTGGTTACAAGAAACTGAAGAAAGAATTGCTTAGCAGAGACAATCTTTAGAAAAGCCTTTGCTCAGACAAAAAGAAAAAGAAAACAGTACAAAATGACTTTTTTATTTAATTAATTAATTTATTTGGCTGTGCTGGGTCTTAGTTGTGGCACACGGGATCTTCATTGCTGCCTGTGGTATCTCTCATTGCGGCATGCAGGATCTAGTTCCCTGACCAGGGATCAAACCCGGGCCCCTTGCTTTGGGAGCTCGGAGACTTAGCCACTGGACCACCAGGGAAGTCCCCAAAATGACTTTGAATGGAGGAAACCAGGGAGTAAAAAAGATGTCATTCTTCCTCCAATCTCCTGAAAGGATTCCCCATTGGCTGAAGTCAACCAGAAGAGAGAGGATTAGAGAACCCATCCATCCATATATCTGTGCAAGTCAGCTGTGCAGTTGGTGAGCTGAAGAGAGAAAGGGAAAGAGTAGATCTAGAATGCAAGTGAGGACATCTTTTATAATTTACCCTTTTTTACTGCTTAACGTCCTCCCTTTCCTTTTATCTGGGGAAAACTCTGTAATAATTAAACAAATAAATTTCTGTTCTTGTGAAGGGAAACAGAGTACGTCACCCCAAAATGAGTTACTTTGGCATGTGGATTCTTTTGAGCTGAAGGCAATTTGGACCCAGCAGACTCAGGAAAGTTTTTCTTTCTTTTTTTTTTTTTTAACCTCTCCCTTAACTGCCTAAAAGAATTTCTAATAGAGGGCTTGTGCCAAAAGAGAGCTAACACCAGAGAGAACTTATTATATCAGAAACACTTAACTGCACGGCATGGCAAGAATTTGTTTAGCAAATATGTGTTCTTCTCATTTTCCTGTGCATTGTCTTCCTCTCCTTGGATTCCCCAGACCCCTACCCTTCTCCTTAGCTCAAGAGGGCATATAAACCGCTATTGCCTGAGTGTCTTTGAGCCTTTCACGTTTGGGGGATCCCGTACGTATGTAATTACATTTGTTTTTCTCCTGTTAATGTCTTATGTCAATTTACTGCTTAGACCAGACAAAGAACGTCGACAGGAAGATGGGGAAAGTTTTCTACCCCTACATCAGCCTTCATATTATAAAAGATGAATCATTTTGGTCTCACTAATACCTGAAACTTAACTCGTCTACTAATGGTGCTCTTGGTAAAAAGTGGTGGGGATGAGGGTGGGAGAAAAGTGGAATAGAAACAGTAATATAAAATGCAGCTGCTATATTTAATGCAGGATTTTTAGAAAAAACATTTTATTAGAATCACATATACCATCATATATCGAAACATCTGTATCTGTTGCTGCTAAATTATTAAGAGGTCTACCACGTATTTATACCTCATTCTTTATGGTGTACAGAGCAGGGGTTGGCAGCTTATTTTTCACTTTGAAAAGGAATTCCATCATGCCCCAGACTACTACATCCCTGGAAATGTTATTGACATGATAGCATTCTACCTTCTCTGGGTCTGTCTCTCACACACTGAGTCTATCAGTAAAACGTTTCTTAGTAATGCTACATAACAAATAATCACAAACTAGCAGGACATAATACAATAAGCATTTCTTACTACGTTTATAGATTAGCTGGTATGACTCTGCTTTACTCTATGTCAGCTTGAATGTGTCATCTTCAACGTGCAGGCTCTGCTACACAGGTTTCTCCTTCTCCTGGTATCTAGTGTGCCAGTGAGAGCCCTGGCGGTGGCAGAGGGGTGAGAAAAAAAAGGAGCAGCACACAGAGCCTCAAACTCCGGGACAGAACAGATGTTCTGCCATTTCTGCCTCCATGCTGTTGGCCAGGGTAAGGGGCATGGCTGAGTCTAATGTCAATAGGTAGCAAAAAATATTCCACCTTTATGGGAGGAATACAAAAGTCACATGGCGAAGAGCTTAGAAAAAGGGAGGGGTGAAGTTTTAGGCCAGTAATGTAATCTACCGCAAGGATCCAAATGGTTTAAAATGTCATCGGTGGCATGGGCTAGCATTAAGTTCTGTGAGATATCAAGAAGATTAAGGTCATTTCAGGCTTTGATAGGACATTGAGGTTAACATGTTGAAACACTGAGACTGACAAAAATGGTATACTTCTGTCCCTTCCATTAAAACTAAAATTACTTCTAAATTTCCTTACTTAAGGTAAGCTCTTATAACTCTTACGGTGGATAGGCTATCTCTTCCTGTACTGTTTGATCTAGGCTGTTTTGGAATCTAACTCTCCTTAGAAGGAGCAAAGACATGATACAGGTGAGCTTGTGAAGCAAATTCCCAGTTGCAGATTTTGGAAGGCTCTTTTGCAGGTGAGAGCTGCGTTCCTCAAATGAGAGAGAGGTTATGCCAGCAAGGGGTTTACAGAGAAATCTGGGGACTCAAGCTTTCAACCTTATCTATGTCTGCCCAAATATCTCCATTTCTTTTCTTAGGATCTCATGTCTTTTCTTGACTTAGTATAAAAGACTTGGCAGGATTGAATTGGTGCAGCTTTTATCGTTGTTATCTTATTGTCTGCAACTCTTATTACCAGACCCTGGACTTTATCTAAACCATTTTTATCATGGGGCTATAGGAATAAGGGACTTCGTGGAAACTGCTGTGGAGCCCTAAAGTTCATACATGTTCTTAGCTACATGTTCATAGATTTTATTTTCTCTTTGCCCTTATGGATGCTCACTAGCATTGTTAGAAAATACATGATTCTGCCAGTTTTATAATTACTGTGCTTGCCATCGCAACTAATTATCGCATTCAGTGATCCTCTAATACCTTGCCTTCTACCTCCTTTGCATCTAATACCAGCACTGGTGATATTATGATTAATCATGGTGTGGTTATATGCATTAGATAATTCATATTCCATTTCCACCCCCAAAAGTAGATTAACTTTGTACCCTTGAATATACAATTAATTCAAATGCAAAATCTCATCTTAAAGGTCTGTTTCCTGAAGCCTCTTATGATACCCATTACTGTATCAGTCACCCTCTCAGCAGAAAACAGATGGCATATTCAAATTAGGATCACTTTTTTTCAAAGGTTTGTTTACAAGGGGATGCGGTAGATTTAAAGAGGGCTGCCAATTCTTTGAAACTCCTTCACTGTGAGAGTTTCCCCTCCTTTTGAACTTGGATTAACCTGTGACTACTTTGACCAAGAGACTACCAGTACCACTATTTGAGTTCTGGGCTTAAGCTTTAAGAGGACTAGTAGCTTCCATCTTGGTCTATCCAAACCCTAAACCACCAACTAAGAAGGCTAACCTGTACGAAAGACCAACTGGATGTCGTGAGACCACAGTGAAAGGGAGAGGGGCCCCGTCAGCCCAGCTCTTTAACCATCACAACAAAAATGCAGAAATGTTAGTAAAATCTGTATACTTATGTTTAGTTAAAGCCATGCGGGGCAGAAGTGGACACCCAAGCCCTGCCCATGTTCCTGACCCACAAAATTGTGTGGTATCACATAACAGTTGTTTTAATCCACTCTGTGTGTAGTTTGTCATAGGGCAACTGATAATGGGAACGGAACTTGGTACCAGAAAATGGGTCTCTGTTCCAACACAAAACAAGGCTATGTGACATTGGCTTGGGGCAAGTTGCAGGATGGAAGCTAGAAGTAACTCAGGAGGTTCAGTTGGAAGGACCTCACGGAGCCTGCTGCTGGAGGCTTGGAGGACATCAAGAAAATGTTATGGGAGGCTGGACGAAAGAAAGACTATTTGTATGTTGTGACAGGCAACACAGTTGCCTATGGAAACATGGAAAATACCCAAGGCACTTAATATACTTGTAGAGGGTGATGGAAGTATTTCTAGAAAGTTATAACTCGCTTTTTCTGGCTACCTATGAGAAAAGAGAGATACAAGAAGAGAGAGGTAAACTAAAGAGAAATTTTAGTTTTAATTTGTAAGCAGAATTTAGCAAGCATAGACGGCCAGGGATGGGCTTTCGATCTTTCAAAAGGCTCTCGAAGTAAGAATTGGCCTCAAGGCAAAGTTCAAATCCAGAGCAATAAACTATGACCTCAGGGGAAAGGTGAAGTCAGGGTGTGCTTATAAGGTCCTTATTAAGACCTAAGAAAGATTCAGCTTTCTAAGAATATTAGGGTATGCCTTGCAGGTGGTTTCAGTTATACCTGAGGGTTTCTACAAATATTAAGCACAGTTTCCTTGTTATAGGTTAAATTGTGTTCTCCCAAAGTTCCTATGTTGAAATCTTAACCCCCAGTACTTCAGAATGTGACTTTATTTGGAGATAGAATTTTTACCAAGTTAAAATGATATCAGGGTAGGCCCTAATTTATTATAATTCTTGTCCTTATAAAAGGGGAAATTTGGATACAGACTCACAGAGAGCTATTATGTGAAGGTTAAGGGAGACACTGAGATGATGCTTCTACATGAACACCAAAGATTGCCAGCAAATCCCCAGAAGCTAGCGGAGAGGCACTGAACAGATATCTCCTCACAGCCCTCAGAAGGAAACTACCCTGTCAACAACTTGATCTTGAACTTCTGACCTCCGGAACTTGTGGATAACCAATGTCTGTTGTTTAAGCCACCCAGTCTGTGGTACTTTGTTAAGGTAGCCCTAGCAGGTTAATACAGTCCCTCATCAGCCTTACATGGTTCCCAAGGATAGGAAAACCTATTTATAAGGGTTTTTATGAGTATGGTTTTGTTTAATGGAGTAAATTACAATTTGACAGAAAGGCAGCCAGTACATTCTTTTAAGTGACTGAGACTGGAAAGGCCAGAGACAGAAAAAAAAATGAAAAGAGAGACCCTCAATCAACTAGGGGCAGGTAATAAGCTGAGAAACATGCTCAGCTGAAAACACCATTTCTTACTGAAAAGTGTGGATGTGGTTGAGACAAAAGCCACAGAGACTCACTCCCGGGGAGAAAGACTGGGCTCTAATTAAGATAACCAGATGTGCCCAACTGGATTTTAGAATCATCATGGGTCAGTAACTGCTATGTGCCTTCCATTTCCCCTCTTTTGGAATAGAGGAATCTATTACGATTATCCTTTCTCTATTACCCCATTGTATGTTTTGACGTATGAAGAGTAGAAAACATGTTAGTTTTTTTATACCAAGAGGAACCATATTCAACAAGCTGCACTCAAGCAGCCCCATTTACCTGGGCCTAATTTAGATGATGAGATCCTGAACTTCAAGCTAATGACAGAAAGGGTGAGACTCTAGGTCTCTTAGAAGGAGGTAAATGTATTTTGTATATTATAGGTATATAAGTAATTTGTGGCCAGAACAGGGACTGAGGTAGATGAGCATTTGTTACCCATCCTTTCAGACAAATTACCATCGAGAAGTGAGGTCTTTTCCCCCACTGCTTGAATCTGTGAAACCTATGACTGCTTTAGCTCAAAAAGTACGATAGAAATTACACTATGGCAATTGGTAGGTGAAATTTTAAGATGGCCCCCAAGATTACATCTTCTTGTATGTGCATCACATATAATCCCCTTCCCTTAAGTGAGAGTAGGAATATCAATATGATGGGATATCACTCCCATGATTATGTGACATGTTGAAGGAGAGGAATTTTGCAGATACAGTCAATACACCAAGTGTGTTGATTCTGAGTTAATCAAAAGGAACATTTTCCTGGGTGAACCTGAACTAATCAGAAAAGTCTGTAAAGGAATAGGCCTTTCCTGAAGGAAGAGATTCAAAATATTAGAGAACTTCTCTTGCTGGTGTTGAATTTGCAAAGTCTATGGCATGAAAGACATGACACAACTGTGAGGCTCTAGGAGCTGAGAGTAGCCCCTGGATGACAGTGAACAAGAAAACAGGAGCCTTGGTCCTACAACCACAAAGAAGTAAGTTCCTTCAGAAACCTAATAGAGCTTGGAAGAAGACCTTAAGCCCCCAATGAGACCCCAGCACAGCCAATACCTTAATTTCAGCCTTGTGAACCCTAAGCAGAGAACCTGCCAGGCTGGGCCTGGACTTCTGACCTACACATCTGTGAAATAATGAACTTTTGGTAATTCATTACACAGCAACAGAAAAATAATACATGTTTTATATCAAAATGGGTTGCTGCTGTAACAAATACCTAAAATATGTTCGCAGCTTTGCAATTGGACAATAGGTAGAGACTGGAAGAATACTGAGTTGAAATTCTTAAATGCCTTGAACAGACACACCTAATAGAAACACAGACATTGAGGATGTTGTCAGTAAGGTCTCAGAAGGAAATGAGGAACATGTTATTGGAAACTAAAGGAAAAGGGACTTTGATATGTAGCATGAGAAATCTTAGCAGAATTGTTCCTGCAATTATGTTGACAGCAGAATTCATAAGTGATGAATATAAATATATAAAGGAGGAGACTTCTAAATATATTTTGGAAGTTTCTGCCTAGTTTCTCCTGCTTGTAGTAAAATGTGAGAGGCATAAGTTGAAGGAAGAATTGTTAAACAAAAAAGAAGCAGGGCTTAATAATTTGGAAAATTCTTAACCTCTCTAGGTGACAAAAACACTAAAAGTAAAAAAAATTACTGCCAATAGTGTGGCATAAAGAAAAGGCGGAATGTTCTGTGTGTTCTTTTATGTGCTGGTCAGTTAGGTATGGTCACAAGAGGAGATACAGGAGAGGCTCAGGAAAACAAAAGTTTATTATATTTAGCCCTCAAAAGGGGAGTCACCACATGGCACTCGGGAAGCACCAGGTTTTGGTTAGCAGGCAGAAGTGAGGAGTAAGGGGAAAGTGTAGGTCAGGGCCCTTATTGGGATTTCTTCAGCAAAGGCAAAGCAGGACAGAGTAAACATCTTAGGGGAGTGGCTAGCTTGAATATTTCCAGTGGACTTTGGGCTATAGCTGTGGTCTCTAGTTGCCTGGTACCTGGCCCTGGGATGATTGAGACAAGGGAAGACTGTTTTCTGGGTTGTAAGGGCCAGATAGAAGAGGTATGGATTGGTTAGTTTTCATATCAATGCCATGCTCCTAGCTGAGCCCTTTGCTATCTCTAAGAACTGACTCATCTGAGAGGGGAAGTCTCTGCCTAGCCAGAAAGTATTTTTAAGATATCAAAATTTCACAATATACAGCAAATGAAATATAGAAACAGTACACTGAATTTATGACTCTACAACCTTTTGCCTGTGGGTGTAACTTTTGCCTAATGGACTGAAACCCAGTAAAATCCGTTGAAGACCCCCCAATGTTCTTGAGAAATTTTTTTCAACAGAAATAGTGCTAGCTTGGACTGGAAGGGACAGAGAATTTGAAATGAAAGGCTTTCAGACCACCAAAACTCTACTGGCAGCAATGTAGGCTGATAAAACTACTCAGCTTCAAATACTTGCTACTTTTCAAGAAAAAGGAAGGATGACTCAGAGTGGAGACAATAGCACAGAGGGCAGAGCCTAGAGACCCAAAGGATTACCCCTAATCTTTGAAAAGGAGTCAAGGAAAAGCTCACTATTTGCCCAGCTCTTACAGAACTTTTAGGAACCAGTAACTCCTTTCACCTACTTTTCCCCCCTTTTGAACTGGAATATCTATAATTGTTACCTATACTTGTCTCACCATCATGAATTGGTAGTGTTAGGGCCAAATACATTGTCTCTTTAGTTTCACAGGTCCACAGAGGAAGAAAAAATTTGCCCCACAAGCTGAATTTAACAGATTATACCCCAGAGTTTCATCTTTACCTGATTTAGATGATAAGTTCTTGGACTTTGAGTTGATGCTATTATGATACGAGACTCTTGAGTACCCTTGGAGAGGTGAATGAATTCTCATTTTGGAGGGATATGAAACCCTGGGGACTTTGGAAGGACTGTGATAAGCAAACTTCTAAGTTGGGTCCCCGAGATTCCTGCCCTTTGGTGTACATGCTCTGTGCAATCCCATTCCCTTGAGTGTGATTAATATTGATACTTGAGGATATGATGGGATGTCTGTCATACAGCAACAGAAGACTGATACAGCCAGATACTAACCTGGTTTTTAAGAGGACTGGCAGCTTTCAATTTGGTCTATTCAAGCCAGATAAGAGAGGATCTCTTCAAGCCACATAAGAGCCACCATGTAAAAAGTCTGACTACCCCACTGGAAAGACAAGGTGGAAATGCCCGGAGACCACATGGTAAAGGGGAAGGGTCCACCTGAGCCCAGTCTTCCATTTGACCCTACCAGTGCTCCAGGGATATAGATGAAGCCATCTTGGACATGTCAAACCAGTCCAGCTTTCAGCTGAACATCACCAAATGAACCATGTCAGTGCTACATGAGGCAGAAGAATTGGTCTGCCAAGTTCTGCCGGAATTCCTAACTTAAACGTCGAGAAAAAGTAAAATGTCTGTTGGTCAATTTGGGAGAAGATGGCTATGCAGAGTGGATATCTTGAAGGGGAACTATTTACAGAAATACAAATGAGGCAGGATCATAAGGGATCAAGCCATAACCCAAAGTCAGTGAATGGCAGACTTATAAAGATCACTATACTAAAGAGAAAAGGGGAGAAAGGGCTAGTATAACCCTGCAGTGGGTGGTGGTTTATAGGAGACCACCTTGAAAGAAGTACAGATTTGGGGGTTGAGGAACACCGTCAGTCCAAGGAAGCATCCATGGGAATAAAACCCCTGACCTTATCCTCCTTTCTCCTTCTGATCTCCTGCTTCCAATTGGTCAAAACTCTAGAAGGCACAGGTTGGGACAGTCCCTTGTGGTTTATAGAAGTCAGCCTTCTGGGGCAGAAAGTATGGTAGAGATGAATGAATAGTAGGTCTGATAGAGCCTAGGGAAGATATCCAGCCCAGCTGTGATGGAGAGACACACAAGATGTGCAGGTGCTAAAAGCTCATTAATGCATCTCAGGGATTAGGAATTCAGTTGGCTTTCTTGAGGATCCATTGCTTGAAAGATTATTGAGAGTTCTATAAGCAAAGAGTTAAAGAAGAGACAATTTATAAAAAGAGAACAGCGGGAAATCACAAGGGAAAAAGTAAAGATACTGTGCTTTATTGTACTTCTGAGTAATTAGAGCAAAAGCAATTAGCAATAGCATTTACCATGATACGCCATTACTATTTTTGTTTATTGCTAAACCACTTATTGATGAAATAAGTTGACTCAGTTTTTCAACAATATACCACATCCCGTCTGTCATGTAATTGGCATTTTCAGCAAACGGAATCATTTGGAGACACTCTCTTGCTTTGATACTCACACATTTATTTTAGCCTCTTCCCTTTTTTAAATGGTTTCTTTGTAAATCAGCATCTTTAAGAAAGGAAAGAAAAAACTCAGCAGGATTCAGTGGGACACAAAGTTGATACTGTGATCAGAGATCCAGCCCGGAGTAAGGAAACAATGTATTAATCTGGACTTCTGCAGCAGAGCAGCACTTCTTACCGACCTTTTGCTGGGCCTCTTCCACAGTATTCCTGAGGTGCCCCACTTAACTGAGCAGGATAGCAGGTCCGTGGTCATAACTGTTAAGCCCATGAAGCAAAGCTGATATTACATCTGTAAAATGAATGCAGCAATCTCACGCTAATTAGATTTCCTTTCAAAAGATAAAAGTTAGGGGGAAAAAATTGTTTTTCTGCACCAGGTTACTGGTGTGGTAGGAACACAACAGGAGATACCTACTTTGTTGAGCCAAAGGTATGAAGAAGTGGACATGTGTTTGTAAATACTTCACGTGTAGCTTCTGATAAAAGCCATAAGGTTTTATATTCTGCCAGATTTAATAAACACTTCTGTCTAGTGTTTGTGATCAGATGTAAAAAGGCAGTGACTTGCATATGTGCTTAAGGGCTATTTTCTCTCATAGTCTCTCAGCTGCTGTGCTTCTGCATTGGCAAGAAGCCAAATATTCAGCATAAATTTATTTGTAGGACAAAACAGTTGCAAAAGGCCCAGCCTGTTGACATAATGATGCTGATTGCTCCCTTATTGAAGCAAACTGAGGTTGTTGTAGGGATTTTGCTGAGCGACTTGAGCTGAGAGCATGAAAATATTCCTGTTTAATGCCCAAGGAAAGCTTATTTTAACTTCATTTTTTAATGCATTTCCTCACATTTAAACATTCTTCATTGTAAAGGGGGTCCTGGACCCAGCTCCAAATTGTGTGTATGGAGGCTTCCCCACACCAACAAGCAACTCTCAGATGCCAGCAATTCTACCCAGAGATAGAATCAGATTCCATGGGTAAAGGGCTCACCGCCCCCCCCCCAAGCCTGCCCTCTATTTCAGATGCCAGTTGCAAGCCCAGGTTGCTACCTATGCTTCTGACCAACAGGCTACATACAAATTGGAGGTTCCCTTGATGCCCACGTCAGGTTCAATTAATTTGCTACAATGGGTCACAGAACTCAGGAAAACCAGTCTACTCACTAGATTACTGATTCATTATAAAAGGATATTAAAGGACATGAATCAACAGCCAGACAAAGAGATAGACAAAGTGATACACAGGGCGAGGTCCTGAACAAAGGAGCTTCTCTGCTCCTGGCACATGGAAGCGTTCTGGTTCCCCAACATGGAAGTTCTCAAAAAATGAGCCAAAAAGCTGTCCTTCGGGGATTTTATGGAGACATCATTATATAGTCATAACTAACAAAATCTCTTGGTCAGTGATGATTGATTCAAACTCCAACCACTTGCCCCTCTCTGAAATCAGGGGGTGGGAGGACTGAAAGTTCCAACTCTCTAATCACGTGGTTGGTTCTCCTGGCAACAGGCCCCCATCCTTGGGTAGGACTGAAAAGTCACCTTCCCTGAAGCATTTTCATGAACTGAGGACAACAGACCAAATATTATCCCACTGTTCTTCTCCCTCAGGAAATTCCAAGAGTTTTGGAAGCTGTGATGATGAATACAAAGACAGAATATATATATATATATATATATATATACATATATTTCTCATATATATATTTGATCAACTGAATCACCAAATAAATATATTTTTCCTATAAATCACATCACATTTATCTACCCTGACATTTAGAATACCTTTAAACTCACACCGTTATTATTACAAAGCACATCATACTTTCTTCCCTCCCACCACTGTAAGGGGGAGAGCAATGTCTTATTTTATATTAATTTTGAATGACACAAACAATAAACTGATTTCTTTCTTATAAATGAATTCAACCGTAGAGAATACAAAATGTACAAAGCACAAGTTATCGTCACACACTTCCCCACACATTATCCCTCACCTTTCTCCAGAAATAACCACCATTATCAGTTAGAGATGTCTCTGGATAGCTCTGAAGGCTTGCTGCCTTTCCCCTTATGGTGTTTATTTAGCTCAGCAGGTCTTAACCAGCCCCAAATGAAGTGGAGGTTACTCAGTTGATAAATTCCAAAAGTTTCCCCCTTCTAACAAGACTAGTTATGCCACTGGGAGCTTTCATTGTAACCTATTGTTTGACTATATATTCCATGCAATCTTTTACAACTTTCTTACAAATTTGTAGAGAGATTTGGGCATAGTTTCCTCTCCTGGACCCTTTCCCAAGGGACATCAACACTAGAACTAAACAAACCTTTCTGTGGAATTCTCTTCCTCTTAGATTTTCCCAATTTTATATTGCATGGCACTAGATGTATGTGTGTCTGCATGAAGTATATATCTTTTAAAACATTTTCCATACTATTTGAATCTATATATCTAAATCTACATCTAACCATAATAATGTAAAATAAATATATACAATTTTATATATTATGGTTTTGTTTCTTCCATACATAGGCTTAATATAATATAATCTATATTCCCACCAACTATATATTAGAGTATTCTTCTATATTCACATCAACCAGCACGATGATAGTTTACATTCCTTGCAAGCTGACGAGGAAAGAAAAAACATACACATCCTTTATTTCGCATTTTCCTAGTTGCTAATGAAGTTGACCATACAGCCTACTGGACATATTAATCTTTTTCTATGATTTTATTTCCCTTACCATTGATCATTTCTCAATAAGGTTTATTATCAGTGGAAATAATTAGGCTAACAAGTTTTCCCAGTGGAGTTTATTTATTAGAGTATTCTTTCCCCATAGAGTTGAACTATCAATGTTGTCATTCTTTTCTGTCAGCAGCTACATTACTCTATGTTTAATATTATTCAAATATTTATCCATTCCTGTGTCAATGCAAACATGTCCAGATCATTCCAGCTCCTAACATATTTTTAGTGATAGTATTTGTTTGACCTCATTGTTCTTCTTGATTATTATAGCATCTATGAAGTTTCATATATATGCTTAACCATCCCAGTTTCGTAAATATTTTATTGAAGTTTTAATTGAGATTAAAGTAATATTTTCACCATAGTAGGACTGTTTTCTCTGTTCAGGCTTTTATATGGTTCTTGTTAATTTACTCTTATCTAAATTAAATTTTAGTTTAGTTATAATCTTTCTTTTTTTTTCTTTTACATTTTCAAATTGCTGGTATACATCATATGTGTGTATATATATTTATATACATATATCTATTATCTAGAAATCTCATTGGAATAATTTGAATTTTATAAGGGTGATAATTTCTTTAAATAGAAAATTTCCTACCTTTTTGATATTTATTAGTCTTTATTTTTCTCCTTATTATATTTGCATGGTTATCTAATACTAAAATAGTGGTGGTAATAGCCATCATCCCTGATTTTCTCCCATTTTAATATAAAGTTTTTATAAAATTTGAATGAAACATTTTTATAAAAAACAAATTTTTTTTTTTTTTTTTTTTTTTTTTTTTTTTTGCGGTACGCGGGCCTCTCACTGCTGTGGCCTCTCCCGTTGCAGAGCACAGGCTCCGGACACGCAGGCTCAGCGGCCATGGCTCACGGGCCCAGCCACTCCGCGGCATGTGGGATCTTCCCGGACCGGGGCACGAACCCGTGTCCCCTGCATCGGCAGGTGGACTCTCAACCACTGAGCCACCAGGGAAGCCCTAAAACAAATTTTTAAACCTCAGAAAAGTATAGAGTAGGAGGGTTCTTGTGTTCCCTATCCAGGCAATACTTTGTATTCTCCAGCTCTCCAATTATTTTTCAACTGATGAA
The DNA here is from genome assembly GCF_005190385.1 of Monodon monoceros. Classification (NCBI taxonomy): domain Eukaryota; kingdom Metazoa; phylum Chordata; class Mammalia; order Artiodactyla; family Monodontidae; genus Monodon; species Monodon monoceros. Next base: position 31,376,462 of record NW_021703781.1, on the reverse strand, counting down.
TATAAAATATTATTACATATTTCAATTGGTTAAAGACCTAAATGTACAACACAAAACTATGAAACTTCTAAAAGGAAACATGGGAAAAAAATCTGAATGTCTTTGGATTTGGCAATGAGATTTTAGATAAAACATCAACAGCACAATCCAGGAAGTTTTTGGTTTTTTTTTTTTTAGATAGCTAATTTGGACTTTGTAAAAATTAAAAACTTCATCCCTATGAAAAACACTGTTAAGAGAATGAAGTGATAAGCCAGACAGCAGGAGAAGTTATATGTAAAACTTGTATGTGTGAAAGGACTTGTATCCAAAATATATAAAAGAACTCTTAAGACTCAACAATAAGGAAACAACAACAACTTCATTTAAAATGCCCAAAAGATTTGAACACACACTTCACCAAAGAATATATACCTTTACAGGCCATAAAATGAGTAAAATCGAAAAACATGACAATGCCAATTGCTGGCAGAGTTTAGGTGCAATAAGAGCTTTCATTTATTGCTGGTGGGAATGAAAAATGGTAGAGCTATTTTACAAAATAGTTAACAGTTTCTTATGAAGTTAAACATTGTTTTACCATATTATCTGGCAACTTTGTTCCTAAGAATTTACTCACCGGATTTGAAAACATGCAGAAATTTGAATGCAGATGTATATAGCAGCTTCATTCATGATTGCCAGAAGCCAGGTGCATACATTATGACCTTCAATAGGTGAGTGAACAAACTGGTGTATCCATATAAGGTAAACGTTATTCATCTTACTTGCAAGCTAAAAAGATGGGCTGCCACATTTTCAAGGATACTAGGAAAAGATCCACATCCCTTGTTCAGAGACAAAGCACTTCATTGGTCCTGACACAGCAGTCAGCTGGAGTTTCATATTAGCGTTGGTTCCCCATGGAGACAATGTAGAGCTGGTCAGGTGACATTATATATGGTGGGCACATGTCCATATATTCTGATAGTTATTAGGGACTTATTACAAGAGGATGGTTTTATAATTAAATCCAATATCATCAAAACTTTGATAACATTTTTCCTGTATTTATATTTTCCGTACTTCTTCAGCTTATGGTATACACTTAATAATATTTTCATTATACTACATGAAGAACAAAGTTGATAGTAGCTTCCTCATGTATAAAACAATTCATAATTAGTCTTAAATCATATTTCTTTTTCTGGAAATACCAGTGACAAGATATCCAGAGAAATATTCCTACTAGGGAAACACAAACACTCTGTATAAAATTAAAAAGAGTAACTATTTACATATCCATTCTCTGTATAGAAATCCCTATCTGCAGATAGAAATTCCTCATGGCTGGAAACTGGCTTTGAATCTGGAGCAGTAACACTTCTGTTGTGAATAATCCTGCTGACATAGGCTAATCAATGAAGGCTAAAGCCAAGTTTTAATATGTATAGGAGGACAGCAGACAGATGTGTTAGGTCTATACAGAGTGATATTGGAGTGAAACGCTTGAAAATACCTGCTTCATTCTCAGCTTTTTGTAAATGTGGAAAGAAAAGCCAAGTCCAAAAATGTGGTGACCCAATGTATTTGACAATGTATCTGACAGAAGCAAAAATAAATACTATATGGAAGGACAGACTTGAGACCCAGGTCTTCTTTGAATTTCAATAAGAAATATGCCAGTAGAAATGAGCACAAAGTTTAAAACAATTCCAAGACCCCTGAAGAAACATGTCACCATGAGCAAGAGTCAGCAGAAACAACAAGCTGATGAATTGGGCCTGCAAAAGTTTTTTTTGAAAAATCAAGTCAGTTGCATATTTTATGTTAAAATTGGAAAAAGACAACTGAAGGAATTCCAATTAAATTATTGATAAAATAAATTATCAAAGTCAGTATAACAATATTAATCAGAACCTGCTTAATCAAGTTAAATGGAAAGAAAAAGTATAGCTAAACAGACAATAAATTTATTCATTATATGGAAAAATGGCTAGTAATTTCATTATTTACTCATTATATAGCTATATATCTCAAAAAATAAAGGGGTTATTTAAGAACACTATAGTATTAAAGGAACTTAGTGTCTGGTTACAAGGTAAGTGTAGAAATAATTACTGTTTAATATATGTCCCAGCAATTACCAGCTAGAAAATAATTGAAAGTAAATGAAAGAAATTATAAGAGACGTAATATCAACCAAATGTATTTTGAAATATGCATATTGTAAAATGGGTATTACTTATAAAGGAAAATCCACGCAAATTCACTAAGATAGTAAATCAGGGTTATGAAAGTGGGAAAGCATAAGCATAACAGGTGACAGGAGACATAGAGCCATAGTGTCTGGGTTCAAGTCCCTACTCTGCCAGTTACACCTCTGTGACCTTTGAGAAATTTCATAACCACTGTATCGCTCAGTTTCTTCAACTGTAAATTCCAGATAATTAATAATACCTATCTCATTGGGTTTTACAGAATTTGAATGCATTAATACTGGGTACATGTAACACTGCCTAGAATAACAATGTTATAAACTTGTCAGTTATTCATATTATGGGTAAAACCTGAGAATTTTAATATTTTGCAAATAAAGCCCAAGCCTGATACCGACATTCACAATCAAACTCAAAAGGATTTTCCTTTGCGTTCAAAACAATAATTTAAAAATCAAATAAATTTAAAACAAGTGTGAATAATAAGGGCACTCTATAAAAAATAGCCAGGTATATCTGTCATTATGAGCTATTAAGTGCAAAGTTAGATAAAATGGGAAGATACTGGGAGTATTAATAGAATTATAACCCTGGACCTTTCTATAAAGATGCATTAAGGTATTAGCAATACCAAGTACCATGGATTTTAGGCTTGATACAGGTCAGATATTCCAGTAGGCTTTTTATAAAAAATAATTTTTATTGGAGTATAGTTGATTTACAACACTGTGTTAGTTTGTGCTGTACAGCAAAGCGAATCAGTTATATATATACATACATCAACTCTTTTTTAGATTCTATTTCCATGTAGGTCATTACAGGGTATTGAGTAAAGTTCCCTTTGCTATACAGTAGGTTCTTATTATCTATTTTATACATAGTAGTGTGTATATGTCAATCCCAATCTCCCAGTTTATCCCTCCTCCCCTTCCCCCCTTGGTAGCCATAAGTTTGTTTTCTACATCTGTGACTCTATTTCTGTTTTGTAAATAGGTTCATTTGTACCCATTTTTTAGATTCCACATAGAAGTGATATCATATGATATTTGTCTTTCTCTGTCTGACGTAGTATGACAATCTCTAGGTCTATCCATGTTGCTGCAAATGGCATTATTTCATTCTTTTTAATGGCTGAGTAATATTCCATTGTATATATATACCACATCTTCATAGATATACCAGTAGGCTTTTAACCAGAATGCACCAACACAATAAGGTAGGTGATTTGTTACTATCTCATGCTACAGGTAAGGACACAGAAGAAAACAGGGGCATTAAATAACTTGTTGGTAGCTATAGCCTAATAAAAGGCAAGAAAATATTTTAAGTATGAAATCGTAAATGTCAATCATATATTACATCTGGTATAATTTACTTTATTAAATATATGAAAAATCATATAAATAAAACTGAACAGGGCTTCCCTGGTGGCGCAGTGGTTGAGAGTCCGCCTGCCAATGCAGGGGACGTGGGTTTGTGCCCCGGTCTGGGAAGATCCCACATGCTGCAGAGCGGCTGGGCCCGTGAGCCATGGCCGCTGAGCCTGCGCATCTGGAGCCTGTGCTCCGCAACTGGAGAGGCCACAACAGCGAGAGGCCAGCATACCGCAAAAAAAAAACAAAAACAAAAAACTGGACACCTCATGCATCAGGCTGGGCCCAGAGTTTTAGTCTAATAAATGGTAAAGCCAACCCATAAAGCCTTGGTGAATAATGTCAGCCTTCCTACTGTTTTCTTTATGAGGTCTGTAAACAGACACACAGAGTAAAACAGACACACAGAGTAAACAGACACACAGAGTTACCAAATCCAAGCTCACCGCACGAGCTTGGCCGGCAAGTTGAGAGACAAGGTGTTGGGGCAAGGAATAGTGACTTTTTTTGAAGAGCTAGAAAACTGAGAAGATGGTGAACTAATGTCCTAAAGAACCATCTTAACTCCTGGTAGAATTCAGGCTTCTTTGATACTAAGGGAAAAGGGGAAGCGGGAGGGTTTAAGATTAAAGAGTAAAGGCAGATTGCAGACTTCTTGGAGCCACCTTGCCCCAGGGAAGCATAACCTTTCTTCTTCTGCTTGCTCACGTAGGCTGGATCACAAGGCTCCTGCAAAACTTGAAGTTGTTAGCAGTTATTTTTGCTTTACCGCCTTTTGCTTATTTACAAGGTTTCTAGGCTGAAAGCAAACTCATCTACAACAAGTAATAGCCATAACTACCCCAGGGGTGGGATGGGAACTTTCTTCAGGGAACTTAATGAGCTATTTGGGCACAAGCAATATTTCTCTAGTGCTTAACTCTTGACGTGCAGGGCTAAAGTAATAGCATATATAGGCTGAAGAATGGGGGAGGCACAATCAACATGGTGTTAGTTTTTTTCTTCCTCTGTTACAATAAGCTAGAGGACACCTTAAGCCTCCTCTTTACAGGTTCCCGTTCTCCAGCTCATCTTTCTCCTGTCACCTCCACACCTTCTCCCACTGCCTTTCTTTTTCCCCCTGGCATCACTGTACTCCCACATCTCCCATTTCTGGGAGATGCACCTGATACCCTGCTCTGATAGCATCTCTTGATACAATTAGCAACCCCTCCTTTTCTATTTCCACAATTTCAACCAATAAATCTGGCAAGTAATACAATAATTTTTTTCTTTTCATAACATATTCATTTAAACATATAAGTCTGTCTCTCTTTGCATACAAATTTTAAACATATTTCAACATCCATATATAATTATCTCTCACGTGATATTTCAATGGCATAGTAATCTTCCATTATATGCATATTTACTGTTGTTTCTAACCAACTCTCAGTTGTTGAAAACTTTGGTTGTTTCACATTTTTCACTGCTGCAAAAACTGTAAAACAGCCCTGCAGTTAATTATACTAAAAGTCTGACTCTATGCCTAATTATTTCCTTAGGATAAATTTCTAGTAATTGAATTTTTGATTCAATGTTTATACATATTGTTAAGGCTTTTGATACACATAATCAAATTACCCCACAGATAGTTTCATACACATTTAAATTCACTCCAGCAGTGACTGATAGTAAAAAAAAAAAAAAAGTAGCTCATTGCTGTTTTAATTTGCATTCCACAGTAAGGTGTGAAATTGTTTAATGTTACTTTTACCAATAATATAGCCAGTTGTCTTCATAGCAGTTGTTGATTTAACCAGTTGAGACTGAAGCTATAACAACCCAGAATGGTATACGCACATAGACATACACACAAAACATGTTTCTTATGCATTAAATAAACACACCCACATGTATACCCATTTCAGATCACAGGCTGAACACCTAGAAAGTCAAATAGATAGTTGTTTAACTTCTAAATACTAATATTTACCATACAGAGCAGTGTTTTTCAGTGTGTTTCCAAGCCCATGAGTGGTTTGTGTAATAAATTTAGAGGATCAAGATAAGCTTTTTCCCAACTACCAAAAAACAGAACAGAGAAAAATATATATGTGTGTATGTTTTCTTTTTCTTCCATTTTGTTTTATTTAAATTTTTATTTTATCTCGAAGCGTAGTTGATTAACAATGTTGTGTTAGTTTCAGGTATACAGTAAAGTGATTCAGTTATACATATATATGTATCTATTCTTTTTCAAATTCTTTTCCCATTTAGATTGTTAAATGATATTGAGCAGAGTTCCCTGTGCTATACAGTAGGTCCTTGTTGGTTAATCATTTTAACCAACATGTGTGTACATGTTAATCCCAAACTTCCTAACGATCCCTCCCCCCTCCCCTAAACCCCTGGTAACTATAAGTTTGTTCTCTAAGTCTGTCTGTTCCTGTTTTGTAAATAAGTTCATTTGTATCATATTTTTAAATTAGATTTCACATATGAGTGATATCATATGATATTTCTTTCTCTGTCTGACTTCACTCAGTATGCCAATGTCTAGGTCCATCCATGTTGCTTCAAATGGCATTATTTCATTCTTTTTATGGCTGAGTAATATTCCATTGTATATATGTACCACATCTTCTTTATCCATTCCTCTGTTGATGGACATTCAGGCTGCTTCCATGTCCTGACTGTTGTAAGTAGTGCTGCAATGAACACTGGGGTGCGTGTATCTTTTTGAACTATGTTTTTCTCCAGATGTATGCCCAGGAGTGAGATTGCAAGATCATAGGGTAGCTCTATATTTAGTTTTTTAAGGAACCTCCATACTGTTCTCCGTAGTGGCTGTACCAATTTACATTCCCACCAACAGTGTAGGAGTGTTCCCTTGTCTCCACACCCTCTCCAGCATTTATTGTTTGTGGATTTTTGAGGATAGTCATTCTGACTCGTGTGAGGTGATATCTCATTGTAGTTTTGTTTTGTATTTCTCTAATAATTAGTGACGTTCAAAATTTTTTCATGTTCCTCTTGGCCATCTGTATGTTTTCTTTGGAGAAACGTCTGTGTAGGTCTTCTGATGATTTTCTAATTGGGTTGTTTGTTTGGATGATATTAAGTAGCATGAGCTGTTTGTAAATTTTGGAAACTAATTCCACATCAGTCACATCATTTGCAAATATTTTCTCCCATTCTGTGGGTTGTATATTTTGTTTTGTTTACAGTTTCCTTTGCTGTGCAAAAGCTTTTGAGTTAATTAGGCCCCATTTGTTTATTTTTGTTTTTATTTCCATTACTCTGGGAGATGAATCAGAAAGATATTGCTGGGGGGACCTTCAACATGGCAGAGGTGTAAGACATGGAGGTATAACTGTCCTCCCCACAAATGCATCAGAAATACATCTATATGTGGAACAACTCCTACAGAGCACCTACTGAATGCTGGCAAAGGACCTCAGACTTCCCTAAGGGCAAGAAAAACTCCCCATGTACAAGGGTAGGGCAAAAGAAAAAACAGAGACAAAAGAAATAGGGATGGGACCTGCATCTCTGGGAGGGAGCTCTGAAGGAGGAAATGTTTCCACACACTAGGAAGCCCCTTTGCTGGTGGAGACAGGGGTTGGGGGGGTGCGGGGGGAGCTTCAGAGCCATGGAGGAGAGCGCAGCAGCAGGGGTGCAGAGAGCAAAGCAGAGAGATTGCCACACAGAGAATCGGTGCCAACCAGCACTCACAAGCCTGAGAGGCTTGTCTGCTCACCTTCCAGGGCGGTAGAGGCTGGGAACTGAAGCTCAGGCTTCTGAGATCAGATCCTAGGGAGAGGACTGGCGTTGGCTGCGTGAACACAGCCTGAAGGGGGCTAGTACACCATAGCTAGCTGGGAGGGAGTCCGGGGAAAAGTCTGGACCTGCCTAAGAGGCAAGAGACAGTTGTTTCAGGGTGCGTGACAAGGGATTCAGAGCACCGCCTAAATGAATGCCAGAGATGGGCGTGAGCTGCAGCTATCAGTGCAAACCCCAGAGATGGGCATGGAACATTGATGCTGCTACTACAGCCACCAAGAAACCTGTGTGCAAGCACAGGTCACTATCCGGACCTCTCCTCCCGGGAGGCTGTAGAGCCCGCCACTGCCAGGGTCCCGTGATCCAGGGACAACTTCCCCAGGAGAACACACGGTACACCTCAGCCTGTTGCAATGTCATGACAGCCTCTGTCGCTGCAGGATCACCCCGCATTCCGTACCCCTCCCTCCCCCCCCACCTCAGTGAGCCACAGCCCCCTGATCAGCCGCTACTTTAACCCTGTCCTGTCAGGGTAGGGAACAGATGCCCTCAGGCGACCTGCATGCAGAGGCAGGGCCAAATACAAAGCTGAACCCCAGGAGCTGTGCGAACAAAGAAGACAAAGGGAAATTTCTCCCAGCAGCCTCAGGAGCAGCGGATTAAATCTCCACAATCAAATTGATGTACCCTGCATCTGTGGAATACCTGAAGACATACAGATCATCCCAAAATTGAGGTGGTGGACTTTGAGAGCAAATGTAGACTTGGGGTTTCCTTTCTGCATCTAATTTGTTTCAGGTTTTATGTTTAGCTTAGTGTTAAGTATTTAGAGCTTATTATCATTGGTAGATTTGTTTATTGATTTCGTTGCTCTCTTCCTTTTTTATAAATATATAATTTTTTCCTTTTCCTCTTTTTGTGAGTGTGTATGTGTATGCTTCTTTCTGTGATTTTGTCTGTATAGCTTTGCTTTTACCATTTGTCCTAGGGTTCTGTCTGTCCATTTTTTGTATTTTTTTTGGAAAGGTTTTAGTGCTTGTCATCATTGGTGGATTTGTTTTTAGGTTACGTTGCTCTCTTCTTTCTTTATTTTTTCATTACTTTCTTATTTTCTTTATTTTAAATGTTTTTAATATTTTAATAACTTTATTATATATTTTCTTCTTTTTTTCTTGCTTTTTTTGTCTTCTCCCTTTTCTTAGCAGTGTGGCTGACAGGATCTTGGTGCTCCAGCCTGGTGTCAGGCCTGAGCCTCTGAGGTGGGGGAGCCGAATTCAGGACATGGGTCCAACAGAGACCTCCCAGCTCCACGTAATATCAAATGGCAAAAGCTCTCCCCAGAGATCTCCATCTCTACACTAAGACCCAACTCCACTCAACAACCAGCATGCTACAGTGCTGGACACCCTATGCCAAACAACAAGCAAGACAGGAACACAACCCCGCCAAGTAGCAGAGAGGCTGCCTCAAATCATAGTAAGGTCACAGACACTCAAAATCACACCACATGACACAGTCCTGCCCACGAGAAAGACAGGATCCAGCCTCACGCACCAGAACACAGGCACCAGTCCCCTCCAACAGGAAGCCTACACAACCCACTGAACCAACCTTAGCCACTAGGGGAGCACAACAAAAACAACGGGACATATGAACCTGCAGCCTGCAAAAAGGAGACCCCAAACACAGTAAGTTAAGCAAAATGAGAAGACAGAGAAATACACAGCAGATGAAGGAGCAAGGTAAAAACCCACCAGACCAAACAAATGAAGAGGAAATAGGCAGCCTACCTGAAAAAGAATTCAGAGTAATGATAGCAAAGATGATCCAAAATCTTGCAAATAGAATGGAGAAAACACGAGAAATCTTTAACAAGGACCTAGAAGAACTAAAGAGCAAACAAACAGTGAAGAACAACACAATAAATGAAATTAAAAATTCTCTACAAGGAATCAAGAGCAGAATAACTGAGGCAGAAGAACAGATAAGTGACCTGGAAGATAAAATAGTGGAAATAACTACCACAGAGCAGAATAAAGAAAAAATAGTGAAAAGAATTGAAGACAGTCTCAGAGACCTCTGGGACAACATTAAATGCACCAACATCTGAATTATACGGATCCCAGAAGAAAAAGAGAAAAAGAAAGGCACTGAGAAAATACTTGAAGAGATTATCATTGAAAACTTCCCTAATATGGGAAAGGAAATAGTCCAGGAAGGACATGAGAGTCCTATACAGGATAAATCCAAGGAGAAACATGGCAAGACTCATATTAATCAAACTATCAAAAATTAAATACAAAGAAAAAAAATTAAAAGCAAGGGTAAAGCAACAAATAACATACAAAGGAATCCCCATAAGGTTAACAGCTGATTTTTCAGGAGAAACTCTGCAAGTCAGAAGGGAGTGGCAGGACATACTTAAAGTGATGAAAGGGAGACACCTAAAAGCAAGATTACTGTACCCAGCAAGGATCTCATTCAGATTTGATGGAGAAAGTAAAACCTTTACAGACAAGCAAAAGCTAAGAGAATTCAGCACGACCAGGCCAGCTCTACAACAAATGCTAAAGGAACTTCTCTCAGCAGGAAACACAAGAGAAGGAAAAGACCTACAATAACAAACACAAAACAATTAAGAAAATGGTAGGAACATACATATTGATAACTACCTTAAATGTAAATGGATTAAAAGACATAGACTGGCTGAATGGATACAAAAACAAGACCCATATATATGCTGTCTATAGGAGACCCACTTCAGATCTAGGGACACATGCAGACTGAAAGTGACGGGATGGAAAAAGATGTTCCATGCAAATGGAAATCAAAAGAAAGCTGGAGTAGCAATTCTCATATCCGACAAAATAGACTTTAAAATAAAGACTATTACAAGAGACAAAGAAGGACACTACATAATGATCAAGGGATCAATTCAAGAAGAAGGTATAACAATTGTAAATATTTATGCACCCAACATAGGAGCACCACAGTACATAAGGCAAATGCTAACAGCCATAAAAGGGGAAATTGACAGTAACACAAACATAGTAGGAGATTTTAACACCCCACTTTGACCAATGGACAGATCATCCAAAATGAAAATAAATGAAGAAACACAAGGTTAAATGATACATTAAACAACATAGACTTAATTGATATTTATAGGACATTTCATCCAAAAACAACAGAATACACTTTCTTCTCAAGTGCTCATGGAACATTCTCCAGGATAGGTCATATCTTGGGTCACAAATCAAGCCTTGATAAATTTAAGATAATTGAAATTGTATCAAGTATCTTTCCTGACCACAATGTTATGAGACTAGATATCAATTACAGGAAAAAAACTGGAAAAAATACAAACACATGGAGGCTAAGCAATACACTACTAAATAACCAAGAGATCAGTGAAGAAATCAAAAAGTACCTAGAAACAAATGATAATGAAAACACACTGACACAAAACCTATGGGATGCAGCAAAAGCATTTCCAAGAGGGAAGTTTATAGCAATATAATCCTACCTCAAGAAACATCTCAAACGACCTAACCTTACACCTAAAGGAATTAGAGAAAGAAGAACAAAAAACCCACAAAGTTAGCAGAAGGAAAGAAATCATAAAGATCAGATCAGAAATAAATGAAAAAGAAATGAAGGAAATGATAGCAAAGATCAGTAAAACTAAAAGCTAGTTCTTTGAGAATATAAACAAAATTGATAAACCACCAGCCAGACTCATCAAGAAAAAAAGGGAGAAGACTCAAATCAACAGAATTAGAAATGAAAAAGGAGAAGTAACAACTGACACTGCAGATATACAAAGGATCATGAGAGCTTACTGCAAGCAAGTATATGCCAATAAAATGGACAACCTGGAAGAAATGGACAAATTCTTACTAAAGCACAACCTTCTGAGGCTGAACCAGGAAGAAATGTAAAGTATAAACAGACAAATCACGAGCACTGAAATTGACACCGTGATTAAAAATCTTCCAACAAACGAAAGCCCAGGACCAGATGTCTTCACAGGCGAATTCTACCAAACATTTAGAGAAGAGCTAACATCTATACTTCTCAAACTCTTCCAAAACATAGCAGAGGGAGGAGCACTCCCAAATTCATTCTCCGAGGCCACCATCACCCTGATACCAACACCAGACAAGGATGTCACAAAGAAAGAAAACTACAGGCCAATATCACTGATGAACATAGATGCAAAAATTCTCAACAAAATACTAGCAAACAGAATCCAACAGCACATTAAAATGATCATACAGCATGATCAAGTGGGTTTATCCCAGGAATGCAAGGATTCTTCAATATACGCAAATCAATCAGTGTGATACAACATATTACCAAGTTGAAGGAGAAAAACCATACGGGCATCTCAATAGATGCAGAAAAAACTTTTGACAAAATTCAACACCCATTTATGATTAAAAAAAAAAACAAAACAACCTCCAGAAAGTAGGCATAGAGGGAACTTACCTCAACATAATGAAGGCCACATATGACAAACCCACAGCCAACATCGTTCTCAGTGGTGGAAAACTGAAACCATTTCCACTAAGAGGAGGAAGAAAACAAGGTTTCCCACTCTCACCACTATTATTCAACATAGTTTTGGAAGTTCTAGCCACAGCAGTCAGAGAAGAAGAAATACAAGGAATCCAAATTGGTAAAGAAGAAGTAAAACTGTCACTGTTTGCAGATGACATGATACTGTACATAGAGATGCCTAAAGATGCTACCAGAAAACTACTAGAGCTAATCAATGAATTGGGTAAAGTAGCAGGATGCAAAATTCATGCACAGAAATCTCTTGTATTCCTATACACTAACGATGAAAAGCCTGAAAGAGAAATTAAGGAAACACTCCCATTTACCACTGCAACAAAAAGAATAAAATACCTAGGAATAAACCTACATAAGGAGACAAAAGACCTGTATGCAGAAAACAATAAGACACTGATGAAATAAATTAAAGATCATACAAACAGATGGAGAGATATACCATATTCTTGGATTGGAAGAATCAATATTGTGAAAATGATTCCAGTACCCAAAGCAATCTTCAGATTCAACGCAATCCCAATCAAACTACCACTGGCATTTTTCACAGAACTGGAACAAAAAATTTCACAATTTTTATGGAAACACAAAAGACCCCAAATAGCCAAAGCAATCTTGAGAAAGAAAAACAGAGTTGGAGGAATCAGGCTCCTGGACTTCAGACTATACTACAAAGCTAGCAGTAATCTTGACAGCATGGTACTGGCACAAAAACAGAAATATAGATTAATGGAACAGGATAGAAAGCCCAGAGATAAACCCACGCACATATGGTCACCTTATTTTTGATAAAGGAGGCAATAATATACAATGGAGAAAAGAAAGCCTCTTTAATAAGTGGTGCTGGGAAAACTGGACAGCTACATGTAAAAGAATGAAATTAGAACACTCCCTAACACCATACACAAAAATAAACTCAAAATGGATTAAAGGCCTAAATGTAAGGACAGGCAGTATAAAACTCTTCGAGGAAAACTTAGGCAGAACACTCTATGACATAAATCACAGCAAGATCCTTTTTGACCCACCTCCTAGAGAAATGGAAATTAAAACAAAAATAAACAAATGGGACTTAATGAAACTTAGAAGCTTTTGAACAGCAAAGGAAACCATAAACAAGATGAAAAGACAACCGTCAGAATGGGAGAAAATATTTGCAAACGAAGCAACTGAGAAAGGATTAACCTTCAAAATTTACAAGCAGCTCATGCAGATCAGTATCAAAAAAATAAACAACCCAATCCAAAAATGGGCAGAAGATCTAAATAGACATTTCTCCAAAGAAGGTATACAGATTGCCAACAAACACATGAAAGGATGTTCAACATCACTAAATATTAGAGAAACGCAAATCAAAATGACAATGAGATATCACCTCACACCAGTCAGAATGGCCATCATCAAAAAATCTACAAACAATAAATGCTGGAAAGGGTGTTGTGAAAAGGGAACTGTCCTGCACTGTTGGTGGGAATGTAAATTGGTACAATCACTATGGGGAACAGTATGGAGGTTCCTTAAAATCAAAAATCGAACTACCATATAACACAGCAATCCCACTACTGGGCATATACCCTGAGAAAACCATAATTCAAAAAGAGTCATGTACTACACAGTTCATTGCAGCACCATTTTCAATAGCCAGGACATGGAATCAACCTAAGTGTCCATTGACAGATGAATGGATAAGGAAGATGTGGCACGTATATACAATGGAATATTAGCCATAAAAAAACGAAATTGTGTTATTTGTAGTGAGGTGGATGGACCTAGTGACTGTCGTACAGAGTGAAGTAAGTTAGAAAGAGAATAACAAATACTGTATGGTAACACATATATATATAGAATCTATAAAAAAGAAAAAAAATCGTTCTGTAGCACCAAGGGGTAGGGCAGGAATAAAGACGCAGGTGTAGAGAATGGACTTGAGGACATGGGGAGTGGGAAAGTTAAGCTAGGATGAAGTGAGAGAGTGATATGTACGTATATACACTACCAAATGTAAAATAGATAGCTAGTGGGAAGCAGCCAGATAGCACAGGGAGATCAACTCCGTGTTTTGTGATCACCTAGAGGGGCGGGATAGGGAGAGTGGCAGGGAGACGCAAGAGGGAGGAGATATGGGGATATATGTATATGTATAGCTGATTCACTTTCTTATAAAGCAGGAACTAACACACTATTGTAAAGCAATTGTACTCTAATAAAGATGTTAAAAAAGTGTTATTGCTGAGATTTATGTTAATGAGTGTTCTGCCTATGTATTTCTCTAACATTTTTATAGTGCCTGGTCTCACATTTAGGTTTTTAATCCATTTTGAGCTTATTTTTGTGTATCATGTTAAAGAATGTTCTAATTTCACTTTTTCATATGTAGCTGTCCAGTTTTCCTAGCACTATGTATTGAAGAGTCTGTCTTTTCTCCATTGTATGGTCTTGCCTCCTTTGCTGTAGATTAATTGACCATAGGTGAGTGGCTGTATTTCTGGGCTTTCTATTCTTTTACATTGATCTACATTTCTTTTTTTGTGCCAGTACCATACTGTTTTGATGATTGTAGCTTTGTAGTATACTCTGAAATCTGGGAGTCTGATTCCTCCAGCTCCGTTTTTCTTTCTCAATATTGCTTTAGCTATTCGAGGTCTTTTGTGTCCCCATACAAATTTTAATTTTTTTTGTTTTAGTTCTGTGAAAAATGCCATTGGTAATTTGATAGGCATTTCATTGAATCTGTAGATTGCCTTCGGTAGTATAGTCATTCTGACAATATTGATTCTACCTATCCAAGAACATGGTATATCTTTCCATCTCTTTGTGTTATCTTCGATTTCAAGGTATAAGTTTTTGAGGTATAGTTTTCGAGGTATAAGTCTTTTGTCTCTTTAGGTAGGTTTATTCTTAGGTATTTTATTCTTTTTGATGGGATGATAAATAGGATTGTTTCTTGAATTCCTTTTTCTGATCTTTCATTTTTAGTGTATAGAAATGTAACAGATTTCTGTGTATTAATTTTGTAACCTGTAACTTTAACAAGTTCATTGATTAGCTCTAGTATTTTTCTGGTAGCATCTTTAGGATTTTCTATGTATAGTATCATGTCATCTGCAAACAGTGACAGTTTAACATTTTTTTTTTCCAGTTTGGGTTTCTTTTTTTGTTCTTCTATGATCGCCATAGCTAGGACTTCCAATACTATGTTGAATAATAGTGGCGAGAGTGGACATCCTTGTCTTGTTCCTGATCTTAGAGGAAATACTTTCAGCTTTTCAACATTGATTATGATGTTAGCTGTAGGTTTTTCTTATATGGTTTTTATAATGTTGAGGTATGTTCCCTTTATGCCCACTTTCTGGAGAGTTTTTATCATAAATGGGTGTTGAATTTTATCAAAAACTTTTTCTGTATCTATTGAGATGATCATATGGTTTTTATTTTTCTGTTTGTTGATGTGGTATATCACACTGGTTGATTTGCAGATATTGAAAAATCCTTGTATCCCTGGGGTAAATCCCACTTGGTCCTGGCGTGTGATCCTTTTAATGTATTGGATTCAGATTGCTAGTATTTTGTTGAGGAGTTTTGCGTCTTTGTTCATCAGTAATGTTGGCCTCTAGTTTTCTTTTTTGTGGTATCTTTGTCTAGTATTGGTATCAGAGTGATGGTTCTCTCATTGAATGAGTTTGGGAGTATCTCATCCTCTGAAATTTTTTGGAAGGTTTTCAGAAAGGTAGGTGTTAACTCTTCTATAAATGTTTGATAGAAATTGCCTGTAAAGCCATCTGGTCCTGGACTTGTGTTTGTTGGGAATTTTTTAATCACAATCTCAATTTCAGTCCTTGTGATTTGTCTGTTCATACTTTCTATTTCTTTTTGCTTCCGTCTCAGAAGATTCTACCTTTCTAAGAATTTGTCCATTTCTTCCACGTTGTCCATTTTATCAGCATATCTTTGACTGCAGTAATCTCTTATGATTCTTTGTATTTCTGTGGTGTCTATTGTAACTTCTTTTTCATTTTTAGTTTTATTGATTTGAGTCCTCTGCCTTTTTTTCTTGATGAGTCTGGCTAAATGTTTATCAATTTAGTTTATCTTTTCAAAGAACCAGCTTTTATTAAGAGTCTACCAAATCATGCACATATATAACTGAATGATTAATAAAGGACTATGAAAACATTCAAAAAAACAGAGCCAGCTTTTAGTTTCATTGATCTTTTGTATTGTTTTCTTTGTCTCTATTTCATTTATTTCTGCTCTGGTCTTTATGACTTCTTTCCTTCTACTAACTTTGGGTTTTGTTTTTCTTCTTTGTCTAGTTGCCTTAGGTATAAGGTTAGGTTGTTTATTTGTGATTTTTCTTGTTTCCTAATGTAAGATTGTATTGCTGTAAACTTCCCTATTAGAACTGCTTTTGCCACATCACATAGGTTTTGGATCTTTGTGCTTTCATTTTCATTTGTCTCTTAGTTTTTTTAATTTTCTCTTTGATTTCTTCAGTGATCCATTGGTTGTTTAGCAGCATATTATTTAGACTCCACGTGTTTGTGTTTTTACAGTTTTTCTCTTTGTAGTTGATTTTTAATCTCATAGAGTTGTGGGCCAAAATTTTGTGGGCCAAAATTGATATGATTTCAATTTTCTTAGATTTACTGAGGCTCACTTTGTGGCCTAGTGTGTGATCAATCCTGGAAAATATTCCATGTGCACTTGGGAAGAATGTGTGTTCTGCTGCTTTTCTTTCGAATATTCTATAAATATCAGTTACGTCCACCTAGTCTAATGTGTCATTTACAGCCTCTGTTTCCTTATTGATTTTTTTTCTTGATGATGTGTCCATTGATGAAAGTGAGATGTTAAAGTCCCACACTATTATTGTGTTACTGTCAATTTCTCCCTTTATGGCTGTTATTATTTGCCTTATATATTGAGGTGCTCCTTTATTTGATGCATTTATATTTACAGTTGTTATATCTTCTTTTTGAGTTAATCCATTGATCATTACGTAGTGTCCTTCTTTGTCTCTTGTAATAGTCTTTATTTTAAAGTCTATTTTGTCTGATATGAGAATTGCTACTCCAGCTTTCTTTTGATTTCCATTTGCATGGAATATCTTTTGCCATCCCGTCACTTTCAGTCTGCATGTGTCCCTAGATCTGAAGTGGGTCTCCTATAGACAGCATATATATGGGTCTTGTTTTTGTATCCATTCAGCCTGTGTCTTTTGGTTGAAGCATTTAATCCATTTACATTTAAGGTAATTATCAATATGTATATTTCTATTTCCATTTTCTTAATTGTTTTGGATGGTTTTTGTAGGTCTTTTTTCTTCTCTTTCTCTTTTGTTCTCTTGTGATTTGATGGCTAACTTTAGTGTTGTATTTGGATTCTTTTTCATTTGTTTTATGTTTATTTATTGCAGATTTTGCCTTTGCAGTTATCTTCAGGTTTTGATATAGCAGTCTATATATAAACAAGATTGTTTTAAGTTTTTGGTTTAATTTCAGATGCTTTTCCAATATCCTGCATTTGTGCTCTTCTCATAATTCCTTGTTTTGACATCATATTTGTGTGCAGATGATTCCCTACCTTTACTTTATATTTGCTTTGTCTGTGAGCTTTTCCATTCATAATTTTCTTGTTTCTAGTACTAGCCTTTTCTTTTCCACTTAGAGAACCTATAGCATTTGTTGCAAAGCCGTTCTCATGATGCTGAATTCTTTTAGCTTTTGCTTGTCTGTAAAATTTTTGATTTCTTTGTCAAATCTGAATAAGAGCCTTGCTGGGTACGTGTGTATGTTTTCTTAGTAGCATGTAAAATGTGTTTCTTAATGCGAGCTGGTGTCAAAAGAAGTTTGAATGCCGTTGATACACATATTTTGTAGAATTAAATGTGCTAATGCATGTAGTGAGGTTTGTGTAATACTTGGCATACAATATGTACTCAGTACATATTTGTATAAATGTTATGATCATTAACCGCATATGCTTCTGTGTGTATACCATAATTGGGAAAATGTAAGGCTTTTTAAATGAAAATATGCCTTCTGATATTCATATAATAAACCTCTGCCAAGGAGTTCAGCACTGCCTACTTCTCCTAAAATAGGTGATTCCTCCTGAACTTACAGCTTTATCACATAGTCTGAAAAAGCTAGTTTCTGTTTACTGAGCCCTGATTTACACTAAGTAGGGTTCGTGTGCCTAGGCTATTCATTCCATAACATGCAGCTGCTCATGTGCATAAACTGAAGCTGGCAAGTCTCTTTTGTACCATTGACCCTCTATATGGGACACAACTGTTCATAAAAGCCAAAGTAGCAGAATTCTCCTCACTTAAGTCCAAGGCTTTTAACTTGTTCCTAGGAGGAAGTTCTTAGCTCAAAGAGAGGTAAAGGAGCAGGTGTCTCAGTAAACTCAAGACATTTAAAACATATATTTATGTATACATATATATAATAAATTTTCTGTATTCTTAAGTGAATTATTCTCGGATCTTAACTTATTTTCCTTTTATACATTGTTCTTTAAAAATCCCTTTCTTAATCAGTTTAGAAAGTTATGTGAGAATTTTGCCCTTGAAAGGGATATATCTTTCTATTAATATTCCTAATTTAGATTTAAGTGAGACCATTCATTTTTCAGTGATTTGATGCTTATAATCCTTTTTGCCTAGGAAAAAGCTTAAAACGCATTAATTCTGCAGTCTTAACCCGAGCATCCATCACGTGATAAATGGATTTTAAAACTTATGCTCGTTAATCAAAGGCTCATGGCATGACCAAAGCAGGAATGGTAGTGATGGGCACATTGAGAAGCACTGGGAAAATGGCTCCCTATTCCAATCCAAACCATCTTCTTAACCAGAAGTGTGTTGCCCTATACACCAGTGACCCTCAAGAGGCCTCTGAATATAGCTTGGAAAGCCCTGCGTGATCAGGCCACCCTTTACATTTTTATCTCCAGCTTGGCCATTTTACTCTCCCTTAATCATGTTCAAGTTCTAGTCTATGATTCCAAGTTTCTCAAACGTTTCTTTTTCTGTCCTGCCTCTGGACTCTAACCTCTGGTCTCCTCTATGTCTAGACCTGTGTCTCTGTAGATGTAAGATACGTACCACCAGTGGTTTAAGGAATCATTTTAGACTGATGCTCAAACAGAGCTTTGAATAACATTGTTTCATAGTATAAGGAAAGTTATCTTCTGATTAGATCACTTAAATGAAAAAGTCTCACTTCCATACTGAGTGAATTTATTTGTTTGTTTGCTTAACACTTAGATTGCTAATATCCCCTTTTTATTGGGAGAGGGAAGGTCTGAGGCTCAGAAATTTCTGCTGAAAGTAGTAATTAGCCAAGATTTAATTGTATGCTTGTGTCAGTGTGTTTATTTTCAGAGATTCCTTCTGCTTATACTGCATGATCTTTATTTTCTTTTTATGGGAATGATATAAATGTGTCTTTTAAAACAATTTTAATTTAAATTTTAAAAATGAATTGATCAAAGTAAGTATTCAGTAAATAATGTTATTGTGTGTATGTGAATATGCAAAAGTCATGAGCTTGGTAGGCATATAAGTAGAGTTTTGTAAATCCTGACATAGAATATTCTTCCCCACACTGTTTCTGTATCTTCAGTTCTCATTTGAAATATCACTTTTGTCAGAAAGACATCTTTGACTCTCTCTAGAATCTGGTTCCATTACCTTTTTTCTTTATTCCCTAATTCCCTCTACTCATCTATCAAATGATTTATTCCTTTTCATAAAGTTGCCTGTATACTCACCTTTATCTCCTGTTTCAAATTCTGTGAAGGCAGATGCCATTCAAAATGTCAGGTGATAAATATTTGTTGAATCAGTAAGTGTGGAACTTGGATGAACAAGCACTTAGGTTGTGAAAAGGGTGGAATTATCATGATTAATTCTCTAAAACATGGACTTAAATAGTCACTCCTTTGTTTTATTCAAGACTTGGTTTTTCCTTAAAAAAATATTTTTTACCCTAGTATCAATCACAAGATAAAGAGGTTGTAACTTGAGACTTGCTAGACAATGGGCATAATAGGAGCACACTAATACCAGACTTGACTTACAAGCTGGCTGGGGATTCCGTATAGTCTCTCAGCCTGAGAGTCCCCAAACTCAAGGTTTGGTTGAGCTGAGTCACCAGAAAGCTTGTCATACTAAACACGTGGTTGGGCCTGAGACTGAAAATCCACCACCCTGATGATAATTAGTCTCAGTCTTTGCAGTTGTTGATGCTATATTCTTGACATTCCAGACATGTTATACATCCATGAAAAGGAGCCTGATCTAGGGTGGTTGTGATTGTGAACAGAAACTTATAAACCAGGACAATGAATAGAAATGAATGGCAGGGATTTAAGATACCCTTAGTTTGTAAGGGACTGTGATGGATGCTGAGGGGGAGTCAGTTAATGTTGGCGATTGCATTCAGAGAATATCTGTTATTGGAGAGATGGCGACTTATCAGTTAGTCAGTAATTGAGGATTTGATTAGCCAATCAATAATTTATTACCTTAACTGTCCATAAAATATTTCATTGTGAGATCTTAAATGAGTTTTGAAATTACTCATGTTAATTAAATTTCTTTCTTAGGCTGTGCCTATGAAAGCGTAATAGTCTTTTATTATAGCAAACTAAGAGCTAATTTAAAGAGAAAGGCCACTGCACAAAGAAAAAATGTTACATATTGTGTGCTTCATTTATGTAGCATTTCACCATATAAATCAAATTTTTATTACATTCTGCAGCATAACATATCTCTTAATGAAGAAACAAATTACCCCCACAAACATGTATTTTCTTTTTCCCTTCTGGGTATTCAAAGTTTTAAAAAAAGGTAGGGCATTGTTCTTTTTTTATTATTATTAATTAATTTTTAGTTTTGGCTGCATTGGGTCTTCATTGCTCTGCGCAGGCTTTCTCTAATTGCAGCAAGGGGAGGCTACTCTTCATTGCGATGTACAGGCTTCTCATTGTGGTTGGCTTCTCTTGTTGTGAAGCATGGGCTCTAGGCGTGTGGGCTTCAGTGGTTGTGGCACATGGGCTCAGTAGCTGTGGCTCACAGGTTCTAGAATGCAGGCTCCGTAGTTGCGGCACATGGGCTTAGTTGCTCCACAGCATGTGGGATCTGCCTGGACCAGGGATTGAACCCATGTCCCCTGCATTTGCAGGCAGTTTCCCAACCACTGAGCCACCAGGGAAGTCCTAGGGCATTGTTCTAACAAGACTAATTTGTCACCCATGGGAACCATTATATTGTATGAACGTACTGAATTTGCATTTCATAAGACATTCATGGACACATTATCTAATCACAAATATTACGATATCACTTATTTCAAAAATTACAACAAAAATGGAGCAAACATGTAAATGATATGTGATCCCATATGATTTTAGAGATAGGTAGAGGATTGTATTTCTTCATTCATTCAATATTGATCAGCCTATGTGTCATGCACTGTACTATATGGTCTCTGTCTCCTTGGAAGTTTAATTTATTAATTTATTTTTAATTTGTTTTATTGGTGAGATTCATTTTTTAAAAAATATTCATTTTGGAAAATATAGGATCTCAGGAGGTCACTGTGATGGACAGCTAGCTGTGCCTCTTCTCATGCACCTGGATTACATTCCTTATCCTCCCTCGCAATTAGTCGTGGCTAAGTTAGTGAGATCTGGACAGTGGAGTATTAGTGGCAGTGATTGTGCCTGACCTATGAGAACTTTCCAGTTGTGCTCCATGATGTTCTTTCCCCTCTACCAATTGGATACAGATGATGTAAAGTTCTGGGGAAGGAAGGATCCTAGATCCCTTAACTACTGAGAAGTGGAAAGCATACCACCAAACAAGAAGAATGCCACCTTTGCAATATGGAAAAAACAAATGACCTGATAGGTTCTCACCATTATACATTTGGGAGGCTGTTAGAGCAGTTTAGCCTACCCTAATTACCATAGTCACATAGACTCAGACATAGATGCACGGTTTTGACACTTAGTTCCTTCACTTATACTTCTGTCACTTTGGACAGTTGCGTAATTTCTCTGTAGTGTGTGTATGTTCATCCTAAGCGCCTGATTTATCCTTCACCCCCCCCCCACGTTTCCTCTTTGGTAACTAAGTTTTTATTTTGATACCTGTTAAGTCTGTTGCTGTTTTGTAAATAAGTTCATTTGCATCATTTTTTAAAATTAGATTCCGCATATGAGCAATGTCATAGGATATTTGTCTTTGTCTGATTGACTTCACTTATTGTGACAATCTCTAGGTCCATCCATGTTGCTGCAAATGGCATTATTTCATTATTTTTTACGGCTAATATTCCATTGTATATATGTACCACATCTTCTTTATCCATTCCTCTAATGATGGACATTTAGGTTGCTTCCATGTCTTGGCTATAGTAAATAGTACTGCAATGAACATTGGGATTCATGTATCTTTTCGGATTATGGTTTTCTCCAGATATATGCCCAAGAATGGGACGGCTGAATCATAGGGTAGTTCTATTTTTAATTTTTTAAGGAACCCCTATACTGTTGTCCTTAGTAGTTGTACTAGTTTACATTCTCACCAACAGTGTAGGAGTGTTCCCTTTTCTCCATGCCCTCTCCAGCATTTATTGTTTGTAGACTTTTTAATGATGGCCATTCTGACAGGTGTGAGGTAATACCTCATTGTAGTTTTGATTTGCATTTCTCTGATAATTAGTAATGTTGAACTTCTTTTCGTGTGCTTTTTGGCCATCTGTATGTCTTCTCTGGAGAAATGTCTATTTAGATCTTCTGCCCATTTTTTGATTGGGTTGTTTGTTTTTTTGCTATTGAGCTACATGAGCTTTCTGTATATTTTGGAGATTAATCCCTTGTTGTTTGCTTCATTTGCAAATATTTTCTCCCATTCTTTGGGTGCAGTAACATTTAAAGGCAGTAAAGTGAACTGAAATTGCATAGAAATTTCAACCAAAGTTCATATAGGCTATACCACTTTAAGGTTCCAGATTTTAATTTAAAGTTCTTTATAAGTAGGCATTAAAAAGGTGCCTGTTCCAACCAGTGGACACGGAGAAGGAAGAAATCCTGAAGGCCACTGCGTGGCTACCTCTTTTCATACTATATATCTAGGCTTTAAAGAATCCTCCTAAAGGAAACTTTCCTGGCCCCTTCCCTAAGAGGACCCCACCATTAGGCTCTAATATTGCACCATATGTTTCCTTGTAGAACTGATCAAAATGTCTGCTTACTTATGTTTTGGTCACTCTTCTAGATTATAAGGTCCATGAGGGACTAAGACTACATCTGTTACATTACCCATTCTGTTTCTAGCATGTAGCACATTTCTTTCTATAAATAGGTGCCCAGGAAATATTTATTGCATAAATGAAACTAATTTATTAATTATACATAAGTGGCCTTTTAAAGGAGAACACAAGAAGACCTTCAAGTATGCAGCTGGCAAAACGAGTTATTTTTTGTATTTAATAATAGGAAGGAAGGGGCAAAGTGTAAGGGATAAGTCAAGTCTTAGAAAGGGGATCATATGGATAGTGTTCATTTTATACAACCTAAATGTCACTGAAAAAATAATATTGAGTCCAGACTGGTAATTTTATAAACAGCTGTTCCACTGGGGAAAAAAAGGTTATAGAGAGCTTCCATATCAGTCAATATAACTAACTTACTGTCTCTGTGTGTGAAACAGGGTCTAAAGAGGAAGAAGTTAAAACCTATAATCTATTTACTCCCTTTACCAGGGGGAGAGTACTAGGGGAAGGGAAAATAAAAAAGGTGACACAGTCTGATATCCTTGACAGCATGATAGCTGGACCTGCGAGCAAAGAGATTACAGTATTTGTCAGGAAAGGAGTTCTAATCTATTGAATAAGGATGACTCTCTTTTTTAAAAATTTTACTGAAGTATAGTTGATTTACAATGTTGTGTTAATTTTTGCTGTACAGCAAAGTCACTCAGTTATAGAAATACATTTTTTTCATATTCTTTTCCATTATGATTTTATCACAGGATATTGAATATACATCTCTGTGCTTTTCAGTAGGACCTTGTTGTTTATCCATCCTATATATACTAGTTTGCATCTGCTAATCCCAAACTCCCAGTCCTTCCCTCCCTCACCCCACAAACCCCCTTGGCAACCACAAGTCTGTTCTCTATGTCTGTGAGTCTGGTTCTGTCTTGTAGATATGTTCATTTGTGTCATTTTTTAGATTCCATATATAAGTGATATCATATAGTATTTGTCTTTCTTTTTCTGACTTAGTTTGTTTAGTATGATAATCTCTAGGTCCATCCTTGTTGCTGCAAATGGCATTATTTTGTTCTTTTTTATGGCTGAGTCATATTCCATTGTTTATATGTACCCCATCTTCTTTATCCATTCATCTGTCAACGGATATTTAGGTTGTTTCCATGTCTTGGCTATTGTAATTAGTGCTGCTCTGAACATAGGTGTGCATGTATCTTTTCAAATTACAGATTTGTCTGGGTATATAAACAGGAGTGGGATTGCTGGATTATACGGCAACTCTATTTTTAGTTTTTTGAGGACCCTCCATACTGTTTTCCACAGTGGCTACACCAACTTACATTCCCACCAACAGTGTAAGAGGGTTCACTTTTCTCCACATCCTCTTCAACATTTATTATTTGTACACTTTTTGATGATGGCCATTCTGACTGGTGTGAGGTGATAGCTCACTGTAGTTTCAATTTGTATTTCTCTGATAATTAGCGATGTTGAGCATCTTTTCATGTGCTTAATGGCCATCTGTATGTCTTCTTTGGAGAAATGTCTATTTAGAGCTTCTGCTCATTTTTCAATTGGGTTGTTTGTTTGTTGTTATTGAGTTGTATAAGCTGTTTGTATATTTTGGAAACAAGGCCCTTGTCAGTTGCATCATTTGCAAATATTTTCTCCCAGTGTGGGTTTATTTCTGGGCTCTCTATTCTGTGCCATTGATCCATATATTTCTTTTTGTGCCAATACCATGCTGTTTTGATTATTGTAGCTTTGTAGTCTTGTTTGAAGTCTGGAGGGTTATGCCTCCTTTGTTCTTTTTCCTAAGGATTGCTTTGGCAATTCTGAGTCTCTTATGGTTCCATATAAATTTTAGGATTATTTGTTCTAGTTCTGTGACAAATGTTGTGGGTAGCTTGATGGGGATCACATGAAATCTGAAGGTTGCTTTGAGTAGTATAGGAATTTTAACAATATTCTTCCAATCCAAGAGCATAGGATTTCTTTTCGTTTCTTTGAATCATCTTCAATTTCCTTTATTAATGTTTTGTAGTTCTCAGCATGTAAGTCTTTCACCTCCCTGGTGAGGTATATTTCTAAGTGCTTTTTGGTTTTTTGGCTGCAATTTTTAAAATGGACTGTTTGCTTACAATCCCTTTCTGATATTTCATCATTAGTGTAAAGAAATGCAACTGATTTCTGTATGTTAATCTTGTAACCTTCTCCCTTGCTGAATTTGTTTATCAGTTCTAGTAGCTTTTGTGTGAAGTCTTTAGGGTTTTCTATATGTAGTATCATGTCATCTGTATATAAGGACAATTTTACCTCTTTCCTACCAATTGAGTACCTTTCATTTCTTTTTCTTCTCTGATTGCTGTGGCTAGGACTTCCAATACTAAGTTGAAGAAAAGTGGTGAGAGTGGACATCCTTGCCTTGTTCCAGATTTTAGTGGGAAGTCTTTCAGCTTTTCATCATTGAGTATTATATTGGCTGTGGGTTTATCATAAATAGCTTTTATTATATTGAGATATGTTCCCTCTGTACCCACTTTGGTAAGAGTTTTTATCATGAATGAATGTTGAATTTTGTCAAATGCTTTTTCTGCATCTATTGAGATGATCATGTGATTTTTGTCTTTTGTTGATGTGGTGTATCACACTGATTGATTTGCGTATGTTGAACCAACCCTGTGTCCCTGCAATGAATGCAACTTTGTTGTGGTGTATAAATTTTTTTTATGTGCTGTTGGGTTTGGTTTGCTAATATTTTGTTGCATCTATATTCATCAAATACATTGGCCTGTAATTTTCTGTTTTGATAGTGTCTTTTTCTGGTTTTGGTATTTTTCCTCTTCAATCTTTTGGAAGAGTTTGAGAGGCATTGATATAAGTTCTTCCTTGTATGTTTGGTAGAAATCACCTGTGAAGCCATCTGGTCCTGGACTTTTATTTGTAGGGACTTTTTTTTTTACTACAGATTCTATTTCACTTCTAGTGATCAGTCTGTTGAAGTTATCTGTTGCTTCTTGATTCAGTTTTGATGGGCTGTATCTTTTTAGAAAGTTGTCTGTTTCTTTTAGGTTGTCAGATTTGTTGACATATAATTGTTCATAGTATTCTCTTATTTTTTTTTGTATTTCTGCAGTATCAGTTTTGATTTCTTCTCTTTCATTTCTTATTTTGTTTATTTGGGTCTTCTCTCTTTTCTTCTTGGTGAGTCTTACCAGAGATTTGTCAATTTTGTTTACCTTTTCAAAGAACCAGCTCTTCATTTTATTGATATTTTTTAATCTCTATTTTATTTATTTCCTCTCTGATCTTTATTATCTACTTCCTTCTTCTGACTTTAGGTTTTGTTTGTTCTTCTTTTTCTAATTCTTTAGGTGGTGGGTTCGGTTGTTTACTTGAGATTTTTCTTGTTTCATAAAGAAGGCCTTATTGCTGTAAACTTCCCTCTAAGAATTGCTTTTGCTGCATCCCATAGATTTTATGATTGTGTTTTCATTGTCATTTGCCTCAAGATATTTTCAAATTTCTTCTTTGATTTCATTGTTCACCCAATGTTATTTTTAATTTACTTTTTTGGCTGCGTTGGGTCTTCATTGCTGTGTGCAGGCTTTCTTTTAGTTGTGGTGAGCGGGGCTACTCTTTGTTGTGGTGTGTGGGCTTTGCATTGCGGTGGCTTCTTGTTGCAGATCGTGGGCTCTAGACACATGGGTTTCAGTAGTTGTGGCATATGGGCTTAGTAGTTGTGGTTCGTGGGCTCCAGAGAGCAGGCTCAGTAGTTGTGGTGCATGGGCTTAGTTGCTCTGTGCCTTGTGGGATCTTCCTGGACCAGGGCTTGAACACATGTCCCCTGCATTGGCAGGCGGATTCTTAACCACTGTGCCACCAGGGAAGTCCAAACTGCTGGTTTTTAAGTAGCATCTTGTTTAGTCTCCATGTAATTGTTTTTCTCTCATGTCTTTTTCTGATTTCTACTTTCATGCCATCGTGGTCAGAAAAGATGCTTGAAGTAATTTCTGTACTCTTAAATTTATTGAGGTTTCTTTTGTGTCCTAGTATGTGTTCAATCCTAGAGAATGTTCCATGTGCAGTTGAAAAGTATGTGTATTCTGCTTTCTTTTGCAGGTAATGGCCTGAAAATATCAATTAAGTGTAACTATTCCATTGTATCATTTAGGATCTCTGTTGCCTTATTGATTTTCTGTCTCAAATATTTGTCTCTTGATGTGAGTGGGGTGTTAAAGTCTCCTACTACTATTGTATTCCAACTAATTTCTTTTTTTATATCTTAGTATTTCTTTAGTGTATTTGGGTGCTCCTAATTGGATGTATATATGTTGATGAGTGTAATATCCTCTCCTTGGATTGATTCTCTTATCATTTTGTAGTGTCCATCTTTATCTTTATTTATAGTCTTTGTTTTAAAGTCTATTTTGTCTGATATGAATATTGTGACCCCCTCTTTCTTGTCATTTTTGTTTACATGAAATATCTTTTTCCATCCTGTCACTTTCAATCTATATGAGTCCTTTGCCCTAAAGTGGGTCTCTTGTAAGCAGCATATTGTAGGCTCTTGTATTTTTTTTTTCCAATCTGCCACTCTGTGTCTTTTGACTGGAGCATTTAGTCCATTGACATTAAGGGTAATTATTGACAGATAGGTATTTATTGCCTTTTTAAACCTTGTTTTCTTATAGATTTTATATTTCTTCTTTGTCCCTTTCTTTTTGTTTTTCCTTTTGTGGTTTAATGATTTTCTTTTGTATTATGCTTCTTTTCAGTTTTTGTGAATCTATTGTATGTTTTTGATTTGTGGTTACCCTGTTTTTCAAGTATGTTAACCCCTTCCTATATCTACTTGCCTTAGACTGGTAGTCATATAGGCTCAAACACATTCTACCAAAGGAAAAAAAATCTACATTTTCTTATTCTCCTATCCCACATTTTATGATTGTGATGCCCTCTTTTACATCTTCCTGTTCATCCTTTTGGTGTTCATTGTGGTTATCAATTTCACAGAAATTTTTAAATATTTTTTTAACCTGTGTACTGGCTTATTTAAGTGATTTACTTTCCAGTTGTGACTTTCTCTTTCCTATAGATTCTTACATCTTTTCTATTTAGAGAAGACCTTTCAGTATTTCTTTTAGGATAGGTTTAGTATTGCTGTATTCTTTTAGTTTTTGCTTGTCTGAAAAATTCTTTATTGTAAATGATAATCTTGCTGGGTAGAATATCCTAGGTTGCAGATTCTTCCCTTTCAGGGCTTTGAATATATCTTTCCACTCCCTCTAGCCTGCAATATTTCTCTAGAGAAATTAGCTGAGAGCCTTATAGGGGTTCCCTTGTAATTAACTCTTTGCTTTTCTCTTGCTGCCTTTAGAATCCTCTCTTTTGCCATTTTTTATTGTAATATGTCTTGGTGTAGGTCTGTTTGGGTTTATCTTGTTTGGGACTCTCTGTGATTCCTGTATCTGGATATCTTTTCCATCTTTAGGTTTGGGAAGTCTTCAGCCATAATCTCTTCAAATATATTTTCAGTCCTTTCTCAGTCTTCTTCTGGTAACCCTATTATGTGTAGATTGACATGCTTTATATTATCCCATAGGTCTCTTTTTTTTAAGATTTTTTTTTGATGTGGACCCTTTTTAAAGTCTTTATTGAATTTGTTACAGTATTGCATCTGTTTTATGTTTTGTTTTTTTGGCCCCGAGGCATGTGGGATCTTAGCTCCATGACCAGGGATTGAACCCACACCCACTGCATTGGAAGGTAAAGTCTTAACCACTGGACCCCCAGGGAAGTCCCTCCCATATGTCTCTTATATTGCTGTTATTTTTTCTCATTTTGCTTTCTGTCTGCTGTTCTGATTGGGTGATTTCCATTATTCTGTCTTCCAGATCACTTATTTGTTCTTCTGCATTATTCATTCTGCTATTCATTGCCTTTAGCTCAGCTTTCATCTCAGCAAATGAATTTTCTAATTTTTCTTGGTTCCTCCTTATAGTTTCTAGTTCCTTGTTATAGTAATCCACATTTCTATCAATAGTCCTCTTAATTCCTTCAGTATTTTCGTTATCTCCTTTTTGAACTCAGTGTCTATTAGACTAAGGAAGTCTGTTTCATTGTTTGTTCTTTCAGGGGAATGCTCTTGATCTTTTAATTGGGAGTGGTTCCTCTGCTTCTTCTTTTTATTTATATTTCTCTTGCTCTATGAGTTTAGTAGAAACAATTATCTACTGTGGTCCTGGAGGGCTATTTTTTTGTGGGAGCATCCCTGTGTTGCCTGTGTGCATTTAATATTTTTTGATGTGAGGGCTGTTTTCAGTGGACACCTGCTGCGTTTTTCCTGTGTATGCTGTCCGTTATCTCCTTGATTGGAGGTTGACGGGTGTTGTGGTGACCAGAGACTGCACTAGATGTTGAGCAGGGCCTCCTCTTTGCTCTGTGGCTGTCACTACACTTTGAGGGGCTGGGTCTGTTGCTTAGCTGTTGGAGTAGAAGACCCCAGATCCATTTCTGAGCTGTGTTTCTGAGCTGTGGTGAAAGGTAGATGGCATTGGAGTACTCCCACTGGGAGAGGAGCCACTGAGTATTCCTCTTCCAGAGCTTTTCACTGGTGAGTGTGCTCT
This sequence comes from Monodon monoceros, assembly GCF_005190385.1. Classification (NCBI taxonomy): domain Eukaryota; kingdom Metazoa; phylum Chordata; class Mammalia; order Artiodactyla; family Monodontidae; genus Monodon; species Monodon monoceros. The sequence continues at coordinate 31,346,631 of NW_021703781.1, read as the reverse complement.
ATTGTGTTTCCTGTCAGCCGTTGTGTGGGCTCACACAGTACACTGTTGTTGGCACTGCCCTCAGCCCTGTCTCAACCTTGGGAATGCTGGCAATCGGCCCTGTCTCAGGAATTGTTTTCACAGGGCCATCAGCACAGATCCACTGAAGTCAGATCCCAAGACTGCAGTAGTCGTGCAGCTGGACCTGCTGTGGGAGCTATGGAGGCAGCTCAGACCCTGGCCTGGCCCAGCCCTTATGTGTACACGCACACAAAGCCCACAGCTGCTAACACCAAACCTGTTCCAGATGCGGGAGCACCCGTTGTCCACTCGGAAGTCCTGCGGGTGCTGAGTTTACAAAGCCAGCAGCAGAGGTGTAAATCTGTGGCTTGTGCAGCCACAGGGAGAGATTTCAGCACTGCTTCCTAAGTCTCACAGCCCCTGGAGCTCAGCTTTGGTTTCAGCCCTGCCTCTACAAGTAGGCAACCTGCTGACGTCTGCTCCTGGAACCTGCTGAGGTGGCGGCTGGAGCATGGGACTCCACTGAGGTAGCCCTACCCCCAGCGGCAGTTGGGGTGCGAGAGCTTGCTGAGGTGCACAGGAGCCCACTGAGGCTGGAGCCCCAGAAGCTGCAGCTGGGGCGTGAGAGCCCACAAGGATGTCTCTTTTAAAGGATTGCTTGTAATAAAAAGGAGGAAGAGGAGAAGGAGAAAAAGGAGAGGAAGAAGAAGAAAAAAGAATCATCATTTATGGATTTATGAGGTATGAGGCATGCCTCCATGGGCAATATCACCAAAACTAGGGCATTGAATGGAGATCATTCATAGACTAAATTCTCTCTACTCCTGTATCTAACTTAAGAAACCTCATCTATTCTAGGCCAGTACATATATGTTCAGTGCAGCAAAGAAAAAAATAAAAAAGACCTGAGGAGTTGCCTTGATTTCCAAGACCTCGATCTGCTTCTTCTGAGTTTCTTGATTTTCTGTATTCGTAAAGTTACAAATGAACCTTTATACAGGATAAGATTTCTCATTCATATGCCTTGTTTGACAACTGGGTGCTTTGTGTTACCTCACCATCTGTGACCCTCTTCTGCCAATGAACACGGCAGTGAATATGTGAAATATTGACTCTGGCCAAAGAGATATTTTTAAAAAAGCACCTCTCTGTGTAAAATTCTAAAAACATCTTGCTTTCCTGACAAAACAAGACATAGTACATGGAAAGTATCTTTGCCCCTTGTCTTTCCCTCTTCCTGGAATATAGACATGATTTTTTTAAATTTATTTATTTTATTTTTGGCTGTGTTGGGTCTTTGTTGCTGTCTGCAGGCTTTCTCGAGTTGCGGTGAGCAGGAGCTACTCTTTGTTGCAGTGCATGGGCTTCTCATTGCGGTGGCTTCTCTTGTTGCGGAGCACGGGCTCTAGGCTCACGGGCTTCAGTAGTTGTGGCGCATGGGCTTAGTTTCTCTGCGGCATGTGGGATCTTCCCGGACCAGGGATCGAGCCCATGTCCCCTGCATTAGCAGGCAGATTCTTAACCACTGCACCACTAGGGAAGCCCTAGACATGATTCTTATAGAAGCAGATGCTGTTTTGTTATCATAAGGACAAAAAAATAAAGTCCAAGAGTTTAAAATAGCCCCAAGCTTGATAAATAGAAGCTACCGGAATAATGTCATTAGCCACAAAGAGCTGGACTTAATATTTAACAAATGTTTAATAGAGAAACAAATCTCTATTAAAGCTACTGTAGCCATTTTCAGTTACTTGCAACCAGCAGAAAAGCATTTCTAAATTATAGAGTACCTATTAAAATGACTGGAATCATCTCAGTTAATGTTTTGGTAGGTCAAATAAATTTTAAAGTGTTATAGATACAAACTCTGAATAAATCCATGTGATTATTAGGAATCTGCAGGATAATCCAGATATCTGTAGTAAAAGACTTACCCAGAAATGAAACAGTGATTTCTTTAACTATTAATTTCAGACATCTTTATCCACCGAATAACTACTTAATCTATACAATCTCCTATGCATTAAACCTATACTGTATATCCCCTGTTCAATATATATGTTGAGTTTCTGTGAGCTTTCCTGACAAGCTCAGGAAATGAAAAAGCTCTCATAGGGAACTCTTATTAACTCTTGATCTTCACATTAATCATACTTCACAGGATGAGCCCATGTTTTTAATTTAAATTTTACTCTTTGTTCCACAACTGCTTGAAAATCCCAGATTTCATCAAGATAACTGTTTCTCTTTTTTTCCCTTATCACCCCCCTCCATTTCATATTTTGGGTTTGGAATCAGAAAAATTGAATCTGATTCAGTGGTGATTTGACACATTCTTTTACCTCTTGTGCCAAAGTTTACTTATATCTAAAAGAGTAGAAAGGATTCCTACCTGTTACTTTGAAAATGAGAGAACATTCACTTACAGAGTACCTTTTGCCCTTTTGTACTGGTAGAGATAAATGCAGAGTTGGTGGCCAAACTCATGAATTTTGAACTGTTATTAGTGCTTAAATTTTTCATTGTTCACGCAAATGAGAAAAGGGGAAAGGCTAAAGATCAAAGAAGCCTAGGCTGAACTCTGTTATTTTGTAAGTTAACTGAATCAAATGTGAAACATAAGTGACATCTCCAAATGACTTCATCATTATCTTCTTAGAGTACAAAAGTCACATTGTCCTTTGTAGCAGGCAGCATTTATATGGAAATGAGAGTGGCTCAAGAAGCAAGTACAGTATTGCTTTATGCCTGAATATATTGAGCCTAGGATCTCTGTGTAGGGGCCTCCATTACATGTGGTCATTGAAACTTCAGATAAGACCACAGTTAGTAATCATAGAAGAAGTGGCCTCTGGGTCTCTTACCTGGGGGTGATGATCAAACACAGGGTTTAGTCACATACACCCAGCAATGTACTCTTGCCACATAAGGGAATAGAACATAAAGAGAACTGTATAAAGGGATCCCATTTTTTAAAAAGCAGAAAATATTTTCTTGTTTTTTGATTACCTAGATTTATGGAAGGTTCGGGTGAGAAGAGATACTAGAAGTTGTACATTTAAAACCCTTCATTTTACAGATGAAAAATAAAGACTTCAGTGAGGGGAAGTAATAACATAAATCACGGTAGTTAATGGTCAGCAGGAGAACCTAGGTATCATAACCTCCAGCTTTGCATTGGTTTCACTTCCTTTCTTATCATTCTGTTACAATATTTTCCCTTTCTAGGTGAGTGTTAAAACCATAAATAAATGCCGTAGGCAAGAATAGACCATATATGCTTTTGGAGCAAATAAATGTTGTTACAAATAATATTACCTCTATGAGGTGACATTGCTGGAAGAATAGAGAGTAGAAGACTTTACTTTTTTTAGATCACAAATGGAATATCTGGTCTTTCAGTGGTAAGCTCCTAGGAATATTTAGTAAAACTGAGCTGATGCCCTACTGTCACTCTCTTTGTGTTTTCTTATGGCCTAGATTTAACTTTGATTTTCTGAGTCTATCCCTGCTTATCTGCGGGAATATCACTCTGCCTGACTGATCTGGGCACTGATTCTCATCTAACTTTGTTAGTCTTCAGTCAACATTTCTGGATCTCTGGATATTCTCAATGATAAATTTCCAGAACCATCTAGAAATTAGTAGCCCCATTGGATTTAGTATGTGCCCACTATAAGTGGACCATATTCACAAAAATACATGATGATCATAACTTACCTGAATCAACCTCTAATTTATCAAGATATATTAGGTATTATAATTTGATCTATGCTATGCCCACTTGGATCTCTACTTGAGCATCCATCACTGATCTCTAGCCTAATTCTCTTCTCTAAGAGTGTCCCCGAGGTCTTAACTATGGTCTACACACTCTAGGGTACCAAGTAGTGATGATATTGTATGGAATTGTGCACCATCATAATATCCTTATAATTCTTCCAAATAAAGTAATCTGTGCTGGGGGATAATTCCAACTATAATGATTATCTTAATGAAGTTCCTATCCTAGTAACAGCTCTCCATCACATTTCATCTATACTAATGAAGAATTTCTGATGATATAACTAACAGTTGTTGCTCTATGGCAACAACTGTTAGTTATTTTCCTAATATCTGATCTCCTCTTGTTCCTTAATAACAAGGCTCTGATTTATTAAAGATAGCAATGTGCCCAGCTGAAAGATTACATTTTCTAGTTCCCACTGCATGTAGGCATATCCATGTGCCTAAATTCTGGCCACCGAGATATAAAAGGATATGGGGCGGTTCTAACCTCAAAGGTGCTTCATAAATGGGAAGAGAAACTGGAATGTGCTGCTGTTGTTCTTGCAGTATAATAGACATGCACGATACATACATATACAAGTAAACTTTCAGAAAGCAAACACAGGGGACACAGGGACAATTAATGAGAGAATTTATCCCAAGAGAGCAGAGTATGAGGCCACAATTTGGGCAAGCCCAGGCAGTGTCTACACAGTCCCCCATCAGGCTGTGACTAGTGGATGGCCAGTAACTGAGAATGTTTACCAATCTCTTTTTCTGAAGGCATTTTTTATATGGTGACTCTAGGCACCACTCCCCTATCATTGTGTATTGAGTGCACTGGGCAGAGATAATAATATCTTAACTTATAGGTCGCTAGATCAAAAGGAACTCTATCTGGAACTAACAAAGAGGACTGGACAGATATTGAGAAAAAATGTTGAAGTTGTCTATGTATGGAGAAAAGATTTTCCCAAAGACACAGATTATGGCAAAGATTGCCATTAGTTACAATATACATTGTTTCCTACTGTTAATTGAACTCTGATCCCTGACCGCCAAAAATGTATCTGTCATCTCTGGGGCTGCCCAACATGAGATAATTTTTCATCTGTAAGAAAAAGAAGCCACTTTTAACTTTGTTTTCTGTTACTAGTAACTACAATTATTTTCTTTCTGAACTTAACCCTGCATCTGTTATTATTTTAATCTAGAGCGATAAATGTGGATTGATTGAATCTACTAAGCTTGTGGTATCTTGCACACAGTAGTAGAAAACCGATATAACTAGTGAAGAAGTTGGCATCAAGGAGACTTAATTCCAAGATAACATGACAGGAAGATGGTACTAGATGGAACTTCTAGTTCCATCTAGAAGTGCTTGATGGAGTGCTAGAAGAACAAGAGTGCTAGAAAGTATATAAATAAATGACCCAAGAACAATGTAGGACTTGAGTTTTCTGCGCAAGAGCACAATACATGAGTATGGATTGAGAGTAAAGCAGTCCCCAAAATGAGCCAAACATTTGTTCATTCATAAATACTTACTGATGACAAAACTGATAAGGGAATAAATGAATTAAATATGAACAGATTACCCAGACGAGGCAAAGAAAGAAGATGGAGAAAAATGAGGAAGTTGAAAATAAACTTCTTACTCCAGACCTGTGATTCAGAAACTCTGGGGAAGGAGTGTAGCTATCTGTTTTCACAAGCCCTACAAGAGATTCTGATGTGCAGTAGCATTTGTGAACCACCAATAAAGACTAAAAGAGGTAAAAAATGACATTTTGACTTTAAAAAGTGATAGGCTATTTTAAAAAAGGGTCAATTTTATTATTCTCTTACTCCTTACAATAATATAAAAGGAAACTAATGTATGCTCATTAAGTATAACACTGAAACTACAAGCACACCTGAAACTTTATGTTAGAAGTTGTTATGGACTAAATGTTTGTGTCCCTCCAAAATGCATATGGTGAAGCCCTAATGTGATGGTACTGGGAGGTGGGCCTTTGGAATGTAATTAGGTTGTGAGAGTAGGGTCTCCATGATGGTATTCGTGTCCTTATAAGACATGGAAGAGAACCCTTTCTCCAACTTGTGAAGATAAAACAAAAAGATAACCATCAGTAAACCAGAAACCTCACCAAAAACCCAACCTTGCTGCACTCTGATCTTGGACTTCAGCCTCTAGAACTATGAGAAATAAATGTTTGTTGTTTAAGTTGCCCAGTCCATGGATGTTCTATTGTAGTAGTCCAAATTGACTATGATAGAAGTAAAGGGAATTAGAGAAGTAAAGAGAATCAAAAAAGGGGGCTATGGGAAAATATTGAAATTTTCTCTTTGTTTTATTGTCACATGGTTGTAAAAGAATTAGATTATATATAAAACAACTGTTTTTCTTTTTATCTGCATACAGTAAGGGACATTTCATTTTATAGTAAATCTTTCTGTTTTAAAATATCACTGTTCTCTTGGGACCTGAAATTTTTCTTCTGCAGATTTTTATTTGACATTGTAGATAAAAAGCCGTATATTCTTTGACATGTACCAAAATAACAATGTATTGGAAATGTCCCAAACTGCAGGCATAATTAATGAATCCAACTGATACAATATGTAAAGTCAGAAGGGTAGATACTACCTTCACACATGCCCGTCTAACAGAATGTCAGATTCACTTTGTTTCAGTACTTGCTTAATATCAAAGATTACAAGTACATGACCTCTCAAATAACTTTTAAGTGCTGATTTTTACTTTTTCATTTGTTGAATACTTTTCACATTTTAAAGTACATTTAAAACCTTGAAATCGAGAGGCAAATACTGAAATAAAATTAAGTGTTAGAAAGCAAAAACTAGGAAAAAAACTTGTATCATTAAGTTCCCAAAACTACGTTTATAGAATTTATATAAATTTAATATTAAAAATCAGAAGACCTACATTTGATATTCTTCCTATAGCAGTGGTATCTAAAATGTTAGAGACTGTGCTTTTCCTAAATATTACTTTATTTGGGAAAGCAAATATCGATATTTTACAGTTTCCTTAGTATAGACCTTTTTTGAGAAAATGCTGTGATAATTTTGCTTGTGGGGTGTTATGGACTGAATTATATTCCTCGCCCAAATTCATATGTTGAAGGCTTAACCCCCAATGTGACTTTATTTGGGGATAGGACTTTTAAGGAGGTAATACAAGTTCAGTGAGGTCATAAGGGCGTGTCCCTCATTCCATAGGTCTGCTGCCCTCATAAGAAGAGGAAGAAACACCAGAGTTCACTGTCTTTCTGTAAACACAGAGTAAAGGACATGAAAGGACAAAGCATGAATGTGCCATCTCTAAGTCCAGAAGAAAGGTCTCATGAGAAACAAACCCCTGTGGAACTTTATCTTGAACTTAGAGCCTCCAGAACTATGAGAGAAGAAATTTCTGTCGTTTAAACCAGCTTGTCTGTGGTATTTTGTCATGGCAGCCCAGGCTGACTAATACAAGGAATCATACATTAATGTCTCTAAAACAACGCCTGGTACAACAGGTGCTAAAAAGATACTTGTCAAATAAAGGAATAAGTGTAAAGAGTTTTCAGTTCTCCATATGACCACAGATAACTTCACATCTCAAGGACATTCTTATTATCCATAGAAACTGATCCATAAACATCTAATGAATGCAATTTTATCCTGTTTTGTAAACTGTGTACGTTTGGCTTTTGTAAGTGTGTAACTATGCTTATATAGCTATGAAGAGTAAATCCTTATAGTATGAAAGACATTTGTCTTGCAATCAAAGTATAAAGATAAAACAAGGGTAAAAAGATCACCCTTGATGTGCATTGGGCTCTAACTTAAGGGTCTCAGTGCAACATTGTTCAAAGTACTGGAGCAGGTAGATAATTGATCCCTGAGGACAAAACCTTCCCTGTTTTGCCTATAGAAATATAGGAACTGGACAACAAATGATTTAATATCCATTTAATGCCCTGGGTTTTATACCAGAAGCAATGTCAGCACCTTCCTCTCAGAGCCTGTTAGGGTAGAATTAGATCTCAGACCCCACTTAATTGAAAGGAAGATAAGAAGTGTGTGGGAGCACCTGGATAGTAGTTGAACAGTAAATATATCTGCCACATATCAATCTTAGGTTCCAAGATTTTAGTGAATATTTATTGAAACTTTTCTGGTTCTAAATATTTCATCAATCAGGGTTTGCTCCTGAAAGTATTTCAGGGATTTAATACAAGAAATTAGGAACTTACATAATATTTCTAAGGGATGGTATTGTGAAGATTAGGAAAAAACAACAGCAATGATCTCAGGGAAGCAAGAAGTTGTATGAATGCGCAAGGATACCGCCAGATCCTGTAGTCCTAAAGCAGGTGATTGCCTGGGAGATCTTGGGGGGGCTGCTGCAAAGCCTCAGGTGTGTGGACTGCCCACATCCTGTGCCTGGCAGTGGTGTTACAGAGGTCCTAAGGATTCAGCCACTCTTCCTACTTCTAAAACTTGTGGCAGTAACTCTCACTGATGGAATGTAAACTAGAATTTACTGGTAATGAATTTTGAGAAATGTATTTTTCAGACTTTCATACTCTGAAACACACGCAAGAGGATAGAAACAAGTGGAGTACATTCCTGGTTGTTAAATAGAAAATACAGCTGTGCATACATGCAGGCATGTGTGACTGACTCTATAATTGCTTGTGGCTCCATTTTGGCTTTGGCTTCCAGGAAATTCAGAAATTTCCCTCCTTTGTTTCTTAATCTTGTTTCTCACATTCTATGAATATTAATAAAACCTGTGGTTGAGTAGAAGGACTGGTAGTATTCAATTTCTTTTATATCTAAAATGCTGTGATTGTAATATTGTATCCTTGCCTTTGTCAATATTTAAAATTCTCATCTGTGAAATGCAAAGCTTCAATTCTAGTTACAGTTTCGTGATTAATCTGCATTTACCAACTTCAGCATATGCTAAAGAAAATTATTCCCATTTCAAGGCAAGTCTTGATGCCTGTATCTCTGAAGTAAATGTTATAAAAACATAAATGGGAAATTAAATGCCCAGTAAAATATTTATGACCTTTGAATCGAGTTTATGTTACCATAATTCTGAAGTTGTATTTGATTTTGGCTGATAATTGTAGTATTTTATGAGCAAGCAGTAATAGGATGTGGCTGTGAAAATAATAATCTTTCCATTGTTGAAATGTTACCCTTTTCTATTTGGAGCTTTCTTGAACAATTAATACGCAATATTATATTTATGAGAAATGCCCCAGATATATTTATGAAAGTATGCAGAGTTGTTTAAATGTGAATTTTCACTGCAGTATTATTTACAGTAACAAAAATCTGAATGAAACCTAACTTTCAGTCAATAGGAAATTGTTTAAATTTATTACAGTTCATTCTTTTCTTTGTCTCTTTATTTTATTTTATGTTTTTAACATCTTTATTGGAGTATAATTGCTTTATCCCTATGCCACCCTCCCTATCCCACCCCTTGAGGTGGTCACAAAGCACCGAGCTGATCTCCTTGTGCTATGTGGCTGCTTCCCACTAGCTATCTGTTTTACATTTGGTAGTGTATATATGTCCATGCCACTCTCTCACTTCGTCCCAGCTTACCCTTCCCCTCCCTGTGTGCTCAAGTCCATTCTCTAGTAGGTCTGCATCTTTAATCCCATCTACAGTGCAATATTACTCAGCCATAAAAAGAAACGAAATTGAGTTACTTATAGTGAGGTGGATGGACAGTTCATTCTTATAATGGGATACCATGCAAAGACTACACAGACTTAGGAAGGTAGGTTTGTATGTGCTCATTCAGGAAAATGCCTTTCTGGGCCTTACAGTCAGCCATTTCTCCAAAGAATCCATGTTCCTATTAGTGGAACATATTATTCAGAAAGCAAGACCTGAGCAGTATATGTGCTCATAGCTACTGGATTGTGTCTATTCCCAGGCCCTGTCAGTGGAGACGGCTGGGGAAGTAACGTATGCACACACACACTTCAGTTTATTTTTATTTCTATTCAGATTGAAAACTTGAGTTCACCCTGACACTTCAATTTCCAGTGCAACACAAGTGAATTCATTCTTGTTTTCCCTCTTTTCAAATTTGTACCTCCCCTCTCAGACTGTGAGGAAGCTGGCTCCCATTATTCTGAAATATTTACTTGTTTAATCAGTCCCCTTGTGTGTAATGATTCTCCGTTTAGCAGCTCGCTACCTTCTCGCATGTGTCCCTTTACCTCCCTTTGGCACTGAATTCCTGTCTCACTGAGAGTTGCCCTTCTTCTCCTCTGGGGCTCCAACCTCCAGCAATGGGCTGCCTCCTCAGTTGCCCCAAGGAGGGCCCTCCTCACTTCACTCAGGCTCTCTCATCCTTCCTCCTAGGGCCAAGCCTGGGGTTTGGCCAGAAGGAAGGCACAGGATTCCTTTAAGAAACCCTTTGTGAATAATTAGGACGCTGATCCTTGGTCATGCATTATTTCAATTCCAGTACACAATGATTTCCATGTGTCACGTGCTATGACTGGTACTGCAGAATGCAGCTCAAGGCTGAGCAAGATTCACCAAGCTTGCACCAGCCTGTGCAAGATTCCAGCTTCCTGACCTCTTTCCTCAGCCATTTCTCTTTTACGTGCCTCTATGCTTGGCCCCTTTGCTGAGCTGGGTTTGTGCATTTGTTTTTTGTTTTGTTTTGTTTTTTATCATCTTTATTGGAGTATAATTGCTTTACAATGGTGTGTTAGTTTCTGCTGTAGGAAAAAGTGAAGCAGCTATACATATACATATATCCCCATATCTCTTCCCTCTTGCATCTCCCTCCCTCCCACCCTCCCTATCCCACCCCTCTACGTGGTCACAAAGCACCAAGCTGATCTCCCTGTGCTATGCGGCTGCTTCCCACTAGTTATCTTACATTTGGTAGTGTATATAAGTCCATGCCACTCTCTCACTTCGTCCCAGCTTACCCTTCACCCTCCCCGTGTCCTCAAGTCCATTCTCTACATCTGTGTCTTTATTCCTGTCCTGCCCCTAGTTTCTTCAGAACCGTTTTTTTTTTTTTTTTAGATTCCATATATATGTGTTAGCATACAGTATTTGTTTTTCACTTTCTAACTTACTTCACTCTGTATGACAGACTCTAGGTCCATCCACCTCACTACAAATAACTCAATTTCATTTCTTTTTATGGCTGAGTAATATTCCATTGTATATATGTGCCACATGTTCTTTATCCGTTCATCTGTCGATGGACACTTAGGTTGCTTCATGTCCCGACTATTGTAAATAGAGCTGCAAAGAACATTGTGGTACATGACTCTTTTTGAATTATGGTTTTCTCAGGGTATATGCCCAGTAGTGGGATTGCTGGGTCATGTGGTAGTTTTATTTTTAGTTTTTAAAGGAACTGCCATACTGTTCTGCATAGTGGCTGTATCAATGTACATTCCCACCAAGAGTGCAAGAGGGTTCCCTCTTCTCCACACCCTGTTCAGCATTTGTTGTTTGTAGATTTTTTGATGATGGCCATTCTGACTTGTGTGAGGTGATACCTCATTGTAGTTTTGATTTGCATTTCTCTAATGATTAATGATGTTGAGCATTCTTTCATGTGTTTGTTGGCAATCTGTATATCTTCTTTGGAGAAATGTTTGTTTAGGTCTTCTGCCCATTTTTGGATTGGGTTGTTTGTTTTTTTGATATTGAGCTGCATGAGCTGCTTGTATATTTTGGAGATTAGTCCTCTGTCAGTTGCTTCATTTGCAAATATTTTCTCCCATTCTGAGGGTTGTCTTTTCGTCTTGTTTATGCTTTGCTGTGCAAAAGCTATTAAGTTCCATTAGGTCCCATTTGTTTATTTTTTGTTTTTATTTCCAATTCTCTAGGAGGAGGGTCAAAAAGGATCTTGCTGTGATTTATGTCACAGTGTGTTCTGCCTATGTTTTCCTTTAAGAGTTTTATAGTATCTGGCCGTACATTTAGGTCTTTAGTCCATTTTGAGTTTTTTTGTGTGTATGGTGTTAGGAAGTGTTCTAATTTCATTCTTTTACATGTAGCTGTCCAGTGTTCCCAGCACCACTTACTGAAGAGGCTGCCTTTCTTCCATTGTATATTCTTGCCTCCTTTGTCAAAGATAAGGTGTCCATAGGTGCATGGGTTTATCTCTGGGCTTTCTATCCTGTTCCATTGATCTATATTTCTGGTTTTGTGCCAGTATACCATACTGTCTTGATTACTGTAGCTTTGTAGTATAGTCTGAAGTGAGGGAGCCTGATTCCTCCAGCTCTGTTTTTCTTTCTCAAGATTCTTTTGGCTATACCAGGTCTTTTGTGTTTCCATACAAATTGTGAAATTTTTTGTTCCAGTTCTGTGAAAAATGCCATTAGTAGTTTGACAGGGATTGCATTGAATCTGTAGGTTGCTTTCGGTAGAAGAGTCATTTTCATGATGTTGATTCTTCCAATCCAAGAACATGGTGTATCTCTTCATCTGTTTGTATCATCTTTAATTTCCTTCATTGGTTTCTTATAGTTTTCTGCATACAGGTCTTTTGTCTCCTTAGGAAGGTTTATTTCTAGGTATTTTATTCTTTTTGTTGCAGTGGTAAGTGGGAGTGTTTCCTTAATTTCTCTTTCAGAGTTTTCATCATTAGTGTATAGGAATGCAAGAGATTTCTGGGCATTAGTTTTTTATCCTGCTACTTTACCAAATTCATTGATTAGCTCCAGTAGATTTCTGGTAGCATCTTTAGGATCCTCTATGTATAGAGTCATGTCATCTGCAAACAGTGACAGCTTTAGTTCTTCTTTTCTGATTTGGATTCCTTTTATTTCTTTTTCTTCTCTGATTGCTGTGGCTAAAACTTCCAAAACTATGTTGAATAATAGTGGTGAGAGTGGGCAACCTTGTCTTGTTCCTGATCTTAGTGGACATGGTTTCAGTTTTTCACCATTGAGAAGGATGTTGGCTGTGATTTTGTCATATACGGCCTTTATTTTATTGAGGTAAGTTCCCTCTATGCCTACTTTCTGGAGGGTTTTTTTTAATCACAAATGGGTGTTGAATTTTGTCAAAAGCTTTTTCTCTATCTTTTGAGATTATCCTATGGTTTTTCTCCTTCAATTTGTTAATATTGAGTATCACTTTGATTGATTTGCATTTATTGAATAATCCTTGCATTCCTGGGATAAACCCCACTTGATCATGGTACATGATCCTTTTAATGTGCTGTTGGATTCTGTTTGCTAGTGTTTTGTTGAGGGTATTTGCATCTATGTTCATCAGTTCTATTGGCCTGTAGTTTTCTTTTTTTGTGACATCTTTGTGTGGTTTTGGTATCACGGTGATGGTGGCCTCATAGAATGAGTTTGGAAGTATTTCTCCCTCTGCTATATTTTGGAAGAGTTTGAGAAGGATTGGTGTTAGCTCTTCTCTAAATGTTTGATAGAATTTGCCTGTGAAGCCATCTGATCCTGGGATTTTGTTTGTTGGAAGATTTTTAATCACAGTTTCAATTTCAGTGCTTGTGATTGGTCTGTTTATATTTTCTATTTCTTCCTAGTTCAATCTCGGAAGGTTGTGCTTTTCTAAGACTTTGTCCATTTCTTCCAAGTTGTCCATTTTATTAGTATATAGTTGCTTGTAGTAATTTCTCATGATCCTTTGTATTTCTGCAGTGTCAGTTGTTACTTCTTTTTCATTTCTAATTCTGTTGATTTGAGTCTTCTCCTTTTTTTCGTGTTTAGTCTGGCTAATTGTTTATCAATTTTGTTTATCTTCTCAAAGAACCAGCTTTAATTTTATCGATCTTTGCTGTCATTTTCTTCATTTCTTTTCTGTTTATTTCTTATGTGAGCTTTATGTTTTCTTTCCTTCTGCTAACTCTTGTTTATTTTAGTTCTTCTTTCTCTAATTGCTTTAGGTGTAAGCTTAGGTTGTTTATTTGAGATTCTTCTTGTTTCTTGAGGTAGGATTGTATTGCTCCAAACTTCCCTCTTAGAACTGCTTTAGCTGCATCTCACAGGTTTTGGGTCATTGTGTTTTAATTGTCATTTGTTTCTAGGTATTTCTTGATTTCCTCTTTAATTTCTTAAGTGAGCTCTTGGTTATTTAGTTGTATTGTTTCACCTCCATGTGTTTGTTTTTTCTCCAGTCTTTTTCCTGTAATTGATGGCTAGTCTCATAGCATTGTGGTTAGAAAAGATACTTGATATGACCTCAGTTTTCTTAAATTTACCAAGGCTTGATTTGTGACCCAAGATATGATCCATCCTGGAGAATGTTCCATGAGCAGTTGAGAAGAAAATGTATTCTATTTTTTCTGGGTGGAATGTCCTGTAAATATCAATTAAGTCAGTCTTGTTTACTGTGTCATTGAAAGCTTGTGTTTCCTTATTTATTTTCATTTTGGATGATCTGTCCATTGGTGAAAGTGGGGTGTTAAAGTCTCCTACTATGATGGTACTACTGTCAATTTCCCCTTTTATGGCTGTTAGCATTTGCCTTATGTACTGTGGTGCTCCTATGTTGGGTGCATAAATATTTACAATTGTTATACCTTCTTCTTGAATTGATCCCTTGATCATTATGTAGTGTCCTTCTTTGTCTCTTGTAATAGTCTTTATTTTAAAGTCTATTTTGTCTCATATGAGAATTGCTACTCCAGCTTTCTTTGGTTTCCATTTGCATGGAATATCTTTTTCCATCCCCTCACTTTCAGTCTGTATATGTACCTAGGTCTAAAGTGGGTCTCTTGTAGACAGCATATATACGGGTCTTGTTTTTGTATCCATTCAGCCAGTCTGTGTCTTTTGGTTGAAGCATTTAATCCATTCATGTTTAAGGTAATTATTGATATGTATGTTCCTATTACCATGTTCTAAATTGTTTTGGGTTTGTTATTGTAGGTGTTTTCCTTCTCTTGTGTTTCCTGCCTAGAGAAGTTCCTTTAGCATTTGTTGTAGAGCTGGCTTGGTCATGCTGAATTCTCTTAGCTTTTGCTTTTCTGTAAAGAGTTCTCCATCGAATCTGAATGAGATCCTTGCTGGCTAGAGTAATCTTGGTTGTAGGTTTTTCCCTTCATCAGTTAAAATATGTTCTGCCACTCCCTTCTGGCTTGCAAAGTTTCTCCTGAAAGATCAGCTGTTAACCTTATGGAGATCCCCTTTTATGTTTTTTGTTGCTTTCCCTTGCTGCTTTTAATATTTTTTCTTTGTATTTAATTTTTGATAGTTTGTTTAATATGTTTGTTGGCGTGTTTCTCCTTGGATTTATCCTGTATGGGACTCTCTGCATTTCCTGGAGTCGATTGACTATTTCCTTTCCCATATTAGGCAAGTTTTCAACTATAATGTCTTCAAATATTTTCTCAGGCCCTTTCTTTTTCTCTTCTTCTTCTAAGACCCCTATAATTCGACTGTTGGTGCATTTAGTGTTGCTCCGTAAGTCTCTGAGACTGTCCTCAATTCTTTTCATTCTTTTTTCTTTATTCTGCTCTGTGGTAATTATTCTCACTATTTTATCTTCCAGGTCACTTATCCGTTCTTCTGCCTCATTTATTTTGCTATTGATTCCTTCTACAGAATTTTTATTTCATTTTTTGTGTTGTTCATCATTGTTTGCTCTTTAATTCTTCTAGGTCCTTGTTAAACATTTCTTGTATTTTCTCCATTCTATTTCCAAGATTCTGGATCACCTTTACTATCAGTACTCTGAATTCTTTTTCAGATAGACTGCCTATTTCATCTTTCTTTGTTTGGTCTGGCAGGTTTTTACCTTGCTCCAACATCTGCTGTGTATTTCTCTGTCTCCTCATTTTGCTTAACTTACTGTGTTTGGGGTCTCCTTTTCACAGGCTGTAGGTTTGTAGTTCCCATTGTTTTTGGTGTCTGCCCCCAGTGGGTAAGGTTCAGTGCGTTGTGTAGGCTTCCTGGTGGAAGGAACTGGTGCCTGTGTTCTGGTGGATGAGGCTGGATCTTGTCTTTCTGGTGCACAGGACCATGTCTGGTGGTGTGTTTTGGGGTGTGTTTGAACTTAGTATGACTTTAGGCAGCCTCTTTGCTAATGGGTGGGGTTGTGTTTCTGTCTTGCTAGTTGTTTGGCATGGGGCGTCCAGCACTGGAACTTGCTGGTCATTGAGTGTAGCTGGGCCTTAGCATTGAGACAGAGACCTCTGGGAGAGCAGTCGCTGCTTGATATTATGTAGGGCTGGGAGTCTCCGGTGGTCCAGTGTCCTGAACTCTGCTCTCCTACCTCAGAAGCTCGGGCCTGATACCTGGCTGGAGCACCAAGACCCTGTCAGCCACACAGCTCAGAAGAAAAGGGAGAAAAAAAAAAAAAAAGAAAGAAAATAAATAAATAAATTACTAAAATAAAAAATTAAAAAATAATTATTAAAATAAAAATATAAAAAATTATATAATTTTTTTTAAAAAAGAGAGCAACCAAACCAATAAACAAATACACCAATGATAATAAGTGCTAAAAACTATACTAAGATAAACATAAAAATCAGAAACTAGTCAGTAGCATACAGCAAACCCTAAGTCTATAGTTGCTCCCAAAGTCCACCTCCTCAGTTTGGGATGATTCGTTGTCTATTCAGGTATTCCACAGATGCAGGGTACATCAAGTTGATTGTGGAGATTTAATCCACTGCTCCTGAGGCTGCTGGGAGAGATTTCCCTCTCTCTTCTTTGTTTGCACAGCTCCTGTTGTTCAGCTTTGGATTTGTCCCTGCCTCTGCAAGTAGGTCACCGTCTGGCATCTGTTCTTCATCCAGACAGGAGGGGGTTAAAGGAGCAGCTGATTACGGGGCTGTGGCTCACTCAGGCTCAGGGGAGGGAAGGGTATAGAACGTGGGGTGAGCATGCAGTGGCAGAGGCCAGTGTGATGTTGCAACAGCTTGAGGTGTGATTTGTGTTCTCCTGGGGATGCTGTCCCTGGATCACGTGACACTGGCAGTGGCAGGCTGCACAGGCTCCTGGGAGGGGATGTGTGGATAGTGACCCGTGCTTGCACACAGGCTTCTTGGTGGCTGCAGTAGCAGCCTCAACATTTCATGCCCGTCTCTGGTGTCTGTGCTGATAGCTATGCCTTGTGCTTGCCTCTGAAGCTTTTTAGGCGGTGCTCTGAATCTCCTCTCCTGGTGCACCCTGAAACAATGGTCTCTTGCCTCTTAGGCAGTTCCAGACTGTTTCCTGGACTCCCTCCTGGCTAGCTGTGGTGCACTAGCCCCCTTCAGGCTGTGTTCACACAGCCAACCCCAGTCCTCTCCCTGGATTCTGACCTCTGAAGCCCAAGCCTCAGCTCCCAGCCTCCACCCACTCTGATGGGTGAGCAGACAAGCCTCTCAGGCTGGTGAGTGCTGGTTGGCACTGATCCTCTGTGTGGTAATCTCTCCGCTTTGCCTTCTGCACGCCTGTTGCTGCAATCTCCTCCATTGCTCCAAAGCTTCCCACTGGCCCACCCCCCCATCTCCACCAGTGAAGGGGCTTCCTAGTGTGTGGAAACTTTTCATCCTTCACAGCTCCCTCCCGGAGGTGCAGGTCCCGTCCCTATTCTTTTGTCTCTGATTTTTCTTTCTTCTTTTGCCCTACCCTTGTACGTGGGGAGCTTCTTGCCTTGTGGGAGGTCTGAGGTCTTCTGCCAGCATTCAGTAGGTGTTCTGTTAGAGTTGTTCCACATGTAGATGTATTTCTGATGTATTTGTGGGGAGGAAGGTGATCTCCACCTCTTATTCCTCTACCATCTTGAAGGTCTTTCCTCTCCATTATGGTTTATCATAAGATATTGAACTTAGTTCTCTGTGCTATCTAGTAGGACCTTGTTGTTTATCCATTCCATGTACAAAAGCTTACATCTGCTAACCCCAACCTCCCACTCCATCTCTTCCCCAACCCCCTGTCCCTCGGCAACCACAGGTCTGTTCTCTATGTCCTTGATTTTGTTTCTGTTTCATAGATAGGTTCGTTTGTGTCATATTTTGGATTCCATATTAGATATCCTATGGCATTTGTCTTTCTCTTTTTGACTTACTTCAATTAGTATGATAATCTCTAGTTGCATCCATGTTACTGCAAATGGCATTATTTCCTTTTTTATGGCTGAGTAGTATTCCATTGTATATATTACCATATCGTCTTTATCCATTTGTCTTTTGACGGACATTTGGGTTGTTTCCATGTCTTAGCTATTGTGAACATTGCTTCTATGAACATAGGGGTGCATGTATCTTTTTGG
The DNA here is from genome assembly GCF_005190385.1 of Monodon monoceros. Classification (NCBI taxonomy): domain Eukaryota; kingdom Metazoa; phylum Chordata; class Mammalia; order Artiodactyla; family Monodontidae; genus Monodon; species Monodon monoceros. The sequence continues at coordinate 31,328,601 of NW_021703781.1, read as the reverse complement.
ATTACAGTTTTGTCTGGATATATGCCCAGGTGTGGGATTGCTGGATCATATGGTAATTGTATTTTTAGTTTTCTGAGGAACCTGCATACTGTTTTCCACAGTGCCTGCACCAACTTACATTCCCACCAACAGTGTGGGAGGGTTCCCTTTTCTCCACACCCTATCTAGCATTTGTTATGTGTAGACTTCTTTTTTTTTTTTTTTTGCGTTACGCGGGCCTCTCACTGTTGTGGTCTCTCCCATTGCGGAGCACAGGCTCCGGACGCACAGGCTCAGCGGCCATGGCTCACGGGTGCGGCCGCTCCACGGAATGTGGGATCTTCCCGGACCGGGGCACGAAACCGTGTCCCTTGCATCGGAAGGCGGACTCTCAACCACTGCACCACCAGGGAAGCCCTATGTGTAGACTTTTTAATGCTGGCCATTCTGACCAGTGTGAGCTGGTACCTCATTGTAGTTTTGATATGTATTTCTCTAATAATTAGCGATGTTGAGCATCTTTTCATGTGCTTATTGGCCATCTGTACTTCTTCTTTGGAGAAGTGTCTGTTTAGTCTTCTGCCTATTTTTCAGTTCGGTTGTTATTTTGTTGTTGAGTTGTATGAGCTGTTTGAATACTTTGGAAATTAAGCCCTTGTCGGTCACATTGTTTGCAAATATTTTCTCCCACTCTGTAAGTTGTCTTTTTGTTTTGTTTATGGTTTCCTTTGCTGTGCAAAAGCTTATAAGTTTGATTAGGTCCCGTTTGTTTTTGTTTGTTTTTCTTTTGTCTTGGGAAACTGATCTAAGAAAACATTGGTAAGATCTGTCAGAGAATGTTTTGCCTATGATCTTTTAGGAGTTTTATGGTGTCATGTCTTATGTTTAAGTCTTTAAGCCACTTTGTGTTTATTTTTGTGTATGGTGAGAGGGTGTGTTCTAACTTCATTGATTTATGTGCAGCTGTCCAACTTTCCCAATACCACTTGCTGAAGAGACTGATCGCAGTAGAATTTAAGTTGTGCATTCAAATACTTTCTTTTACCAATTTTTCATTTATTCACTGATTAACACATGCTTATTGAGCATGTATTGCAATGCAGAAACAGAGAGCAAGCCTGTCCCATGATGAGGCTCAAGAAATAGAAGTCTAATTGTGAAGGACTTATAGGCCCTGTAAAGGATATGCGTTGCTTTTTCTCATCCAAAGCACAATGAAAGGCACTGTGGAAGGACAGAACTATCAAACTGTTGTTAATTTTCTTGTACAACTTGAGTTCACAACACGAGGTCCAACATGCCTTCTGAGCCTTGTGGATGGGAGGGTACAAGTATCTAACAACAATCATCACCATCATCATCACAAACATCATCACCACCACCATTTTCTTAGCAGTATAAAAGGGGCAATACTTGCAGAAGAGAAACATTTAGGTGTTTGAAGTGACCTATCCTGGTGGTGAATAGAATGTGTATAAAAACCAAGGGAATGATCTCTTTACTGATATAGGAAACATAGGTGAGGGTTAGGATCCTGGGTTCAGTCTTCAGTGTGTTGATCCTTATGCCACTATATCTTCTCCCTGATTTCATCTCAACATGTCTCTTCTATTCTCCTTTTTAACAGTGAGGCTAGGTTTTTGTATATATTTTTGGTTTGTTTCTGAGATGTCCTGCCTTATGCATGTTTTGTCTTTGTGCTTTGATTTTTTTTTTAACTTTTTACTTTAAAGTAGTTATGTACTTGCAAAAGAATTGAAGGTACTAGAGAGAGTTCTCATATCCTCTTCACTTAGTTTCCCCTAATGTTAACATCTTCCATCTTAACATCTGGTACATTTATCAAAACTAAAAAATTAACATGTGCACAGTACTATTAGGTAAATTACATACTTTATTCAGGTTTCTCCAATTTTTTTTTTTTTTTTTTTTTACTAATGTCTTTAGCTCCAAAATCCAATCCAGGAAAGTTTGTGTATTAATTTTCTAGAACTACCATAACAAAGTACCATAGACTGAGTGGCTTGAACAGCAGAAATTTGTTGTCTCACAGTTCTGGGGGCTAGAAGTCCAAGATCAAGGTGTCAACAGTCGATTTCTTCTGAGGCTTCTCTCCTTGACTTGCGGATGACCATCTTCTCCCTCTGTCATCACATGGTCTTTCCTCTGTGTGTGTCTGTATCATAATTTCTTCTCAAACGGGCTCCTGTTTTATTGGATTAGGGCCCACTTTAATGACCTCATTTAACCTTAATTACCTCTTTAAAGATCCTATCACTAAAACCAGTCACATTCTGAGGCACTGGGGGTTAGGACATCAACATATGAATTTTGTGGGGACACAGTTCAACACCAAACACTATGTTTTATTTCATTATTTTGTCTCCTTAGTCTCACCTAATATGTGACAATTACTCAATCTTTTTTTTCCTTGAAATTTTTGAGTGGCATTGACCAAAATATATACAGTATACAGACTATCCCTATATTTATGTGTGTTTGATATTTTCCCATAATCAGACTGGAGCCAGTGGTCTCTGGAAAGAATATTACAGAGGAGACCAATTTACCTGAGACTGAGGGATTTCTTGGGACGTGGGATTTTGGTTCTAAAACAGGGACTGTCATGGGCAAACTTACAGTTTGAGGGTGGCAATGAGCAATTACAGCACAGAGTAGGATGTAAGTTTGCATTTAATCTCAGATATCCCTATTCTAAAAATGTATTAGCCATTTGCTGATGTAAGAATGTTCTCAAGTGACTAAGACTCTTCTTAGAGTCCCATTCCCTTCACACACAGAGTCACGCTCCTGCTGCCCCACTTTCTCTGTCTTCTGTTTTCTCTCTCTCTCTCTGCTCTCCCTCTCTCAGTGCTCCTCATATTTTTCTTCCCCTCCTTACAAAACTCTTCTCTTTCATCCCAGGCTGTCCCTTCAAAACTAAAAATTTTTGTTTCTTTATTATTCAGAAAAATCTATCCCTCCCCTGAAACTTTACCTTGTACGTTCAAAGAGAATATGTGGGCAAACTAGGATACTCAATAGTTTCAGTTGCATCTGAACAGAGGGATATAAAGAAAGGCATCCATTGAGGAAGATAAAGAGAAAAGAAGAGAGAATTACAGGGAGAGAGGGAAAGGGTCATACAGATGTAAAGACTACAGATATTTGTTTATGTTTGTATGTATATATTTTCCTATGGATATATTTATGTATGTATCTCTCTATGTGTATGTAGATATATTTAGAAGGCGGGGAGAGGTAGAGAGAATGGTCTTAGTTTCAGTCCTCACTTTGACACTTATATATATAATCTTTGGCAAGTCATGAACTATCTTTGAGTCTTCGTTTCCTTATCTTTATAGTGGGTATAATAATATCTTCTTTATGGGATTGCAGTAAATATTTAATATAGGTGTATATTAGCTATTAATTATATAATACACAAAGTATAAGACATTTTTATAATTTTCATTTTTAATATACTTTGTTAAAAAAATATACCAAAACCATTTCATATCGTCACTTCCCAAGGTCAAAGAGAAGTCCATGCACAGTAATTCTTCAGTGCTTTCCTTTCCTTCTTTGGGTTATATATGAAACAATGCCATGGGTCAAATCTATGAAATCATGAGAAAGGCCCAGGCTTTGGTCCTCTGAAATTCTATTCTTTCTTGTTACATGATTTCACATAGGATATTATATCAGATCTGGGAGTTCTCATAGCACTGACCCTCACCAAGTTGCTCTCTGCTGACCTCATGTGACGCACTGGACACACAGGCTAAGAGCTGAACCTTCATAGACATCTAAGCAGCTTTTATCGGGTTGAGATCCTGACTCCTGTGGGGTACTCTGTGCCTGATGGGTACTCTGCTGCCTCTATGCACCCCCAAAATACTGCCTTCTAATTTGAGAGGCTTTTCTCAGATTGCACACCCCCTCCCTCCACCATCAAAGCTTTAAACGCTTGCCCACCCTGTCCTGGAAAGTCATCCCCATCCCTTCAGGGGCCAGGATTCTGAAAATTCTACTCAAGGGAAGAAGGAAGTCCAGAACTCAAAGACAAAATGCCTGATGTTTTCTTAACAGGGGACATTCACTTGCTATAAACACATATTTTACTGATGAGTTTATAATAGCTCTCCCCAAAATGACATGAATTAATTAATTTTTGAAAATTTACCCCCTAGTTTTAGTACTGTTATAAAGTAGGTATTTAATAAAAGTTTAGTAGCTCTTTCTTCCCAACTTTTGTTCACAAAGAATATCTGGAACCATTTCTGCTTCCTCTGAGAACTGACTAATGAGAAGATACTTAAGAAAGAAAAAGTGCTCCGTATATATCCATTAGTATAAACAAGTTTTTAGTCACCTTAATGGTTCTAATGGCAATAATTAATGCAGCCACTTAAGGTGATTCTTTCTTTAAAAGACTTAATCATTTCCATTCAAATTTACGACCCATTCTAATATAGTGTCGAAACAATTTTCCTGTTTTGGAATCCATCTTAGTGTAAATACTCAAAGGAGATTATTGACTTGTTAACACTGTTAATTCCCAGGTAGTTGAGATGCTGTCAGAGTTGGGAACTATGAACGGGATAATAGGGACAAACACAGGATTTAGAAAGTCTTAATACCAATCCTATCTCTACTCTGATCTAACTCCTGACTTTTCTTCAGAGGTTCACTTACCTATTTGTAGCTTCCTTGGCCTTCTTTCTCTTCCCTGAACTGCTAAAGCCTTTTCTTCTCTAAGAAATTTTGTGTATGTAATTTCCCTTGCCTGGAATGTTGCCTCCACTACACCTCACATGGCTGAAGCATGTGTGGGCTTAAATATGTCCTCCCGAGGGAGGCCTTTCATAAACATCTTCATAAGTGGGTGCCAAATCACCCCTGCTCTGTGCCGTCATGGCCTATTCATATCCTTCATGACACTTGTCAACACATACACACACACACACACATATTTGTCTCTTTATTAATTTTTTTGTCTCAGAAAGTTACTATAAGCAGTGAAGGTTAGGACCATTTCTATTTTATTAACCAGTGTCTTACCAAATTGTTGAATGAATAAATGTTGGTCACAGTTTAAAAGATCATCATATAATTTTTGCAAAGCATCAGTTGTTTAGGACAGTAAAGGAGGAATCTTAAATTTTGCTCCTCAATATTACCTTTATTACCCATATCACAACAGTCAGCTCTCTTACACAGATTATCATCACTTCAGACTTATCCTGGCTCGGAAGCCAGCCATGCATGCTAGCTCCGAAGAGTATGGGATTGAAAACACAATTTGAGCTATAAGTTAAAAACACCTAATTCCAATCTAAAAATTGATCTCTAGCATCTGAAACAGCAAAAATGTCTAATATTCACTGAGTAGTTCTCTGAAATTAAAAATTTGAAAACATTTTAAAATGGATATATACTGAGATAGATGTAGAGGTTGCAATTCCACTATCAAATATATTATAATGATTTTAGAGAATGAAAAGTTATTGTTGAACTCCCCTAAGATCATAAATGATTAACCTTTATGACTTTTAGAGTTGGAAGGGACTTTAAAGATTATTACAGATAAAGCATGAGAAATCCCACTGTCAATGTAAAATACTAAACAAATCATCGTTTTTCCCCCGGTCTTTGTGTAATTGTTATCACACACCCCAGTCCAACCAACCATCATCTCTTACCTGTGTTATTCCATCGGCCTCTCATCATGATCTCTTTCATCTATTCTTACCACCCTGAAGCCATTTTCTACACCAAAGTCATCTTTTTAAAGAAAATCTGAACAGACTTCTCCTCTTCTTAAGACTCTCAGATGATGCCTTGTTGCACTTAAATTAAAATAAAAACTCCATACTCTGTCTTATAAGACCCTATGTGACATGGCTTGTGCTAGCCTGTCCTCTGTGACCATCTCCTTGAGCTCATCCTAGCTCACTCTGTTACAGACACTCTGGCCCTCCTGTACCAGCTTGCCAACCTTTCTCCCACCTCAGAGCCTCACACTTGCTGTTCCTCCTACTTGCATTGTCCTTGGCCCAGGTCTTTGGGTGACTCCTTTTCGGTACTCAGTATGGAATCATCTCAGAGGTGTTTTTTCCAATTACACTGTCTAAAATAGCTCCTTCCCCTCCTTTCCCACTCATCTACTCCTTATTTCCTTAGGTTTTTAAATCACAAGCTGAAGTTAGATTATTTAATTGCTTACTTATTGTCTATCTCCCTCATAGAACTCTAGCCCAAGAAGAGGAAGGACCTCGTCTGTTTTGTTTGCCCCTGTATATCCTGCTTTTAGAATTGCTCTCACACATAGCACTCAATAGATGCCTAAGGAAGGGAGGGCAGGAAAGGAGGTCAAAAACACATGAATGTGTTTACATGTGGGGGATATCTGTGTGGAGAATTATTTCACCCACTCTGTCCACCCAATGTCTCTGCACAGGAAACACTTGGTCACCATGGTTTTTAAGGGAGAAGTAAGTGGGCTCACAGGGTGAGGCCTGTGTTCTTCCTTACCACAAAGAAAACAGCGTGGTTAGCAGGACAGTATTTTTTCTCTTATGTCACGTGGGCTCTGGTACTTGATGACCGACTCCCTCTCTGCTTTCTCTGTCATCAAACATCACGTTATCAAAGGACATAAATACACATTTTACCTTTGCTTTGGGGAGCAGGTATTGTTAATGTCATTTTATTGATGACAAATAGAATTCTGTGAACCAGCTCAGTATCACATATGATTTTAAAGAAATTTTTGAACCACCCCAAATCCATTCTAAGCTACTAGAATGTTGAAAGCTTATACCGCTCTTTTCCCGCCAGAGGCCAGCAGTTTTCATTGATGGTTTGATGCTGGGAGCTATCTGTCAAGTTTTAAATAACAGAAAAATACGCGTCAGCTTCCTGAGTTGGAAAGTGACAGACAAGAAAGTTGCCATTTGCCCCTGGGTGTAAGGGAAATGAGAGAGAAATTGGTACAGCGACTTGGTGCTGTTGAGCCAATATGTCTAACCTCTGGAAAATAGGAAGCCTCGGGGGGAATATAATAATATTGTCCTGCTTTTTTTGCTTCCTGTATAACACTCAATTGTGATGCAGAGAAGCAGAACAGAAGCCCCAGTTAATCAAACCAGAGAGGCAGGCCAAAAACTAAAAGGCAAATCCCTTCAAAGAAAACACCGTAAAACAATGTACTAATTAGGATTGTAAGGATAGGAAGCAAAACGATTACTTTTTTATGAAATATTGAATTGGGTTTCATAAATTAGACTGTTGAAAATTATTTTTAACATCTTCTGAAGATAAAAGTAAAACATATCCATTATTAAAAAAAAAGAACATGTTGAAAATTGTATAAAATTCTCAACATCTTACCACACAGAAATAATTAATATCTTAATTAATATCTTAATATTTTCTTCCAATAGCTTTTATTGAGAACATTTTCTAAAGCAATCAATATTCTCTGAAAGCATCGTATTTAATAATGCAATACGATCCATCTTACTGTTGTATCGTAATTTAAGCATTTCTCTGGAGCTGCATTTTGGTGTATCTTTCACTTGCTTTTATTCGTTTTGTTTTACTCATGTATGTATGTATATGTAGGAAGAATATGGGAAGGAATGCATGGTGTATAAATTTATTATTTGTTATCAAATTACAAGTCAATTTTATCCTATATCCTAATTTACTGTAATACTGGGAAAAATATCTAAGAGTATTTCAACTTTACAGGATTTAATAAAATGTCATCATTATATAAAATATCATGATTTGTTTAACCTTTTGAATTTATTTTTTCCTATTTTAAATAAAGCTGTAGCAAATATTCTTATACATAAACCCTCATGTAATTTTCTGTATATAACTTCTATTATGAAATATTTCAGCCATAAAAGATAATATCATACACACACTGCCATTCTTTCTGTCTGTGTGCATGTGGGTGGCTGGGTGCGTAGGTGTGCAGACATTCATGTTCTTGCCATTTGCTCCTATTTCCACTATATATTGTCCTCACTGAGGCATCACATTTTGTCATTTTGTTCATTGCTACCATCTAGAACACCACCTAGTATATAATAGGCATCAGTTCAGATTTGTTGAAATAATTAATATTTGGGTGTTGTTTTCTTATTTTTAAGAGCTCTTTAAGATAGTAAACTTTTGTAACATATGCCATAAATACAGTTCCAATTTCATCATATACTTTATATTTTTATAAATATCCATTTAAATTTTTATTCTGTAAATATAATCCAATTTTGGGTTTCCTCTTTGCTTTCATTCCTAGAAAGTTCTTGACCAACTACATTTCTTGGTTTTTTATGGCTTATCTATTACATTTAACTCTTTATTTCATCAGTATTTTATTATAGTATGTGGTATGAGGTAAGGACCTATATTTCCCTTTTTAAACTAGACAATTTTCTAGCAACATTTCTTGAACAAAGTGAATTTATAATTTAAAATGTCCTTCATTTCTATTCATGTTTTAAAATTTATGAGTTCGTTTCTGGGCTGTTGCTTGTATTTCTCTTTATACCTGCATCAACACACTAAGGTTTAACAATTAAAGCATCATAACATCTTTGATTTTATAATAAACTGTCCCTATTTTTTCCATATAGTTTTATTTTCCAAACTACTTTTGGCTGTTCTCATTCATGTATTCTCCAAAATATTCCTACTATGTATTTTATTTGATTGCATTATAATTATAAATGAAACTAGAAATTCGTGAGAAGTTTAAAATATGAAGTTTTCCCATGAAGAGAAAAATTATATTCCCATTTATTTAACTATTCATTAATGCTATTTTATTTGGTAGTTCCCTTAGATTTATTTCAAGGTAATGTATATTTACGTTAATATTGCATATAGGATATTATTTAGCTTATATTTTCTAGCCATTCTATTTTGCTTACAGGCTTATTACTGAAATTGTTTATAGTATCATTCTGTTGACTTTTGAATTTTTTTCAGATCCTTGTGACTCTATGTTTGCCATATTTATACCTACTTTATTTTCTTATTCTTATTGCTAGATAATGTTCATCTATGTTAGCTTTGTTAATAGTGAAAAAGTGACCTTGTTCTTCAAGGAAGATGAATCTGATGTTTAATCGCTATGTCTAATACTGACCATTGACTTTGCATTGTTAAGGAAGTGGGGTTTTTTCCCCTTAATTAACAAAATGCTTTTTTCAGGAATATAAATGGAATCATATCTGATTTTTTTCCTATTTATGGAAATAAATCATGTTACTAAATACATTAATATTAAAATATATTTAAATTGCTAAAATAAACCTTATGCTGTCATGGTAATTTTTATTATGTGAGTATAATCCATTTGTAAGCATTTCATTTGGGTTTTTTGCATACATATTTATAAGTGATATTGCAAATAGCAATTACCCAAAGACAGTTCTGCTAAACATTAATGAAAGACTAAATGTACTTAGGAAGATAAAAGGTTTTGTGATCCAAATATTTATGGGACTTTTTTTTAAGTGCATTATATTACTTTCTAACTTTCTCAGTTGAATTCTTAATTTAAACACATCTTTCTTGTTTAATGTTGAATTCATCCAAGGCTCTGCAGATACCACTGAGTTCAGCTTTGGTTAGTTTTAAACATTTTTTATGTCTTGCTTTTTATACTCTAAATTTTCTTTAACTGAAACTTTTATTTCCTCTTTGACACCTGTTATTTAGAAGAGAGTAGAATTATTTTTGTTTTTTAACATTTAAAAACGTTACTTTCCATTTGTTTTGTTTTTTTTTAAGCTTTGGAACAAATAATGTATCTTAGGGAGAAAGAGTAGGAAATTCGCTTCCTGCGTTTTTAACTCAAGTACTATTGGGGCCTCTTTTTACATTGCTAATTTCCCTATTTACTAATTCTGCCAGATTTCAGTTGTGCTCTATTTCTTCTTTAAATAACTTTTTTCTTGACTTTATTATATAATGTGTTTTCTCCTTTACTGACTCTCAGCCATTGCTCTTAGTCTTTTATCTCATTTCTGAGTGTAAATTTTCTTATTTTGATATAATAGCTGATAATTTCTAAGGTGCAACATTAGAGCAAATCTTGTTTTGAAAAGTCATGACCTCTGCCTATTAAAAGCTGTATATTTGACCTTTGTTTTTCCCTACAAATTGCTTCACAATGCCCCTGTTGAGGTATCTGGTGGTCTTTCTGCCTTGACCATGCAGAGGTTTCTCTAGGGCTTGTGTCAGCCTAATAATGGTTGGTGTGTGGCAGAGATTGAATGAATCTTCTGTATTTCTTCTATTAACCACATACACCCTACCCTAAGCCCCTTCTGGCTTTGGCAGCCACTGAATCTGGATTTAGGGGAGGGAGATGGAGGCACCCAAATTGGAACTTCACTTGACTTATCTTGGTGTCACCTTGTATGTTGAATTGCATAAAGGATCGGGTAGGCAAAAGAAAAAAAAATACACACACATTTATAATGATATTTCCATGGTGTGGTGCCTTGAAGTGAATGGACACGAACGTTCAACCACACACTAACTCTTGCTTTGTTGAAACAGATGACCTGAGGATCACCATTTTGTACACAGTCTTCGCTTGATGAAAAGAGTGGGTGTAGCCATGGCCATGCATATGATCCTTCTGGCTTCCTTCCTAGCACTACTGTCTGTCATATTTGGGATAAGAAATAGCGATTTTGCTAAATATCTAATCACTGCACTTTGTATGTGAGAATTTCAAATAACCCGTAAAATTGGGTGCAGTTCCCATTCATTAGTGCTATGCTCTGCCCTCATTTCTAGCACTGGTTATAGCCTATCTGAGTTTGGTGAACTAGAGTCACGATCATCCTCACCTAGCCTTGGAGAGTCTACACTGTCTTGAACATTTGAACTATGATTATCAGAAATTCCTCAAGGAAGATAATGATAGAGGTTAGAAAATAAAGGGTAACTCTTCAAGGACTCTGGTTTGAAGTCCAGCCTCTTACAATTTGTTATCTGGGAAACTTTGGGCAAGTCTCTTAACTTCTCTATGCTTTGGTTTCCTTATCTTTAAAATGGGGATCATATTTATATCTACCTCATAGGGTTATTATGAAGACTAAATAAGTTGATATATGTAAAACATCTAGTGCCGGATATATATTCTCAATTCTTTATAATGGTTTGCTTTTATGTCACTCCTTCCAGGTTCCAAAGCTGATGGCAGTTTTTAAATCATTGTCTCCTTTAATGCTCAGTTTTTTGAGTATGGATTGGGAGATGTGAATATAGTCAGCTGTACAGGGGTTTCTCTAGGGCTTATGTCTTTTAATCCAGCTGTCTACATTAGCAAAATATTATGATTTTCATGATCAAAATCCATCAAGCAGGCTGCTACAAAAAAACAAAATTAATACCGTGAGAGAACACAATATCTGTTTCTATCTCTACATAGAAATATGCTAATGCCAAAAAGCCATTAATGCATATATGTGTATATACAGTGTTGAAACACACAAGTCAAAGGTAGGTAAACATTTAAAACTCAAATAGTATATATGATAAATATTTAAAGGACCCTTTGAAAATATGAATGTGTTTCATCCATATAATGGCTTGTGTAACCATTAGAAATGTTATGTGTGAAGATACTTTATAAACTGAGGAAATTATTAGAGACCATATGTAAAGTTAATGAAGCAGGACAAAATGTTTTAAATATTAGATGACTCCAATTTTTAAAATATGGAATGTATATATTTATTCAACTAAAAATATTGGAAGGGAATATACTCAAATGTTAATAGTGGTTATCTCCTGTGGTGTTTTTAAATTTTTCTTCTTATATATTTTTTGTGTAAACTTGTAACATTTTTTGTAATTGGAAGTTAAAATTAAGCTTCATTAAAATGATGCATTTCTGATTAGATCTAAACCAATTACAGTTATACTGATAAGCAAAATAAAAAATTCAGGTGATGTTAAAACTGCATATATTACCACTTCCAGAAATCAATTGAGCACCGTCTAAAATAAATTTTCAAAGTGGCCATACTAAAAGGTAGAACTATGGCGACAGTAAAAAAAGATCAGTGGTTGCTGCGGAGTGGCAGAGGAGAGAGGAATGAATAGGTAGAGAACAGAGGATTTTTAGGGCAGTGAAAATCCCTGTATAATACCACGATAGTGAATACATGTCATTATGTATTTGTTAAAACCCATAGAAGGTACAATAACAAGAGTGCACCATAAGGTAAACTATGAATATTGGGTGACTATAATGCGCCCATGTAGGGTCTTCAGTTGTAACAAATGTACTGCTCTGGTGGGGGTGTTGATAATAGGAAAGGCTATGCATGTGGGGGGCAGGAAGTATATGGGAACTCTCTGTACCTTCTTCTCAGTTTTGCTGTGAACCTAAAACTGCTCTAAAAAAAAACAAAGTAAAAAAAAAGAAAGCAAAAAACTCCATACTCATTAACCCAGCCATACAATTTCTTATAATGTGTAACCAAGACATTATTTCAAAAAATTATTCTTAACCAGTGAAGTTCACAGATCTCCTTATTAACCTTATAAAATTTTTACTGATAGACCTCCTCCCCCTACCAAAGAATGTACATACTGACCTATACACAAGCATTACTTACAATTTTGAAGGTATACAGACCCTAAGACACTTGTGCATGGACCCACAGTTTCCTTTCAAAAGAAAGGAAGAGTAAATAATGTGTATTTTAATATTAATTGTGGAATTATTTAGGGTAGTGAATGAATGGAAGCAATTTAAATAATAATTATATTTCTTATATATAATTATATTTGAATAATTCAAATAATAATAGAATGTCTAAATAAGTCATAATAGAACAAATTGGAATTTAGCCTTTAAATTAAATGTTTACCATGGTATAGTATGATATACTATTTTTTAAGTTATAATAAACCACAGTAGGAAAATAATGGTGATATATACATATATATTACATATATATACATATGTATATATGATATATACATATATATTGAAAAATGAGAAGAAAGTATATTAAAGACACTGCTTACTATGGTCTTAGCATAGTTGAATCCATGCCGATTATTTTCTTATTTTTCACACTTTCAGTAACATTATTTTTAAAGTAAGATGATAAAGCAAAGCAAAAAGAAATTTATTAGTTAAATCTTTCTGTTGTATAACTATTCATGGTATCATGTGCCTAACTCTTCTTTTTCAATGGAGAAAAGACTCACAGTGATGCTTATTCATTTTTTTAGCTGTAATGAATGGACTCTGCAGAACAAATATTTTTTAAATCAAAATAATTCCCCATTTCTCAAACTCTGTGCTATACGGTACTTTTCAGCTTTATTTGCATCCAAGGAAGACTGCAACTCCTTGTATCTGTGTATCAGACATTTTAATTCTCAAAATATGTTTGCATCTGCCTCCGTAATTGATTCAGTAGCTTCCTCTGTGTTTAGCTTAAAATATGGGAGCATTCAGTGAAAGGTGTCAGTGAGTGTCAATGAGAAAATAAGGAGAGGTTAATAGATAATAATTTCTTTTTATAATTCTCCCTATTTTTTTCTATCTTTTTATCTACACAAATTTTCATAAACTTTGTGTCACGTTAGAAGAAATGGCAAAGTGGACATTTTAGTATATTTAAATGTTTGCACATTTAAATATACTAAATAGGTATAATTAATGCCCAGTAGAAGTTCTAAAACATTAAATATTATTATGGAAAGAAGAGTCCACTTATGCAGAAGAATTATGAAAAAACCGTATTATGCAAACTATTTGCCAGTATTTCTCTACATTATTCTAACCTTAGATTTGATTTGATTTTTACTCAGTATTTTACTTGAAGCCTTTACAAATATTGTTATTGGTTTGTATTTTGGTCATTGTTTAAAGGATGATTGCTTTGTTTTACCTATTGTTTTGTTCTTTTATGTGAATGGATGATTTTGTCTTTGTCTCTTAAAAAATGGAAAATGCTGTTGTAAAAAACAATAATAAGGTTGAAAAGTTTGTTAACAATATTAGGAAAATTAAAGGGCCCTGGGGTATGTCTGTATATGAGAAGATACTGGTTAAAGTCATGAACCTTATAATCACATTTGAAATGTTCCTAGTTTATTCCCCCAGTGATACAACTCAAAGAGCAAAGCTATTTTTTCCTACCAAGTCACATCAATGTCTCATTTTAGCTGAAAATTCCCTGTTTAATAAAAGAGAAGTGAGATAAGAGGAACATGCAGTAAGAATCTAACCTAAGGGAATCTGAGTGTCCAGCTTCATCAAAGGCTACTGAAAAGGGATGACAGGGAAATGATAGTCAAGGATTTCCTCCACATATGTAAACTTATGTGAAGTCAAGATTATTACTAGATTGACTATTAAATTCACTTCTTAATTTTTAATAAGCAATATGATTTCTCTCCCTGGAAACAAAGTGCAGATGTAATGGAACTTTACTAGGATGTCAAGGGACATACAGCTCGTATTATTTCCCATAGCCTTCATATCCCACACATTGGTGGACATCATTCTGAAACGTTTTCTTGGAAGAAGGTAAAGGAGATACATATACACTCCTTTAAACAAAATTATTATCACAGGCACAAAAGATCAGTTTTGGTAAATTTATTTTAAATGACAACTAAAAATATTCTGACCATTTTGCATGTATTCTTCTCTGTGTGATTTACATTCTTTGTTTAAAATATGATTGGTCAAATATATTAAGAAGAAGTGAATTTGTTTATTTAGATTTAATGTGTACAGTTGCATCCTTGAAAAAGTAAGAAAGAGCCGATTAATTTCCCACTAATTATCTTTAAAATATATACGTTGGCTACTGGAAAATGTGTAGTGATTTTAAGGGAAGTTTTCCATTCTTCCATTTGTTTCGGTTTGAACAAATGTATCTATTCTCCAGATTTTTATTGGTAAAGATAAAATTCAAAAGCAGGCTATATAGAACAAACCTTAAAAGATAATCACTATATTTTTTTTGCTGTAGGCATTTCCTAAGAGACATATCTAAAATCAAGGTCTTCCATGTCATAAGAGTTTGGAGTGTCACATACTTGGGTGACCTGTAAAGGAAAAAATCTAAGGAAAAGGAGTACAACATTGAGTTTTAACACACCACGTGTATTGTGCTGTGCGTGTGTGTGTGTGATTGTGCAAGCCCTTACATTTAAATTTATTTCAGAAAGATCAATGTAAAGTGTAACAAGGCTGTATGAGTGGTTTATCAGACATCTAAATATATTAAAAACAAGTTAAGAAAATGTGAATTTTTTTCCCTTCTATTTCAGTTTTGTAAACAACTATATGGAATCTGTATAACTTTAAAAACCAACACAATTTAAAGAGCTGTACTGTTTTTGACTGAGGTTTTCAACATTCTGTGTTGTTTTATTAAATACTTAGGAATTCAGATGTTGCCCTCAATGAAGATAAATTATAGATGGGAGAATTAATGCTACTCAGGATGCTGCTGGAGGAGCCAACAGATACTAATTTGTTAAAAACAGAAATTACAACCAAACTTAAGTAAGTAACCTCTGCATTTTTTTGGTCTATTGTGTCCCCCAAAGACAGGATTATTTCCAACTATAATGTGAATAGTGTCTCCAGAGAATTTATTCACTATTAATTGGAGAGTTCATGTTCAGAAGTTTGAGATGCAAATAATTGATAATATCAGTAAATATGCTGTGTATCCAATGAGAGTGTGTCACAGCTTCTGTGAGAGGAGAACAGCTTCAAGGTCTCATGCCTTCTCTGCAGAACCCTTTGCTCTGGCTTCAGTAAAAGTGCACAGTTTAAAAATCTGTGGCAAATACTCAAAAATCTGGGGCAAATTTTGATGCTCAAGCTTTGAAATTAGATATTTTCTTGGCCATCCCTTCTTCTTTATTACCTGGCCTAGGTAAATTTACTTTAACAACAATCACAAAAGGGATCCTGTCTATTTCTCCCTGGAAATTAAGTGGAATATTATAAATGTAAGTCATTCACAGGTTGATATACAGATTCCAATAATTTTGAAGTCTTACAGCCATTTTCTTTCCAAAGGGCTATGTTACTGGATGACAAATAATGAGGTAAAGTCTGAGTTGGAATGATTGGATAACATTCCATCCAATTTGAAAGGGAAATCATAGATGAACAAGATCATCCTCCTTATTTGACAGATGGGGTCATGGAGCTACTATTATGCATACATAAATCAGAAGCTTTCACAAAGACAACTTCCAATATAAAGGTTTTCTAATTCATTTCCAACAAGAATTATTTGCTGTCGCATCATTAATGCTTTCATAGGCAACAATACACATGCAATCAATACAGGTTTTTATGACAAAAAGTTATCAAAGTACTAGAGGCCTAGTACTTTTAAGTCTGGTCATCTCTGCTAGTATCTTCACTGGGTATCCAACATTAACATGTGGTTTCCCCACCACCATTCTGCCCTTACCACAACTCCTTACTAGAGTTCAGTGGGCACTAGAAGTCAGACACCTGTTTAGGCCCCTTTTAGAGATCTAATGGTTAAATTTGTAAAAAAATATATTTGAAATTATACACTATAGGGACAGTAATCATATATACCCATAGTTTAATCTTCATTTCTAAGAGAGAATCTAGCAGACATTCTACTCCAGGGTCTTTTGAATTTTCCAACCCGAGGATATTTCTGCTTACCTTAGAAAGAGAAAAAACTAGAAAATGCCTGTATTACCTAAACATTGCCAAGTTGGCTGATTTCTAAATGATATTATTTCGTTGGCATTCCATGAGGCAATCACTTTAATATTTGTCAAATGAACCAAAAATAAAGCCACCAAAATAATCAAACTAAATGTAATATACATATATATTTTATACATACATATATACTTATATATGTATGTATGTGTGTGTGTGTAGTCACAGTAGGAAACAGATTATTATGAGAGAATGATGTTGATCTTAAGGAATGAATTTCTTCCTTTACCCTCACTATTTCTTTAAAAGGGAAAGAAAGAATAAAAGAGGAAGAGATAAAGCTTATTTAAAGGCCTCATTTCCCATGACATATTGGGATGCATTTAAAATTGAGAACAGCCCAGAAACATTGTGCTGGTCTTTCTTGGATGAAGACTGAATTTCTGTAGACTAAAGTACAAACAGGGTACAGACATGCTATCATTGAATACAGTGTACTGAATCTATACAATTGAATAATAATTTAAAAAGTATTCTTTATATATAAAATGTTTCCTGGATACCAAAAGCTCAAATAAAAACCCCACCCCTCCTGCTGTGTTCCTAGGTATACTATAGACTCATTTGGGAAATTTTTCATAGCACTTGTCTAAGGGCAATATTTTCTGGTTTACAGGGCTGGAATCAAAGGAGTTACCATCCCCCCTCACTTAGGGAGTCATGGTTTCCTATAGCACCATACTGCAAGGTAAGGTGAGTGACTGCTGCATACGTCAAGCATATTCTGGTGGAGACCTGGTTATTGAGAGCTTTAGCTACAGTCGCCAAAAGCCCCACTCAAATTGTAGCTGTCAGTCAATTCAGAAGCCAGTGATCATTCTCTGGAAATCTGCTTGGCCCTTCTGTTCTCTTTTTGGTAGGCCTGATATGTTATGATCAAAACAGGGTAATTGTGGAGTCCTGAAAATCGCACTGTTTCTCCTCCAGAGGACCTTGTTATTGCTGCTTGGAAATAATGTAAATCATTGGAGATTTGATCTATCTACAAATATTTAGTCCTTCACCCATAGCAAGGTAGATATTGGACAAGAGTGTAAAACATAGAGCACTTAATGTGCATACAAAAATCAGAGAATTTAGATGCCAATTCTCCAACATAATTTCCACTATTTCTCATTAGCATAAAATTGTTCATATATTTTGAACAACAGCATTCTATAGAAGTCACTGGCAAATCAGAATAACACACACTTTATAAAAAAAGACATCAGAAGATGATGCAGAGTGAAAAATAATGAGTGACATCCATTCTCCAGTAAGTAGTGAATACGCAACTAACTTAATTACCAAATCTCCAAATACCTATTCACATAAGAAATACAGGGAAAATGAAGCAAAATCAGAAGTGTCTTGTAGAAATAAACACTTCCCTGTAGGCACATGAACTTGAAGGACAAGGTATCGATGTCTCCAGGTGTTGGCCACGTTAGATCAATTCTGAAAGTCTTGATGCTATCAGCACTTGTCTGCTGGTGCCCAAAGAGGTGCTTTTTGAGTGTGGACCCTTTTCACAGGAGAGCTTCACATTCCAAAAGGAGACAAATGGCCACTGAAAGTGACCCTTAATAACTGTTCTTTACGGAGGAGTTTTGTCTCTACTATCAATTTGGACATAACTTTATCTCTAAACTTTACATCGGGCCGCCAGTGGATGTGTGTAACTTTCATACATTTTAGAACGCACGAGGCTGTTTATAATCACATAATATATAGTTCAACTTTAAAAAAAAAAATTAAGGGGTCAGATCAGGACTTAAGTTTGATTGACAACCTTCGATCTCCTTAGAGCAAAAGATATATTAATATAACTGCAGTGGAAGATGTTAAAAAAGAAATAACTGCAGTGAGTCACAAAATACACAAACTCCTAATTAGGTGGATCCTGTATGAATCCGTTTAGATACGCAACAGGTAGCATTTTAGTGAAAAACCCAAGACAAGGTTGACTTGGGAGGACTTCCAGTGAACGTTTGATAATTGTGATAAATTTCAACACAATAGCATATCAAATATGCAAGTTATGGGGTTTTTATACACCAGTTAATTAAAACCATTTTTCTAAAATTTTCCCAATGATATACTATTTCTAAATGAGAATTTAGATAATTGAGACATTAAAAAGTTGTAATAATCCTTTTTAAGAGTCTAGTATTATTACCTCTATATTCAAAACAAAGGAACAACAGTGGGACAACTAAGGAACACCATGAAGCTTTTGTTAAATATAAAATGCATTTCTACCAAAATGTTTTCAACATTTGAGACTTTTGAATTTCCACTAAACAGTGTTGATAAGAACACAATGTTCTTTATTTTCCCTGTATGGCATTATGTCTATTTATGTCTATTATCAAAGAAAGAATGTTCTCAGAGAGCAATCTGCAATGTATTTTACACAGAAACAGCTTAACCTTAATTAAGAATTGTGTATATTCAATATTTGATTCAGAAATAGTTAGTTACATTCCTTTTCAGTGGAATGTGAGTCTTCCACGGGAAGTTTTAATCAAGGTTTTCCCAAACTTCAGTAAAAGAAATCTTTTATATACTTTCAAATACTATGCCTTTTTATTTAAAACAGTGTAAACATAACAACTCAACACCACCAATAATTGGAAAAAGAAAGACTGGTTATGTGAACACTAATGTCCTTGAATGCCCCGTGAAAGTAAGGCTAAATAAAACAGACAAATCTTTAGAAGTTTCAGTTCACCTTAGCAGTGGTAAAAATATTGCTTTATTCCAAATGAACATACAACACAATTTACTGTTCTTTGGGGGGCTTCCTGTGAACTGAATAGGCTGGGTTTTGTAATTTCAACAATTTATTCTTTCCATATTAACCACAGAAGCCAATGTCTTGGTCCACGCGTAGTAGACTTGCTACAAAAAGTAATGAGGAAGATGAGAAAACAAAGGGTAACTAACTATCAATTTGATCATTGGCTTGTATAAATAATTTAAGTACGCATGATTCAAAATACACATCCCCAACTCGCCTTGTGATACTGATATCATTAATGAGCCAACAGCTGTTCCTCTCAAAAATATTCACATCAGAAAATAGTCTAGACATTGTCAAGAGTTTTATAGGACCCCACCATGCACGTGACCTTGATTTACTAACTGAACTTTATACTTAATGGAAAAATTTAAAGCGAACAGATCTAAGAGGGAAATTTTTTCTGAATATTAGATTCCCTGATGTTTCAGAACAAATTTTAGCAAGCTTAACGCACACACATGCACACACATACGCACGATGAACATATGTGCATACAGCATACCGGTGCTCGAGTGAGCAAGCCCAGACACACAGGCACACACACTGAGAAGTGCTCCTTTGGAGCCCCTAAACGATCTCAAACGAAAACATTTCTATTAGCTATTAGCATGATTTTAGTGACACGACAGTGTGATGTTTTTTGTCTCTTTTTCTGTAATAATTTCTTACCTCCCTCTGAGATTCTGTGCCTTCAAATTTCAGAGGAAGCTGGCACGTAAGAGTGGCTAAGATTGCCCCACGACTCCCTCTGTCTCCTGTCCCTCTCCTTCCAGAGTCTTTGTGCCATTCTTCAAAAAGTAAATAGAAAACACTACATTTGTTGACGTGACATAACCTGTGATGAGGCTGTCGAGTGAATAGAAATTTAGGGATTGGCAAGCCAAATGGCAAGGGCCACCTGCTCACTGGCATGCCCACCCTTGGGATACGTCTCTTCTCTTTGAAACCGGGTAACTGCCAGCACTTTTTCATGAGGTCACCGGCACTGTGGGGCTGAGAGTCTGAATTGCCCACGTCTACTGAGAGCCAAAGAGGAGAGTGTTGGGACTAAATGAAATTGTATTCAAAATTCTACCCAAAAGCTTTAGTGGTAAGCTTTATCCCTCCTGAAACGTTTCTTTCCCTTTAAAAAAATATTTTGTTAAAAAACACTATGAGGGTGATAGACTATTTGGTTTCTTCTAAGTAGATGCTCTTAAATTAATGCATATAAATAATTTGTATTTAATCTCCTCTCTTTCCTGTTGAGCAAAGCATAGAATGCACAGATTCTTACATCTCAGGTCACTTGGTCAATGCAGGGTCTCTTTGTATTTCATTTCTTAAGACAAATTGGGCCTCTCGTTCTGATTTGGCTGTGGAACTCAGGGGGAGAAAGGCTGTGTTTTCACTCGCACTGTCCTCGGTTTCTACGCTGGCCAGTTCGTAGTCTTCTGACCGCCTGGCACCAGTCAGAATTCGGATCTGCTCCTGGACAGTTTCTAGCAGTATTTTCACTTCTTGCTGTTCTGCTATAAGACAATCGCTGACTGGAATACTCACATTGACAATATCAGCAGAGTAGGAGTTTTTGCACCATTTGATGCTTTTGACTTCAGAAATCCCTGGCATTTGCATGCAGGTTTCCTCTAGACCCACTGAGGGGATGATGGGCACGGAACTGGCCCTTGGGGATGAATATCCCATCAGGTCCGTTTGATCCAAGCTATTAAAATAGGAGTTTGTCTCTCTCGAAGGCAGTTGCATATTTATTGATGCATTTTGTTGGGTTGTTAAACCACTGGACGAATACCTGAAGAAGAAACAAAGTGTTACGTATTCTGTGCTCTTCCCAGCTTCTTGAGAGCACTAGTCAGTCAACAAAGCACTTTCCACATGCACCATCTCACTGAATTCTCACAGCAACCCCATGAGACGGATACTATGTTCCCAGTTAAACAGAGAAGTTAACTGAAGCTCAGATAGGTGAAGTGACTTGCCCAAGGTCACACAGAAAATAAGTGACAGACTGAGACTCAAACCCAGATCTTCTTACTTTAAGTCCAGGGATCTTTCAACACACCACAGCTGTATAGGCAGGTGGGATATAGTCTTCCTGACCTCTATCCTAGAATACAAAGTAAATGGGGATTGAGCAGGTAAGTGTGGCCCTTCCATAGTGACAAACAGGAAACCCATAACGGCATTACTCCACTCCATCAACCTGACCACCCTCTCAGCCCTGGTGTAGTCCAGTGTAGGCTCCTTGTGGCCACCCTAGGTGGAGGCAATCAGGAAGCCCAATATTAAGCATCAAGGTACTAAAGTCCTGAGTTTCTCTGCTTCACACTGACTTTAGGGGGACCAAATCCAATTTCCACTGGCACTCTGCTCTTTAGGAACTGCCTCACTGCCAGTTTGCTGAGCCTAAAAGATGGGATGAGAGGCACACAGTTCCTCTGTCTGCCCAAGATGAACATGAAGTGAGTTCCATAGGGCCTCGACCAAGCTAGTAACGTTCCTCACATGGATTCTGGAGCCAAGTAAGGTAGTTCATGGGTGCATGGTAAAATGGCTTGTTGAGAACGCCATCGTGCCGTTCCAAGTGGTTTAAATATGCCAGAATCTGGCTGGCCCCCCTCTTGCTTGTTCAGAGCTAGTGAATTTTCCATTGCCTCTGAACTTTCCAGTGCCAAAAAGTGAGGCAGGGATATCGTAGGTTCACGGAAATGTAGTTTGGGGACTTGAACAGTAGTATTTATTCTATTTCTCAATTCTTTTTCCTCAATTTTAACCTTAAGCATTAAAATTTAAGCATAATCTAAACACGTTCATCCTCAATATAATAAATCTCATTCCCCTTGTCTTACACTATAATGTAAATAAAAATCATGTTTATACGTGGAAAGAATAATTGCAATGAAGTGTGTCGCATACTAAATATTAGAAACCTTTATTGTAAAGACAAGATGGGAGCAATTTAGAGATCTGTCTTTCTGCCAGACAGTGTGAAAAGATGGGGAACAAATTTAGGTGTTATTGTGTTCTACCCTCTCTTACTGAGCCTAGTACGGAGTTGGCAATCAATAAAGTTTGATTGAACGGACTCAGGAATACATGAACAGATCTTCAAGGTAAACGCTCCCTTAATATCCCAGTCAACAAGAGCTAACAAACATTCACATAGAGCTTTCAAAAAACACTTTCACCTCTAATTACCTCCACTGATGAAAAAGAAAACAAAACTGTGTGGTTTATTTATTACCACGTGATGGATAAATAAACTGGACTAAGGGATACCCAAAGGGCTTGCCCCAAATTACACCCTTGGTAAGCAGCAGAGGAAGAAGTTAAACCCACGTTGTCTTATGTTAATTGTTACTATCAAAGCCAGAAATGAGTGGGCATCTCAAACCTTTTTTGAGATGTAAAATCTTTACCTGCGCCAATTATATAGCCACATACAAAGAAATTCCCTGGGGGACCTCAGCGACTTTCTCCCTAGTGCTCTATGACTGAAAATCTGAACCTAAAGTTTCTGACCAATGAATCAATTTCAACAAGAAGAAAGGGGACAAATTGCGGGCTTTTGTGTTCTTTCCTTAGCACCATTAACGTGTATGAAGATACAGAATGTCCGCTATCAGATTCACCAATGGCACAGAAAATTAAGGAGGATAAGATCGTCTTTCACATGCATCATCATCAGAGTGTATCAGTGAGTAGAATCTACCAGGTTGAAATGTGATGGTGATAGTGCCAATTCTTAATACCTGGATCTAAACATTATTGGTAAAAATGATGGATAAAGGTGTAAGTACGTATCTTAGAGGATTCAGTCAATTGTTGACGCTTCAGCAAGTCCACAATGTGACACGACGTTGAAAAAATTAATAGTCTTGTTCAGGCTTCAGAGGCAACAATAGGCCTCTGACAAAACAGAGACCCGGAAGGGAGCTGCATACCGAACTGCTGGACTACATGCAGGTCAGCAGAAACGGTGCTAACAAGTCTTGGGAACCAACAGGTAAGGAAGGGAGTAAGTCACGAAGCTTCCTGGGCCTTGGGAATCTGGCCAAATCCCGGGGATCAGTGAGCATCCTGAGACTTACGACTAGAGATCAGAGCATTTACGATAATAGCCAGAGGGGCATATCTGCACGTAAGCGGATGGTTATCAGTTTGCAGCTTGGCATTAAAAGCGGGATTCCTTCGGGCTGCACTCTGAACTCTCATCCATGGAGCGGGCACAACGCCCGGGACCTTCCAACTGGGACTCCAAATTGCTGTTCAAGGGACGTCACAGCGTTGCTTGCATCTGGATGGAGGTGCTTCCCCAATTTGGTGATTGTAAATACATTTCTTTCTTACTATTTTGCTTATCTCTGTGCTATAACTAACGTAACAAGCTTTCTTCTTTCTTACTTAATTAAGTGTTGAGGGGTTACTTTGCCAACAAATCCTCCCAACTTGAAAGTGAAAGTAAGTCTTTCGGCAAAACACGTGACTACGAAGTAATCAAAGGCAATTCAAGCCAAACGTGGAGCAGTCTTCTAATATGCCTGCGTGCTGACTGAAGGAGTTGACTTACACATCATCTCACAAGCCAGGTACGGATCACATGCTGGCAACAACTGACATCTGAAAGGCTGCCCTAACATGGAGATGCACTTTAAACAATTAGTCGTGTTTGGGATCAGAGAGGATTTCAAGTCTCACCACCATTACATGCTCTGGAATCTTAGGCAAACCCAGCAGCCTTACCTTAATTCTCTCATTAATTAAAACCATCAGGTAGCAATACTGATCTAGAGGGACTGCTCTGAGGACTCACTCAAGTAATGCCTCTTCACTATTCCCTTCCTTCCTAGAGTTGCTCTGAGTGTCCTAGCACTGGTCTTTGATTAGGAGGTGATACTGCTCTCCAGAAGTTTAAGTGAGAGTTACATTTCTAGGCATGACTCTTGATTAGAAGATACTCAGAGTTCTGTATCCCTTCAGAGTCAACGACTCTGTCACACGTTTGATCCATGAGCCTGTCATTCATTGACTGTAAAACACCAGTTTGGACCAGTTGGACTGCCTTTCCTCCAATCCCTCAACAAAGCAATCACAAGTACATTTCCTCTGTAACTATGTGAGTCAAAGCATCCTTTTAAAGAGGGAAGATTTCAACAGTCATTTGGTTTGATTCCCGGTAATTCAGGGGTCAGGCCAAGAAATCAGTGTTTCCCCAGAGGACTCCAAGACCCAGTTCTTGGTGCATATGGAATTAGAATGAACTGACTAATTTGAAGGAATCTACTTCCCCCTCTGGAGCCATACAATTAGAGATTCCATTTACACATCACCATCCATGACTGTGATTTTTCTTCACATTCCTTTCCTGGTTTATTTAGTCAGAAAGGCCGGTATTCAATCCATTTCTTTTACGTGGGCTATCCCACCTTGGGTTAAATTCTGCTATCTTTAGTGTGTTCCTCTGTACCCTTCCTGAAGAATAACTGAATATAAGTTTGTAAAGTTGCTATTTAAGTGAGGTGGATAATCAGTATGTTTCGATCCCTTCTGCTTTGAAGGTAGCAATCTAACTTTTGTGATTCCATCTCTTTCTGTCTAGTACATGATTCCATTAGTTTGATTTGCCTGACATAACCCAGTTCTGTGAGCCACTGCCATGGCTGTCATCAGTCCACTGATCAGGGGAAAGGCTCTTGAAGAAGTTCCTGTCTACCTGACTCCCTCCTCAAGCTTCACTAAGTCAGGCACTGGGTTCAAGCTGGGTTGAAGTTAGTGTCGTCAAGGAGAGACATCATATACACCGGGAATCTAAGTAGCAGACAGCACCCACATGCTTGATAAACAAGCAGCAGTTGGCTCTTATGAATTCATTCACTCCCCCTCCAGCCTAGGGCCAGATTTGAAGAGGGCCTTTAGCTGTGAAATTCTATTACCAATCCCATTTCCAGTCCGGAGAGACGGTCAGTCCCCCAGGAGTGGGAAATAGCTGTTGTCAAGAATTAAGAATGAGATTGCTCCCTGAGACTCACTGTGCTGAGCACACAGTGACTTAGAGTCACCGTTTATCAACATCAGGCGCGTATCACATAGGAAAATACAGGTGGCTAGCCAATTGGAGAGAATATTCCAAACCCAACGATGATTGATCCCAAACAAAACAATAGCCGTCACAGTGCCCAACAGAAGAAAGACAGCATGGGCTGGGTTCTCTCTCCACTCACAAAATCTCTAACTTGATTTCACCTCACTCATTCTCACTCCAACGTTCACCCCAGGGGGAAAAAAAAAAAAAAGAAACCTAAGTAACAGACATTATTAGTGATTTCAGAAGAAAAGTAATTAGGAAACATGATTAATTATAGGCTAAATGCAAGCCCCTTTTCCAGATATAAGGCAAAGAGAAATGCAAACTACTTCTTGACTTGCATTATACATTTTGGACAACTTAGCTGTTATGTTGAATGTGTAAATCTCACCTCAGATCTCACCAAATATATTTTAGTCTATTTGGAATTGCTTCAAAATTACAAAATCCAGACACAGGCTATTCATTTCCTATCTTCTAGTCTTCCTACAGAAATCTGTTGCTGAGATTCGTCAGACATGGCATTGTTGCATACGTATCACCCAGAAGAAAAGACAAAGGTAAGAGTCTGGGACAGACCTCAAACCTGCTTTGGCTTTTAACTTGCTACAGACAGGGTGGAAAAATCACCCAGCCCAAAGCAGCAAAGAAACCTAGCCTGGCTGATTCAGAGAGAGAAAAACTAGATGCAACAAGAACCTAGATGCAACAAGAACCTGGCTTGAGTGAGGAAATGGATTCTTGGCATTTCTGGAGTAAAGCCTGATTGCACTGCTCTTGAAATTAATAAGAATAATGGTTCCTGTGACAACAGCTACAAGTACCCCTTCTCTGTTTACCATGTGTCAGGTACAAGCTCTTGACACATGTAATTTCTTTTTAATCTGCCCAACAACCCTCAGGAAAGCTGGTATTATTTTGTTCAATTTATAGACGAGAAAATGTAAGCTCAGATGATAAAACTTTCTCAAATTCATACAAGTAGTAAGGGGCAAAGATGAGATTTGAAATTCAGTCACTTTGGATAAGGGCTGCCATACTCGGTTGAACAGCTTATGTCGGTTAGGTGAGTGGTGGCTAAAATTCATTCTACACTCCACTCACCATGCTATGAGCCCTATGAGGGTCTGTGTCCACTGAGAGGAAGGGACACTTTTTACACTGCAAGGATGAGCAACAGACATGGAGTCCAAAGCCAATTTTTCCATCCCTGCGCCGTGAATGAAACTAGAGATCTGAGTTCAGCTAGCTGTGCCCTGACAATACTCTGTCAACACTGACTGAGACTTGTTCAAGAATGCTCGAAGGAGCAGATGCTATATATATGTTACAGGTTATTGTTACGGTATTGTCCACAATAGTGATTAGAGAATTAAGCACTGTTTTTTTTCCAAACCTAAGGAGGAAGGAACACTTTAGTTGTCCTAAGTAATCTCTGTGTTTTAAAATCAAAGACACATTCCCAGTTATTTTAGCAACTGCAATAATAACATAGTGTCTAGATGTCTATATACTTAATGCTATATATCTTTTCCATCTACCATTTCCCTAATATCTATTTCCATTGTATCTGTTTTTTAAAGCTATTCTTTTGTGGAACAAAGGTGGAAGCAAGCATAAATAGCCAAATAATGATGAAATCAGTGAATAAAACCCCAAGGAACATAATAACTCAATTTAAAACTATATCATTCATAACACCCTCCCTAAATTCCGTTGCTTTTAAGACCTACCCTTGGCAAGGTATCGTATCCTGGTCTGGGACCCTTGATTCCTCGAGTTGCTGATATGCTGGTCCCACGATTCCGCCCAACCTACTTCGGGGTGAGGGGGGTGTCCTTCTGAAGGCATTCCTATGGAGCATACCACTCCTTTGCCCTGGGCTGCAGCAAGAGGAGAGAGTCCTGCTGGTGGAAAGAAAACCAACAAACAAATTGATCACAGCAATAACCTCACAGGTGGCTGCTGAAACTTTTCAAGCACTGCATTTCCGCCCTAGATCCTCAAAGTTCTAGGTCAGGCTCCATCCATGCCTGTAGGATATATGTTAGGAGGGATCGCAGGTTGCTGGATCCATTTTATCTTTGGAGAGACTGAGAAGAAAAGCAGTTCCAGTTCTGTGTTTCTGGCTTTCCAGTCTGGAGCACAATGGACTAAAATAACACCAGCTTTCCAGCCAACGAGGTGCGCTTGAGGAATTCTCCAGCTCCTGAGTCCCCTCCTCCCTCATTATCCAAGCTACAAAAGTGCCTTTAATAGAAATAAAAATGGCCTTGTTATTAAACACTGCCAAGAACTAAACCCAAGAAGCCTTAAGGGCTTTATGGGGACAATTTCGCTTGTGTTAGAATAAACTAACCTTATTTTAATTGCCTTTCTCTCCTTAATACATATGTTACTTTTGCAGTTCACTGTCTCAAATTTTCGTAAATCCTGGGAACCTAAATTATTTTTCTTTTGAGTTTGCTTTAACTGTTTTTTATTGAATGAAAGATTCTTTAAATTCCATAGTGCTTTACAATTTTCAAAAGTTTCACACACGTGATTTTACATAATCCCATAATAACCCTTTGAGTTTGCCTTTAATAAACATCTGATCGTACATTTTCTTGACCCATACATCCAAATACCCAAATAACCATGCCAGATGCCATCAAAGGGCAAGGCATAAACGGGACATACCTCAGGTAAGATCCCTACACAGATCACGTCAGACAAAGGCTAATTTGACGCATCACTTATTCCATATCCATTCCTCCCTCCACCCCACTGAATTTACCCTACTACCATGTGAACTGTGAGAACTTTGTTCCTGTGCAGACATTCCATGAGATGCCAACAAGGGAACTTAGAATTTTTGCGTTCCTACTCATTTAGCTCTGAAAATAGCAATAAAACCACACACAGGAACAGCAAAAACATTTTCAAAATTTCGATGAAGTTCTATAGGAACCAGTCCCCCAAATGAATTTTACCCATATTACTACATTATTTGGAGTTCTGTAAGTTTCCCCCCCACCAACATTACTGTTATTTCCACTTAATAAATACAAAACTTCTCCAATATTATTTAAGGTCAGAATTTGAGAACCCGACAAATGAGTGCTAGTAGCCACCTTCCTGGTTTGGGCAAGGCGAAATGATCACATTTTATAACTTCATATTCGTCAAGCCCAACATTAACCTCCTGAGTTTGTGCAAACACCAGATCATACCTGGCAACGTTATTACAACTTCATTCTTCATCATAATATTTCTGGGTTGAGTGTATTGCAAGAGTCCTAACAACAAGGGACCTCTAGTTAGGTCACTAGGCCAACGAGTTTAAGGAGCTCTATAATAACTAATTTGTTTCCCTCCCTTCCAGCTTCTATCTATACCATCCAGTGGCAATTGTGGAGTCCACAGGGTAGTCAGCCTTGGATGCTAGAATTAGCTGCATCAGGTCTGTATGGTACTGGGGAAAGTACTTGTATCAGTCAGAGTCCTGGGGGAAATAGATGGCACTCTATATTGGGTCATTTGGGAAGATTCTGCTATTTACAAAAGTGTGTTCACTGTTTGAGAAAAAAAAAAATACAGGATACTACTGTACATAAGGGCTGGTAACAATGGGAAGCTGTTACCATCCCTGTAACTGAAAGGACAGGGGGAAGGAGCAAGTTACCTGACTGAAGAGAGAAAGGGCTTGTGAGAAGAGGACCTCTTGGCTAGTGCCAGAAACAGGGCTGTAGCTGAGAGAACCAGGCAGGGAGGGCGGGGGCAGAAGTGTTAGGACCTCACTGGCCTCTGCCCTTCCATAGCTTTCCTGTGCATCGCAAGAAACCAACAGAAGCCCAAAGGCAAGTGAGCCTGCTGCCCTCTTAGTGTACAAGGCAAGGCAGAAAAAGGTAAAGCCTAGAGGTGGTGGAAGAGATGCAAATAAAGGTATTAGCACTTGTTTAGGTATTTTCATAGTATTGCTATGGGGATTAAAAAAGTATGTAAAGTGCTTAGCAGGGAGTCTGGCACTTAGTAGCTGCTCAACAAAGTAAATTCCCTTGATTCCTCTGCCCAAACTGACAACTCAAAGGCTCATACTAATCACTGAAAACCCTGGACTTATTTCACCTTAAAAAACCTACATGTACTGTCTATAAATGAGTTATATTGCCAAAATATAATGTAATAAGTATAACATGACGTAATAGATTTCTTCTTTAAAAAGAAAGAGGGTTTTTTTTTGACTAAACATGAGAAATAATGGCTTTGAATTAACAGCTTTGTTTCACAAATGAGTTATCCAAATGAGTCATATTTGCAGTGCACAAAAGAAATGAATTATTCATAAAAGTCTACCAGTATGAGCTAGTAACCCATCTTAAAAAACAGTTCTATACCTATTGATCAATCAACTGTTCAAGCTTTCTAACCCAATGGCATTCAGGAAGTTACACAGCAGTTTGCAGGATGTATAAATCAGTGACTAGGTTATCAATCACGAAAACGTTTAAGTCTACTGCATGTTTTACAAAACAAAAGCTATGATATATTGAACTATAATTTACAAAGTTCTAAAAGCACTTTATAAATCAACCCTTGCCTATCTGTCAGGACGCAATGTATGCCAACAAATACTGCAATGTCATTGAACCAAATAAAAAAGAAGGTCTCTTAGAGACTTCCTTATTTGATCTGTGAGTGATTCCTAGAACCCACAGTAGAAACCAAGTTTAGGAGGAGGTATGTCAACAGACAAAAGTAGGGTAGGGTATTTGTAGGTCAAATACATTAGAAGCTATAATTGCTTATCATATCAACTTTAAAACATGTACCACAATACAGTACTTAATATTATACTTAATTATTTTACTTGACTGAATGGAATACCACTTTAACGTGTATTACAATCAGCAGAGGAAAATGCTCTTTTGGAAAAAAAACATCTATAATTTTGTACTTAATTCCGTAATTGAAGAACGTCCACTAGGTCCAGTTAACTGAAGTAATCTTTTCGCAAGGAAATATTTGTAAATGCCCCAATTGATATAAACCAAAAATTGTAGTTAATAACTAAAGCAGTTATCCAGTAGCCAAACATACTTCATCCTGTGTTGAAACCTTTTTTTAACTTAGCAAACCCTTGGTACCTCAGTCTCTACCCATGTAGATTAAGAATAAAAATCACCATCAAGTACTAATGATTGGTATCAACAGTGACATGAAAACCTCACAGTAAATGTGGCCAGCATCAAGAAAATCTTTTTTAGGGACTCCCTGAAAGGTGAGGGAGAAGTTAGTTTCCTTGAATAATGCATACTTCTCTCACGGTGGTTTTCAAAATATTGCCTACATACATGAAAAATTGCCTACGTATATGAAAACCAAGGGTCAACAACATTTATCTTCCATTGCTGGGAACAATTGTTATTTTTTACCGTTTCCATTTAAAAAACTTTTAATCTCCATAATTAAGTATTTTTAAAATACTGTACCTCTTACTAAGAAAAGGAAGCTTAAATTTTTGGACGGCTTCCACAAAGACTGACGACATATCAATACTTTTGGATGCACATAAACATAATGTCTGTTGTAGCAAGTATCAAATGTTGGCACTTTAGAACAAAACTTTCAATTTTTGGAGTTGCAGATTCCTTATGTATAAACACAGCATGTGACTAGAAGATGCTGAAGAATTTGCTCAGCCTCAGAATGCTGTAAAACTTCTATAAGATCACTTTGTTTTTGGCTTTCTCCCCCAAAGAGCCAATTTTTACAGTCAGCTTGTTAAAAAAAAGTCCCACTCCATTGATAATGGAAGATCTAATAAACCAAAGGAGAGAAAGTTTTCTTTGTGTGAGAGCCATGTTGGAAGACCTGGAGCATGTCCTATCAGCTGCCTAGGGAAGAATTAGTCATTAAATTTGCAGACAGTGATAAGGCAGGCTAGGAAAAATCATGTTTTTAAGATTGCAATAGTTTCATTCACTGGTCTGTGTCTGCAGACTTGACGGGTGCTGTTAATAGTACCTTTAGGCTTCCTCTAGGGGCACTGCTGCCTGCCGGTATCTTTGCTTTGCCTGCCAGGAGCTGCTTGAGCATCCACTGCATGGGGAACTACAGGAGAAGCAAGAACGATCATCTCTCCTGAATAATGTTGTCATTCCTCGGCATGTGTTGTCCAGTGTTATACATTGTGTCAACGCACCCGTTCCCACCATGATTAGCTACCTGTACCTGTGGTGTTTGACAGATTGGCTTCCTCTGTTGGGAGAAGGGACCTCTGGGAATGATTGGGGGCCGGCAAAACTTGACTCCATCATTTTCTCCAATGCAGTCACGGGATGCCTTTCCGCCTTTGAATACTGTGGGAAATCACATGCACAGAGTTGAGCTGGAGGAGAAGTTATGAGAGCAGGGCCTCTGACACTACAGCTGGGTATCAAAAAGTTACTGGAACTCACCAGTAACTTTTCCACTGGGCACCTGATCAGGAGAATGACAAAAACACCATTTTCATCCCATTTCTCACACACTGAATATGCTCTCCCCTCTTGCCCCCCAAAGCTCTTTGTGATTAGATAAGGTCCATTCAACAGGGTTCTTCACGTTAGAATGCTAAGTCTATCTTTTCGTTTCAGTCTTTACCCATGGCACACTATGCCTGAGAGCCAAAATCACACATATTTTTTTATTGGAGTATAGTTGATATACAATATTATATAAGTTAATACAAGGAATTTTTAATTCAATGCACATTTTACAAAAAAAATTAGTAGATGGACTACTAACAATAGGGATTCAATAAATGCTAACTGAGTGAACTTCACAAGTCTCAGATTTATGGAAGGCTTTGATTTAGAGTATCTGCCCACTACTCTCCACTGTTTCTCTCTTTCAGCCTGATACCAGGTAATTACCACGTCTAATAAGAGAAGTGTGTGAACAGTTTACTCTTTATAGTTATTAACCCTTGGTTTCACCTTTGACTATGAGATATCACAAGGCAGGGGCCTAAAGAAAACCCTATAGCTATGGCATATTGAGAAAAACTTTGCTCCCAGAGAAATATCACATGGAATCTCAATTAGGCAGCAGTTGTCAAGTTTAACACTCCCTGGACACTTGGCACTTGAACAAGCAACAAGGATCATCAAGTTTCTTTTCTAGAAACTCCAATGAAAACTATGCTGAGAAATGACATTTTTTGAAGGCTAATGACCAAATTAGATTTTGAAATCCAGATATTCACATGTAATATATGAACAAGAATTTCACAGAAAAACAAAGATAGATATGCAGAATACACACAAAAAAGTATATACCTGAACTCATTGTAGAGATGAAAATCAGAATAGAGAACGTTAAATTTCAGGAGTACTTAGTTAAAGGCAAAGGTTCAAGGAAAATAGAGTTGGTGCTAATTTGTTGGGGGTACACATTGGCAATGTGTTGCAAAATATTAAATATAGGTACTCTGCTGCAGAGTACTACTTCTAGGGATTTCCATCATTAATTGTAAAAGTTGGAAATGATATAATCAGCAAAGTATGTCAGTGGTACAATTTTTAATAACAAAAAAACACAAAAGAGAAGCAACTGGAAACAACAGAAATGGCCACAAATGAATATTATACAGCCATTGAATAAAATCAAAGTATGAAAAGTATGCATAATATGAATCCACATGTGCAAATAAGGAAAATGCAGTAAACAGATATATATATGTGTGTGTATGTGTGTATATATACAAACATTTAGCTTTGTGTGTGTATATATACGTATAGATTCTGTATGTACATATACATATGTTTGTGCGCGTGTGTGTGTGTGCACACAACCACATGGGATGCAGATGGGAAACAAAAGTAAACTATTAACTAGGTGTTATCCTTGGGAAAAAGTATATTGGTGGGTATGGGCTATGGAGACTAGGAAAATTGTCAAGGTTATGTAACTTTAAGTTCAAAATCTCTAACTAATTGTTTTCTTTTTAAGTACTTCCCAAACAAACCACATAGTGTTAGTAATGACCACATCTTGAATCAGAATATGAATTCTACAAAATGGACTTAACAGAAGCTATTTAGACTTCTTGCAAAATGGAGTGAGTTGACATGGAACAAAAAGAAGACATGGAGATAATTTGGAAAAGGTGGTTGTTTTCAACAGCCCCAAGTTACAAAGATCCAAAAAATGATGGAAATACCTTCACATGTACTTCTTTGTTGACTAATTAAGTTGTTTATCATAAATCATCCATGGAAAAAGTGAATTGAATCAACATGTTATTGAAATGTAAACAACATCCTGAATTTCTATTTCTAGACTTCCAGGTTCTATAAAAGATCTACTAGAATTTTTTTTTTTCTCCCAACTTTTGATAAATTGCTTGAGAAGACAAACTCAGATGGTTGGAAGCCTCAGCTACAGACACAGGCGAGATTATCTGGAGACATCTGTGGCAAATTGGAGGGGGTAACTTCTGTGCTACTTCTGCAGAGGGCTATCAGTGGGTGACATCAGCCAGTGTTTCTAGCACACCCACATTTTCTAGAGAAATTGCCAAATCATTAAAAGTCAGCAGCCCATTCCTTTTTCAAAAACAATGTATGTCAAAAAGCCTAGTTCAGGGCTTCCCTGGTGGCGCAGTGGTTGAGAGTCCGCCTGCCGATGCAGGGGACACGGGCTCGTGCCCCGGTCCGGGAAGATCCCACATGCCGCGGAGCGGCTGGGCCCGTGAGCCATGGCCGCTGAGTCTGCGCGTCCAGAGCCTGTGCTCTGCAACGGGAGAGGCCACAGCAATGAGAGGCCCGCGTACCGCAAAAAAAACCAAAACAAACAAACAAACAAAAAGCCTAGTTCAGCTTTGGGGCCATTGGTTCAGAGCCTCTGCTTTGAATGAGACTTTTGATCATGAGAGCTAGAGGGCCTTGTTCAAAATCTGGGATAAAAGTCTTGAATAGAATCAACCTCTTACTTGTTCTGCTTATTCATGGCGTTCATAATAGATATAATGTTCTAAATCTTTTCTTTCAAATGCTTAGATTATTATTATACTATGCAGTTGCTTTCACTGGTATTACTGTGGTCCATTAACAAAAATTTGTCTCCAAAATGTATTATCTTGGATTTTTCTCTCATAGCCTTTTTGAGAATCGTTTTCATTTCAGTGGCTACATTTAATCTGAGATGCAGGTTTAAATTGCTGGTACCCGAATCCAAGGTTAGTTGAGACAAGTGGGAACACAAAAAAACCTAATAGTTTGGCAATCCTTCAAACTAATATCCCATACATATTGGCTCAAATGAATTTAGACATAGATTCCAGTTTTCAGATCTGACAAATAAAGAGCTTAGAAATCGTCATTCCTGTCCTTAAAATAAGAGAAAAGCTGAACAAACAAAATCAATGGCTATTCTTACATCCAAATTGAGGTTGCAGGGCAAACCACCCCTCTAAAACCTGGAAAGACAAGTGAATACAGAGAATCAGCCAAGATCACCTTGAGACAGCCTGGGAGCCTTTGCCGCAGTGCCTGCACCTGGACAAATGCCTCCTCCAGCAACAGAATACAAAGTATCTATTCAGGACTAACAATAACCTCGTGCATGCTCAGTTGGGGCAAATTATGAACGACAAGACACAAAACACCAAAAACCAAACTGTCACTTCTGAGATGCCCGGAGCAAAAGCAGGGTACTGCACATGCGCCCTGCACACAGCATCACCAAGGGGGTGGGCAGACCACCTAAGCCGACCCCTGGACCCGCCCCTACCTTCACTCCATATAAGGAACCAGCTCGCCCCAGCTCAGGGAGCGAGCAAGGGAAACTGTTACTTGTTCTCACTCCCTCCTGCTGCAGCACTGAGTCCCAGTAAAGCCTTGCCAGAATTTCTCGTCTGGCCTCTTATCAATTTCTATTAAGGAGGCCAAGAATCCTGGTCAGTAACACACTTTGTTGTGACTCTGCCGGCACATTCTTCCATTCCCGGGTGGGGATCTGGGCACCTCCGGCACCACCGACCACCGAATGCAGCTTCCCAGTGGGTGACAGGCGGCCACCTGAACCTCTTGTTTCAGCGTCACCACGTTTGGTAAGTCTGCCTTCCTGGCCCCTGAGGGCCTCAGTACCCTCATTCAGGCGACGCTTGTCCCCCTCCCCTTTGCCCTTTTTCCCTCAACACTTTCCCTCTCCTGAAATCTCTCTACTTCTTTCTCTGTCCTCTCCTACTTCTCTGTCTTATCCTCCCGCGACAGTAGACGTCGGGCAGCTACAGCATCATTGTTCTCAGCTTGTGAGACCTGCTCCCTCTGGCCGGCGACAGCTCACCTTGACAGGTCACAAGCAGAGGTGGGAGAGGCTCGCCTCACACCAAGCAGACCTTGGTCCAGTGGGCCTTCCCTGATGGGAGATACATGAGGGTGACAGAGGTTCAGTCCTCCTATCACGTAGTGGCTGGACGTCCGATCCTCCCAATATTCTCACCTTTCTTTTCCTCTGCCAAGAGAACTCTCATTGGGAACAGGCTGAAGCGGCAGATTTCTATATACCGGTGTATGTGTGGGTGAGAGTCCCACCTGTGGGTTGGCGACCCGCAGACGATGTACAACTGGCTGGTTTCGGGGCTTGATCACCTGGTGGGCAGTGGACAGGGTGCTCCCTCCTTCACTGGCCCTTTCTGGAAGTGCACAGGCTGGTGCCTGAATAGACACCCTCGGGGGGCAGGCTGAAAAGGCAATCTCTTCCTGTCTCTTTTTTTTCAGTCTTTTCTGTCCCTTCTCTCCTGTCCTCTCCCTTGGTCCTCATTACCTATACTCCCATCCCCTTCATCCTGGAGACTCCTTGTCTGTGTCACTCACTCTGGGGAGGGAATTCTGTGATCTCCTTTGTCGTTACACTAGACCTCGACTCCATCCGGCCCCCAGGATCTCTAGTTGTTAGCTTCCAGATTTATATGTAAGCATGGGAGATGCCCAGGGAATCCCCAGAGATTCTCCTCTGGGTTGCCGTCTTAACAATTGGAGACAGTAAAGAACTAAGCTGATTTTCTTTTGCAACACGGCCTGGTTCCCATATACCTTGGGTGACCAGGAGAAGTGGCCATGGAATGGATCCCTTAAATTTAACACCATTTTACAACTGGACCTATTTTGTAAGCAGTCTTAAAAATGGGGAGAGGTCCCATATGTGTAGGCCCATACGTGTAGACTCCAGACTGAGGGATTCCTGTGGTTTATATGTAGCCTCTCTTCCTGTGTTGCCCCCAAAAGATTCAGAGCCAGGCGTTCTCACCCCTTCTTTCAACTGCCGACTAGCCATCGGGGTACTAAGCCTCCTTCTCAGACCCCCCTTTCTTCTTCCCCTTCACCATCTTCTTCAACTCCCAGACCCCCACCTTTCCCTGTCAAGTCAGAAACTCAAAAATCGGAGCCCCTCGCGTTTCCTCCAATGGGGCTCTGATGAGGTTCAAAGTTAGCCACCACTTTTGCCCCACAAGGCCTTTACCCCTTCTGGGAAGTAGCTAATGGGAATGGAGGGATTACTAGAGTACATGTCCCCTTCTCGATGGGGGACTTAGGAATCTGTAAGGAGAGGTTTGGTAGGTTCTCAGAGAACCCTGACAATCTGACCCTGACAAATTCATCAGGCTGGGGTTAACATTCTCTCTTACCTGGCAGGACATCATGGTTATTCTGGCCCAGTTGCACCCCGGATGAAAAGGAGCATATACCGAGAAAGGCCAGGGAACACATAGATGGCCTACTGGTCACCTATCCACACCGCCAAATTTATCAGGCCGGGGGGGACGCAATCCCAGAACGTGACCCACACTGGTACAGTGAAGATCGTGTAGGCCAGGCTAGGATGAGACATTATATTACTCATCTATCAGAAGGAATGAAAGGTATATGGTGAAGCCTGTAAATGATAAGACCCCAGAGGTTACACAGGAAAAAAGATGAAAACCTGGCAGTCTTCCTGAGCCAGGTGACAGAGCCATTCAGGAAGTACACCAATTTAGACCCTGAGTCTGCAGAAGGGAGGACACTGTTGGCCATGCATTTTATCACCCAGGCCTCTCCTGATATCAGGAGAAAGTAACAAAAGCTTGAGGCTGGGCCGCAAACCCCATGGTCAACCTTGGTAGAGGAGGCCTTCCAGGTCTATAGCCATCAAGACTTAACAGAAAAGGCCAATAAGGATAAGAGGCTGATAAAGAAAACGCAGCTTTTGGCCCCTCTGATCCACCCACCACCTCGAGGGGGCCCTAGAAGGCTGCGAAGGCTGGACAGACCACCAAGAAGCCGCCTGGGCACAAACCAGCGTGCCTTTTGTTGGAAGGAGGGGCACTGGAAGGGGGAACGTCCTGAGCGCCCTCCTGTGGGACGCCAGAGGGGCAGCCCCAACCCCAGTTCCTTGTGAATCTCTCAGATGAGAGATTCCCACATACCGACTGATGGGGCGAGTGCCTGCCTGGCTCCAGATCCTATTCGTTCCATCCTCATCACTCCAGCGGAGACTCAGGTCACCCTTGACGTGGGGGGTAGGAGAACTGAATTTCTTGTAGACACTGGAGCCACCTCCTCTGTTGTGACTAGGCCGGCCCCCTCCCCAACCGTGACTGTACCGTGACGGGAGTTGATGGACAGCCAAAGGTAAGGCGATTTACATCTCCCCTTGCCTGCAGAGTCGGGTCCGTTATCATTATTCCTTTTTGTATACGCCACAATGCCCTGACCCCTTCCTTGAAGAGATTTGCTAAATAAATTAGGAG
This sequence comes from Monodon monoceros, assembly GCF_005190385.1. Classification (NCBI taxonomy): domain Eukaryota; kingdom Metazoa; phylum Chordata; class Mammalia; order Artiodactyla; family Monodontidae; genus Monodon; species Monodon monoceros. The sequence continues at coordinate 31,290,188 of NW_021703781.1, read as the reverse complement.
CTAGTATATTCGTAGTCCAATGAGGTAGAAAATTCAAATAAAGAATGCGCATCTATTAGTAGCCCCAGATGACCCATGTGCTGGTCATCAAAATAATTCCCCAAGACCTCCCCGCAAGAAATTAGAGAACAAGTAGATCCTGCAGTTTGGGATACCTTGGTTCCAAGAAGGGCAAAACATGTTTTCCCAATGAAAATAAGATTAAGGCCTAGGGAAAGGACCCTGAAAGAGACAGTATCTTTTAAAGCCTGAAGCCCTGATGGGGATCCAATCACCGCTCACCAAATTCCTAAAACACGGACACATTAGGCCCTGCTGATCCCCTTGCAACACCCTGATCCTCCCTGTTCAGAAGCCTAACAGGGAGCGTCCGTTTGTGCAAGACTTGCGAGCAGTGAATGAGGCGGTCATCCCTATTCACCCAATGGTGCCAAACCCATACATCCTCCTCGCCCAAGTATTGGGAAATGCTCAGTATTTCTGTTTTGGACCTCAAAGTTGCATTTTTCTGTATTCCCCTACATCCAGACTCTCTTTGCCTTTGAATGGAGGGACCCTGACACCCTGGAGGCTACCCAATATACCTGGACAGTGCTTCCGCAGGGTTTTCGGGACAGCCCCCATCTTTTTGGAAATGTGTTAGCAAGGGAACTGAGCCTTGAGAAGGGAACTCTGCTACAATATGTTGATGATTTATTGATAAGTAGTGAGACCAAACAAGATTCAGATCAATATACTGCTAGGGTCCTAAATTTTCTGGCAAAAAGGGGATATAAAGTGTCTCCAACCAAGGCTCTGATCTCACAGCAACAGGTTTAGTATTTAGTATTTGTTTTGACCCCGGGGGAAAGAGCCCTGGCCATAGATGGAAAAACAGTAATTAGTGCACTACCATCTCCAACCACAAAGAGGCAACTTGGAGGCTTTCTCAGGATGGCTGGGTTCTGTCATATCTGAGTTCCAAATTATGGCCTTATAGCAAAACCCCTACAGGAGGTTCTAAAGTGAGAAGAAAGGGAGCCCCTTCAATGGAATAGGGACCACCAGCAGGCCTCTGAGATTCTAAAGACTGCATTGAGTAGAGCACCAGCCCTTTACCCTATACATTCATGAGAGGTCAGGGATAGCACTAGGAGTCCTGACCTAAAAGCTGGGACTGGATCAGAGACCAATGGCTTACTTTTCAAAGCAACTGGATTCAGTGGCCCTGTGATGGCCAAGCTGCCTGCGGGCAGTAGCTGTCACAGCCCTGTTGGTCAATGAGGCTTCCAAGCTCACCCTGAGACAACACCTAGATGTATTAACCCCTCATTAGGTACAGTTTGTACTGGAAGTCACAGGACATCACTGGTTGACTGGAGGAAGGTTAACAAGATATCAGGCCCTCCTAACGGACACCCCCAACATTACCTTTAAAGGTGTGTCAAACCCTGAACCCGGCAACTCTGCGTCCAGCTGTTGAGAGTGGAGACTTAGTGTGTTCGTATGTAGAGACCATAGAACAGACTTACTCCAGCAGGTCTGATCTTTTAGATGAGCCACTTGACAGCCCTGAGGTCGAATGGTTTACTGATGGGAGCAGTTTTACAGAAATGGGAACCCGAAAGGTGGGGTATGCCACAGTCAGTCTCGGTGAAGTCATAGAAGCCAAGGCCCTGCCACCCTGGACATACAGGTTCCATGTACTGTGTGCTCAGGCTGCCATTTGGAAAGAAAGAGGAATGTTAACCGCTAGAAACTCTCTCATAAAGATTTAATTCTGGCTCTTTAGAAGCAGTGCAGCTCCCGACGCAGGTGGCAGTGATCCACTGTAGGGGCCATCAGAGGGATGGATCTTTCGTTAGCCAAGCAAAGCTGACTGAATTGCAAAACAGGCAGCTCTACTGCAAGAGCCTGAGTAAGTTATGGCCCTAGTGATTGCCCCCCTGCGCCGAACTCCCTAGCCTTCCCCAGTATTCCCCACAGGAAAATGCTGAGAAATGGGGCTATGAGAAAGGAAGCACAGGCTGGTATAAAAAGGAGAATAAGGTTCTAATCCCTGAGGCCCAACAATGGAAACTCACTAAGAGCTTACATGATGCCACCCACTATGGGAGGGTTGCACTGTGGGACTTGATGCAAAAGGCTTTTTCAGGGAAGGGGATTAAAAGAACAGTAAAACAAGTAATGCTTGCCTGTGCTTATGTGTCCGTAATAAACCACAGGCCCATCCAATCCCCCCTTTGTTACTCAGGCCAGTTCAATGCTGAGGGACATACCTGGGGGGAAGACTGGCAGTTAGATTTCACCCAAATGCCCCTGTTGTCAGGATATAAATGTCTTCTTGTGTTCACTGATACTTTCACGGGATGGGATGAAGCCTTCTCCACTCGATCTGAAAAGGCTACTGAAGTCTGTAAGTCCCTTTTACAAGAAATAATTCCTCGGTTGGGACTTCCAAAGTCCCTCCAGAGCGATAACGGGCCCTCTTTTATAGCCAGAATCACACAGGGACTCACAATGGCCCTAGGGATAGACTACAAGCTACACATCTCTTGGCACCCCCAGTCTTCAGGGAAGGTAGAGAAAATGAACCATCCTTTAAAGAAAGCCTTAGCAAAGCTCTGCCAGAGACTCGTGAACCCTGGACCAACCTGTTTCCTATTGCACTCCTCAGGGTCCGTGTAGCCCCCAGTTATAGTCTGAGGCTTAGCCCATCTGAAATGACCTATGGGAGGCCTTTTCTTACTGCTGACATTCTACTGGATGAGGAAGTGAGTCAGACCCTGAGGTATATTATTATTAATCTAGAACACGTTCAGAAGGCAATCCAGGACTACGCCAGCAAGGCACAGCCAACTCCCACTAAGTGAAAGGGGCCGTTCCTTCACACATAAACCCCGGGGACCGTTCTTAAAACCTGGAAAGAGGGGTCCCCCAGAAAACCAACTATTGCCAAAATAGAAGGGCCCCTATAAAGTAATTTTAGCCGCCCCCCCCCCCGTTGTCAAACTGCAAGGGATATCTAGTTGGATACACCTGCCCACATTAAAGCTTTTACCCCCGCAGGTACAACAGAACAGTATACCTGTGAGCCGGTGGAAAATCTGAGACACCTATTCAAAAGACAGGCACCATCGACAGATACGAGGATGCGGCGGGTTGGACTCCTATGTGCCATTCTTGCTATTGCACCCTTGCTTGCATTCTGCCTGTTTGCTCAGACACCCCCACCAGGGAAGCAGCTCCTTTGTCCCTGCTGAGTTTAAGGGAAACACTCCACCACAGAAAAGCTCCTCCTATTGACTCTGTCCGCCTTACTAGTCCCGCTAACTAGGGGATAATGGCAATAAAACTCACTTATCGGGGCTTCCCTGGTGGCGCAGTGGTTGAGAGTCCGCCTGCCGATGCAGGGGACGCGGGTTCGTGCCCCGGTCCGGGAAGATCCCACATGCCGCGGAGCGGCTGGGCCCGTGAGCCATGGCCGCTGAGCCTGCACGTCCGGAGCCTGTGCTCCGCAACGGGAGAGACCACAGCAGTGAGAGGCCCGCGTACCACAAAAAAAATAATAAAAACAAAATATCTACATACATGTGCAGTTGAGGCAAATTATGAATGACAATATACAAAAACCCAACTGCCACTTCTGAGATGCCCGGAGCAAAAGCAGGGTACTGCGCATGCGCCCTTCACGCAGCACCACCTAAGCCATCCCTTTGGCCTGACCCCTGGACCCGCCCCTACCCTCACCCCATATAAAGAACCAGCTCGCCCCTTCCCCTCCCCCTCAGGGAGCAAGCAAGGGAGGCCAAGAACCCTGGTCAGTAACAAGCTTACCTACAGAAGAATCCTCCACAACCATAAACTGGTAGGAATACTTAAGTGGTAATTTAATACGTTTTTGGAATCTGCATGTGGACTAGAGGGAAAGTAAAAATTATCTCAGGGCTATAGTCTTAGGGAGTGTTCTCACACTTTCTTGAGTTTAACCTCCTCCAGGACCACACCAGATGCTCACAAAAAAAGAACGAAAAAATAAAAAATCGTCTCATGTCTCTCTCTGATGAGAAAGTAACCATTTTGAAATGCACACACAATGTTCTGCATTACAACTGTCGACTTTTCAGTGAAAAGAGACTTTACCAGAGCCTGATCTCCCCTAAGGGAAGAGCATTCCACTCAATAATTGAAGAAGAGACAAATTCTTTGCAGTAGAATTCCAAATAACTATGTCAATACTCTGCCTTCACAAAGGGTGAGCATAACTCCCCCCTCCTTAAGTGTGGACTACACGTGGTTGCTTCCTTCTAAAGAGAACTTTGTAGAAAGAGATGGGGAAGACAGAGTAACACCACAATGGAGCTGCCTGACATTACTACCTCAGACAGATGACAAAAGGAATCATCAACAGTGATAAATCATATTGAGAGAATGCACTTTTGATAGGATGTGATGAAAAAAGGCACTTTACCTGTATTGTCTTTCTTACAAAACCCCGTAATACCAATCTAATCAGAAAAAACATCAAACAAATTCCAGTAGAGGAGCATCCTACAAAATACTTGACCAGGACTCCTAAAAACTATCAAGGTCATTAAAATAAGGAAAGTCTGACAAACTATCACGGCCAAGAGGAACCAAAGGATATGACAGCTAAATGTGGTGTGGTATCCGCATGGGATCTGGGAAAAGAAGAAGTAATTAGGGAAAAACTAACGAATTCTGAATAAACCATGGATTTGAGTTAGTAACAATGCATCAGTATGAGTTCATTAATTGAACAAATGTCCCATATCAATGTACAATGTTAATAATAGGGGAACCTGGGCACAGCATATATGGGAACTCTCTGTACTAACTTTGCAACTTTTCTGTACATCTAAAACTGTCCTACAAAATAAAGTTCACTTAAAAAATTAAAACAAAAGATACATACCAAAAATAATAATAATTTAGAGACTAAAGGCAGTATTCAGCTTTCCTTTATTTTCCTGAGTAGCTTAGCTGTAGGCTTTCAAGGTGCAAAACCCACTCAGCAAAAGAGTCTGCATAGACTCTCCTTAAAGGCAGCTTAACCAGGATTATAGCCTTTGGACATTTTATAATCTGTGCTAAAAGCATTTATTATGGTTCCTCCCAAAATGTATGCAGTTCCTCCCTGGGAGGAGTTAAGGTCGGCACAATTTTATCTCATCCATCTGATAGTATCCCCAGTGAAGTTCAAGTGCTCAGGCTAGCTGCATGTCTGGCCCTCCCCCTTAACGTTTCTGTACAATGTTACAAGGTACGGCAGTTGATTCCATGTTCTTTTCCTGTACTCACACAGATCTTGACATTTTGTGTTTGTCCGTGTTTTGTTAAAACCCCATTTGACGTAATGTCACTTTAATCGTGAATAAGAAGATGGCACAGACCATTCACTGGTCCTTTCAGCATGAGCTCAGCCTTTCTCCTTTCAAACACCCACACAGACCCTGGTCATACTGTTATTTCATGGGGAAGCATTCATCCCGATTGGCTTCCCTGAAAGCCCTCCTTGTGGAAATGTCCTTGGGTGCTGAGGACACCCACTGTTGTTTGTACCATCACCTGCCTTGCTTCTAGCACACTGTTAGTGGTGCCCTAAAATCAATAGAACTGTCAGATGAAACAGAAGCATGTTGGAAGTACAGCAAGGTATGCTGTTTGCAGGTCTGCCCCCTGCAAGCAGCCCGAGTCAGAGAAAGTTAAATGAAAGCCATGCTGTGTTGGAAAGCAATGTTGACAGAGTTGGTAATCACCTGGTCTGGAACCCCAGGCAATAAAGCCAGGGAGGATATTGTAAAATGGTTTTAAGGTTTTCAGTGTCTTGTCTCCGCATTGCTCTCAGCTCACCTATGTCTGTGTCAAAAAGTTCTTTATTGCAGGTCTGATTTGAGCCCAGAAGATCGTGAGACTGAGTGGTTATAACATGTTTTAGAGCGTGGTTTCATCTGGATCTCTAATACGAGTAATTAAGAACAACTCAACAGTTACGGTTGTTTTAAGAGTGTTTGCACCATGTACCAGAGCTGGAAGAACTATAACAACTGCTGTCAAACTTTAACACATTCCACTGAAGAGGAATAACAGAGCTAGACACCCTTTCCAGACACCCAGCACAGCAAGCACTCCTCCGGGCTCTCATCCCTCACCCTCCACCACCTCACCTTCACCAGGTGCCCGCTTCAGCCACGGGGAACTGAGCACATGTTATTCCCGCTTCTCAGAGAGCTCTTAGCTGTTCCTATTGTCAGGTTATCTCCCAGACCTGCCTTCTGTGAGCTCTGCAGCACCGTTCACTATTGGTTGTAGGCCTTGGCGCATTTGTTTGTGGGATTCTTTGATTAATATCTATCACCTACAGTAATCAGGAAGCTCTTTGAACGTAGGAACACTGTCGTTTTTGGTCATCATGATATCCCTGGTCCTTACTAGATATTTAATACATATTTGAATCAACAGATGAATGTATGAATCTATAGCAAATCCGTAAGTTAGAATTTGATATTTAAAACAAGAGATCAGGTTTTAGACTAGAATGATTCATGCTTCAAAGAGATGACCTCTTCTGACCAACCCCTATCAAGCTATCTGATGAACTTCAACTCACTCTCAAGACTCAGCGTAAATGTCACCTGCTTCGGTGTGGGCTTCGCAGATTCCCCCAGCCAATTTTAGACGTCCTTTTCCATTATCTGATAGCAACTTGAGTTAATGTATCCACATGATAAGAAAAGTATATGCTTACGTGTTTGTTTCTAGCACTAGCCCATGAGGTCCCATGGATCCTGGCAGGATCCATCTCCTGTTTGTATTTTTTAAGATCTTCATGCAGTGTCCAACAGAGAAAAAATTCAAAAAGCATTACAGAATAAATGCCTTTCTGTACCAATTATCAAGGCTGCACTAGGCATTAAATTCTTCTTGTTCTCCTTTAGCGTGCAAATATTATCTTCCAGTTCTTTCTCATTGAATGTTACTCCCACAAACCTATCCTTCCTAAGATGGTTATTGAAAAAACTGTGGGAAGCGGTACATGATTTTGTTCCTTTACTTTTCACTAATGTATATTTTCCCTTAATTTTAAGAAAGAATAGATCATCTCTCTTTTGATGACTTCTGTTTCTGATCCCTGAACTAGGTGCTGGGAAGTTTCACTCCCTTGACTGGTCTGGAGGTTATAACTCTAGCCCCAGCGTACTCTCTCTCTCTCTCTCTCTCTCTCTCTCTCTCTCTCTCTCTCTCTC
>NW_021703781.1:31266693-31282931 GCF_005190385.1 Monodon monoceros | reverse complement strand
TCTCTCTCTCTCTCTCTCTCTCTCTCTCTCTCTCTCTCTCTCTCTCTGGGGACACAGGAAATGAGGTCACTTCATCTCTTTGAGTTACAAATGCTTCATTTGTAAAGGACGGTATGGGGCTAGGTGCTTCTAAGGCACTGCCAGGTCTAGTTCTGCAGCTTTAGTCAAGTGTTCCCTTAGTATCATGTTGCTTCACTGGATTGGGTGTTTCACATCTTGTTAAATGACTGTCAAGTGAAACCCTTCCCCATGAATGTTTAATGAACTTAAGGGAGTGCCAGAAACAGCCAATTCATTTGTTAAACACTGCAGAGAATTTCAAATAGTTAACCTGGGCTCCACGATAAGATAAAGATAAATTTGCCAGATATGGTAAGCAAAGTGGGACATTTTCCCTCCTAAGGATTACAGTGTACCAGGGTTACCTGTCTCCTTCCACGCAGTAGAAATAAATGCCTGAAGTGGGCACTGGTGATAGAACTCCCGTGCTAGGCTGTCAGAATCTCCTAGTGGACACATCTTGCATCTAGACCTTGGACTCCGGACTTTCTCACCACTCTTGACATTTGGGAAAGATCACTTTCTGTGGTGGGGGACTACCCCAGGCATTACCGGGTATTTGTCAGCACCCTCTACTCATAGACACCTGTGCACTTCCCTCCCAAGTTGTAACACCCAAATTGTTTCGAGACTTTGCCAAATGTTCTGTGGGGCAACACTGCCCCCTGTTGAGAACCACTGAGTTACAGAGATGTGGGTTTGGTTCTTAGCTATTCACTAGCTAGCTGCCTGACAGAACTTTCTCAAGCTTTGTTTGAGTCCTAGATTCCTCTTCTGCACATCGTGGGTGTAAAGTAAGTAGTTGTTGTTAGGACTAAATAAGGCTATGTATTTATATTATTTAGCATGATTCTATGTCTGTACCCAGTACATGTTATTTGCTGTTATTATTATCATTATTTTATTTATCATTTTTTGCTGTTATCATTAACATTGGTATTTCCTCGTGGCTCTTGTCTGAAGAAAAAAACTATAGACCTACAAAAGAAAAATGCTTTTCCAACTTTTCTTTAATACATTTGCATTTGAATATGCACGCAGATATTTCTTAGCCACATGACAAATTACTGCTTTCCCTGAGACTACTTGCTACTTGACCAACTGCTCAGATGTCCTGTATGCTTCTCGTATATCTTAAGCATCGCACTGTAGGAAAGCAAATGTTCTTAAACATTTCAATTTCTTTTTAAGGGATTATTGATATGTATTCTCTATTACTATTTTCTCCCATAACATATGGCATGAAAAATTGCTGTTAAATTGTTATTTGCTTCTTAAAATAAAACTATGAGCAAGGGTATCAACGTATAATTCACCACAGTGGAAATCTGACTAGAAATATATGAACAGAGATTATATTACCCTCTCAAGCAGTGAAATTAAAGGATACAATTTTCTCCTATTAAATTAGCAAAAGAAATGCTGACAAAGGTATAACAAAGCTGGTAGGGACCATATTGCTTTCTTGCACTGAAATTGATATGTACCTTTGGGAAAGCAACTTGTTCATTTTACACTAGTCTTGTAAAGCCATCTGCTCAGGAGTCTCTTGAGCCCAGTCGCCAGTGTGTAGAATGCTATGGCTGGCATGCTTAGGTCTCCTCAATGCACCTTGCGCTCTTTCTTCAGGGTCCTTAAATGCCTTCCTCTCCCATCTATTCTCTGCCTGAACTCCCAGTTTTTGTGTAGCCTTTCAGAGTGCTGATCCCTTGAAATGTGCTATCCTAATGAAACAGGAGGGAAGGGGGCAGGGCACAACCTTTAAAAGAATGACATGGCCATAGGACATGACGAAAACTGGTTAGAATGAACTAGGTCCAGGACGGCAGAAGACTGGACTTCCAGTAGACCTTGAGCCTCATTATATGCTCATTGTAATATATTAGCATGCTAAATGACACACCCACAGGTGCCATGACAGTTCAGAGGCTAAGCATAAAAGGCCTCAAAGTGGGCCTGGAAATCCCTACCCTTTCCCCCAAATAGTTGGAATAATCCTCCCACTCATTAGCCTATGAAATTACCCAGCCCATAAAAACTAGCCACACCATATTTCGGGGCCTCTCACTTTTTGAGATGGCCTACATGCTGTCTGTGGAATGTGTTTCTCCCAAGGCTCTTCTTGCCTTTCGAGATGACCGCATTCTATCTATGGAATGTGTATCTCTCTAAATAAATCCACTTCTTACCTATCACTTTGTCTCTCACTGAATTCTTTCTGTGACGAGACATAAAGAACCTGAGCTTCATTAAGTCCTGGAACCAGGTGGGTGATCTCAGTTAAAAGACTGTGGGTTCAAGTGCCAATCTGGGTTCAGGCTGGGTTCGAGTCCCAGCACATGGGCTCAACTCTCAGTCTGAGTTGCACAGTTTCACTAGCTGACCACACCACAACTCAGAGATAAAATGTCATACGTATCCTCTCTTTATCCAAAAACAGAATGAATATAAAAAGACACTTTCCTATCTTGGGCTCTGGGGGAATCATCCAGTTGAAACTCTGCTGCCCTGTGCCAACATTCAAAACGTTGGGGAGGGCTGGGCTGAAGAGGAGGGAGGAGGGAGAGAAAAAGAAAAGAAAACTATAGGACCCAAAGGTCTTTCAAGTGTGGCAGCCCTACAGTTGATAATTTCTTTCTTGTTGTCCGAATCCTAATAATTCCAGTTAAATGAGGGGTGGGGGAAACACATGAGTGAAGAGTTTAATTTTAATAATTAAACAATAGAAAACATGAGTGTCTACTGGGAGGGGAAGGAGAAGTAAATTGTGAGGTGACCACTCTGTGGGCCATTATGCTGTCTCCCAAATGAATGTGTGGAGATCATAAAGCATAGAGAAAATGCTACTGACCATATGTTCGGTGAGAAAGAGTACAAAACTGCGTGTGTGTTCTGTCTGCAGCCCTATACAATGCATAGGGACCGACAGACTCTCTTCTTGAGTAGACAGGCTCCTCTAAGGCCTTTTTTCGATTAGGCCTCAACTTTGGCCTTTAAAAACTGCAGATCCTCTGCCTAAATATTTCATCCACTCACCCTCACACTGAAAGACCTGAGTAAACTCTAACATAGTTCTAACAGCTCACAATGCTATATCCCTAGCCCACCCCACCCCCCCTTAAAATGCTTGCCAAAACCCACCAAAAACGAACAAGCCAACAAAGGCCCCTCAAGGCCTCCAAAAGAATTTGCCATTCATTTTAGCCAATGCCTGAGGTAGTCCCCAGACCTCTCTTTCTCAGAGCATTTACTAAAAAGGATTTAGGATTGTTAACCTTCCTTTGTCCCTTTGAGATGTGCTATGTATCTCCTACAACTGGGGAAAGTCTTTTTCATGCACCTGAAAGACAATTTATTTGAAATGTAATCATTAGGAAGGGTAGGGACTCAGTCTCCCAGTCTCTGTAGAAGGACAGTGAGATAGGAAGGAAGGGGGGCAAGGCACAGCCTTTAAAAGAATGACACAACCATTAAGAACAGGACACAACGTAAACTAGTTAGAACCAGCTAGGTCCGAGATGGTGGAAGATTTGACTTCCACTAGACCTTGGGCCTCATTATATGCTCACTGTAATGCATCAGCATCTAAATGACACACCTGGAGGCACCATGACACTTCCGGAGGCCAACCATAAAAGGCCAAAAGTGGGCAGTGGCCCAATTTCTGGAAACATCTGCCCCTTCCCAAAATTGTTGGAATAACCCTCCCACTCATTAGCCCATAAAAACAAACCACCCCATATTTGGGGGCCACCTTTTGCCTTCTGAGATGGCCCACACTTTGTCTACTTTACTGTGGCTAGCTCTTGAATTCTTTCCTACACAGAGCCAAGGACCCTCACTTGGCGGCCCGTGCCAGGGACTCACCCGAGACCTGGGGCATGACCATCCTCTTGCACCCCATTTTTCCTGCAACAACAGGATCCTAAGTTCAAAAATGGCCAGCCAACAGACAAAGCTGGCCTAATCGCATTTCTGTGACCAACTCTTTGTAACTTTTCACCTCCCTGACTCTGTCAGGCCCCCACTGTTTCCCCTCCCTACTCCCTCATTCTCCTTTTAAAACTCCCAGTCACCTCTGTAAGAATGCAAGTTGGGTTCAGTTCAAACTAGATTCTCTTCCGTAACGCACCAGTATATTACTGATCAAAAGTCTGTCCTTACTACTTTAACTAGACTCTGGCTTTATCTTTGACAGGTTCAGTTGCAAAGAAGCCCTCCATCACTGCATTTGTTTTTACAGTGATGGGATAACACTCATTAGAAATCATTAGCAAAAGCATTCACCCTGTTTCTGAAAAGAACAATCCCTACACACAACCATGATTACAAGTTTAACAAAACTTTGCTGGGAAGCAATTCTGATTTATGAATTCCGCATTAAACATCTAAGTACATCTGTCACGCATAGCATAATGGCGACTTTTGGGGTAATGATTTCCTAAAATCACAAATGATGTTTAAATTCCCAGTGATTCAAGCATTTGGAGGGGTGTCAATGTGTCCTGGGTGATTGCGTATTATACTCAAATACTAGGTTTATATCATGGCCTTTGTGCTTTCGTTTTGTGTCTCAGAATCTGGAAGTGCAATCTGGTGGGGGACAAAGAATTGCTACCCTAATAGGAATCTTCCAGTATGCCTTATATGGCATTTGTGAAATGGAGCAGGACCCTGTGGGGCCCTGCCGGATACAAATCCTTTCTGTGTCCTCATTTCTGGTTTGTAGGAAATAGGCTTCATACAGCCTCCTTGACCCTCCCTTAGTTCCAAAGAGCAGATTTAAACAGTGACTAATCAGGGAAGGGAGGGAATGCAGAAACAAAGCGGAACAGTCAAGAAACAATAGCACTGCATGGGGCAGGGGCCTGGTTCCTTCTCATGAAATATTCATAACGATATCTTTGAGTTCTTCTGCAGGAACTAAGGCCCCTACTTCGGTAGAGGATGGCAACTTCAGGCTGAACACCAGATTCCTGGACTACCACCCTGTTACCTCACCACAAACCAATCAGAAGAAAGTCTGCACACAGTGGAAGATTATGAAGACACTGACTCCCTGCCCCACCCCCCGGGCCAATGATTCGATTCTCTCTTAAAAACTTTCACGGAGCAAAATCTTGGGAGTTACGCTTGTCTCTGGAGTACTGGCTTTCTTTCGCGCTGCAAAGCAGCAGGACCTGCTCGGGAACATTTGCTTGTCTTTAACTTAGTGTTTTGTAATATAGCTCAGAAATGTTTAAAACCACTTTAGAAAGAATGTAGGATTCAAAGAGCTTGCATTTATTTAACTTCAAGTTCTGGTATCTGTTTAAGGCCTGGTGTTAGGAAGTCCCAACTCTGGGACCACAACTCTTCCCTCCCATGTTTCTGACCTTTGATTTCTCTCACACCCCTTAACTCAGAGTTGCCTCAACGTAGCATGTATTCTTAGGATTCCACGGGTTTATTCTTTCTCTTTGTTCTAGTCTTGTGTTCTCTGTTCTTTGACTCTCTGGTGAACCTTAAATATTCTTCAAAATCCTGTTCAAGCCTGGATTTGTGGCTGCTTCCACTTCTGCCCCCACCACCTCCCTTTGGTCTCTTCTCCGATCTCTGCTGCAACAACAACCACCTCATCCTACAAGCCTCCTCTGGGTGTCTGTATTTTTTACTCTATCAGTTTCCCACAGTAGGGAACATTGTACCCCTAGTGCCCAGCTCCATTGCTGATAAGTAAGGATTCAGTAAGAGATTATGGAACAAACAACTGAAGCTCTTTTTGCTTCCGGAGATTAATTAGATTACAGATTGTAATCAAGAGCTGAGATTTAATTTTTCTTTCTTTTATCCAGTACTTGTGTGCGCACATGAAAATGCAACATGATTTAAGGAGAAATCTACAGAGTACTGAAAAACATATGCAAGTCTGATCACAGGCTCCCCAGCCCCTCTGGACTGGAAGCACTGAGATGGACTGTGGGAAGAGATGTATAGACGTGTAACTTACGTTTTGCAGCTGGACATGATTCTTCACCAAGTTCTCTGACTTTGCCATTGTGCTGGATGCTTTGAGACTGTAGTTTTTACCGTGATGTGGCTCCTTCAGTTGCTCTTGAATTTGTTTAGCTTGTTTCCTGCAGGTTTAAATAAATCCATGTATAAATAGTTACATACATTTATCCTATTCATATTTTTTGAGGTTCATTCATTCCCAACATCTATATTTGTCATTTGCTAAAGCTAGATAAACTCACTTAACGAAGAGAATCCTCCCTTCATCTTCAACCCCACCAAGAAATACTGGCATTATCTGTTATCATCCAGGATTCACACCCAGTGGCACTCCAAAGGCAGACAGAAATGTAATTCCTTGTCCTGTCCCTATTGGATGCAAGAGGTCCCTATCCCTGAGTGCTCAACTGAAAAGAATTAGGAATGCTCTGAAGAAGTGACAGGTGGAAAACTTTGAAGCTTAGACCTAGCAACCACATATAACACACTTGCAAAGTTACGTTTATATCTGTCCAATTCATATAAGTGTGACTTGACTGCATAGCTTGCACATATACCATAACAGGGGTCTATTTTCTTTTTTACAGTTTAGAAACAGTTCATTTATTTTTACCATCAGCCCTGAGTGTAGATTTTTATTAGAACTTTTGTAAATCATAAAAATGGTTAACTCTTAAAGAGCACCTACTATGTGCCAAGCATCATTTTAAGTGTTTTACATGTCTCAACTTACTTATTCTTCACGATAATTCGTGTGTGATGAGGCATTAATCCTATACTCATTTAACAGATGAGAAAACCGAGGCACAGAGAAGTTAAATAATTTGCCCAAAGCCACATAGCTAGTAAGTGGTAGAGCTGGATTTGAACCCAGCGAGTCTGGCTGTGTACTTTGCACTTTGAGCCACCGCTCACGACTGCCAAGCCGCTTGCCCATGGTCACGCAGCTTCTTGATGGGAAGGCTGAGATTATTCTCAGGTTTGGGACTCCAAGTAAAATATTTCTGCAGATGTGGAGTGACTGTTGTCCGGACCATTCAGTGGCTATATCAGAAGGATGTGACAAATTACTGGCTTATTAGCTGCTCTCTCCCAAGAGCTCTACAGCAATTATCTATCAGCAGAAGACTCAGTACCTATAAAATGAACAAATAAACAGGCAAAAAAACTTTGCAGAATCATCCCCCCTAGACTTTTTTGCCTCTTCTCTAAGGTCCGTGCCTAGGAGAGAGCCTTTGGTGGAGACTGTGCACCATCTCTTGCAGTGAGCCTTTCCAGGTAGAGACAGCACTCTATACACCATGGGCTCGAGTATCACAGTGACTGAGATTTGAATTCTGGCTCTGCCACCCACCAGCTTTGCTTTGATTCCCCAAATCAAAATGATTGATTTCTAAAACTTCCCTGAGCCTCAGTTTCCTCATCTGTCAATGGAGTTTGGAAAGGCTCTCTTCCATAAATATTGTGGAAACTAAATGTGAGAATACATGCTTAGTTGTACGGGCAGCTGCTGCAGAGGAATCAGAACACTGGCTCCAAGATAAAAGAAGAGATCTTGTTAATTGCCTCTCTCACAAGCAAGTCACAGTATTTGCTACAGTATTCAGAGGCTTGGAGCATCATTACATCATTTGAATTTACAATACTGGCGTGATGTAGCTCTGTTTAGATATTGATTTTATCTTTTCAATCATTTGGGGGGCTTTTACTTCTGTTGCTTTAATGCACTTGTAATTATCTACTTCCTAACAGCTAATCTGTAGCCTATTGTTAGAAACAAATCTATCATATCAGCATTTTAAGAAGCACATGTTAGCCACAAAATCCTATCAGGGATTCACTGATGAAGCAAACTGGAGATGAGGAAGTTCTACTGAGTGAATCATCATGAAGTAATAAAAGGGGGCTTGGCACAGAGTCAGGACCCAATTAATTTCCTAAGAATTAAATAGTAGAAATACTAACGATCTTTTCAGTAATTCCATAATTCGGCGTCTGGGAAATGTAAAATTCTAAAGGAATTTTCCTCATAAAAACTTCTGACTGCATTTCCTAAATCCCTTTTATAATTTGCTTTCCTTTACTCTCTTCTTGCTCCCATACCAACTCACTAATATTCCAGAATCAATGGGCTTTCTTTTCTGAACCTGCCTCCTTCCCCATCATCCCTCTGATCTCCCAAGCACACACATTTTTGCTCTTTCCTCCTCCCCTCAGCAAGTGGGAACAAAGGAAGTGAGAAGCGGCTGCAATACCATTAGCTCTCTCATGAGAGCAGTTGCTCTGGGGAAGACAAGATACGGGCATTTCACACTGGAACCTACTAGCCTAACAATGTCGGTGTGATTCTATAGTTCAGTGAGTTTCAAGTTGCTCTGGCTCAATTCATCAGAAAGAAATGAGGTGTAAAGTGGTGGAGTATCAGGCATCACCAGTCCATCGGGAGACGTTTTTTGTAATGTTACAGGTTGCCTTCCTGGGGAAGCAGACACTGAGACGGAGATAGCGTGCAGGATTTTTATTAGGGAGGGCTCTTTGGATCAACGTCTGTGGAAATGAAGGGAAGGAAGCAGGACTGGGCAGAGGGAGAAGTTGGAATGTGATACAGTCTCAGTGAAGACCTCCGCAAATCCCACGGGGAGCTCGGAAACTGGCATGGCCTTGCACCCCAAGTTGGGGCAAAGGTCTAGGCCTTCAAAGCTTCACATTGACCTGTCACTGGATGCTGGCTATCTCGGGTCAGGTAACTCTTATAGCGGTGTACTAGCAGCTGGGGGACTTAGACCTCCACAGCTGAAGAGAATCATAGCATCATATCAGAACATCCACTGCCTGTCCTTAAGAGCGTTACTTGGTGATCTAAAATCTCTTACTTCAGAGGGTGATAACCTATAGTCAGGGCAAGTTATGAGCACATCTGCTTTCTACTGGTAGCACCGGTTCTCCTTTTTCCTCCTGTGCTTTCCCGGTTGTGATAATTATTTGTCCCTGGAACAAATCATTCTGCTCCTGGAACATCTCTTCTCCTATTCTGATTCCATTTTTAGAGTTGAATCATGTCTTGCATTTCCAAAGTCTACTAAGGACTCCCAGCCTTACACTTCTTAGCCCATATGAGTTAAAAGTAAAAAGAAAACCTAGAAGAATTTATAGTTGCTATGTGAGCCATATCAGTCAGATATGAAAGGCTCAATAATAGTTCGATTAACTACTTATAGGAATATACGGGCTTACTGGGAGTGAGGAGAAAAGAATTTCTTTCAGTGTGCCCTTCAATCCCCTTGTTGGAGTTCAATTAACTCAGTCAGAAAATCCCCTAAATTCAAGAAGGTGCTGCTCACTTCTACCTCTTCATGTTACCTATGTTCAAACTTTCATCAGCTAACAATGTGCTGTAATATTCCATCGGGTGAGGTCATGCCATACCACGGGTGACAAGAGAATGGAGAAAGGACCAGAGTGGCAGCATTCGAAGGATTATGGGAAGGAAAACATACATAAGCAAGAGAATACAAGCCTTTGGGTAAGTCCTGACTCTCTCTGGGCAGTGTACATTCTAGTACATTGGATCTATCTGTACGATTTTCACGGTAATTCTGCAAATCTAAACCTATTCTGAAATAGTGTATTAAAAAATAATAGTCACTAATTCTGGATTCATACCCGAGTTTCCATTATTTTTTAAAATCATTAATCGCTGTTCTTTTTAAAGTTCAACATATACGACATGAAGACAGGTATCACAGACTGTATTTGGAAATTGGTCCAGTTTTAGAAGAGCAAATGGGTAGAAAAATACAGGTCCAATGAAAAGCAGTTACATGTTGGCTTGGATTTCCGACAAGCTGTAGGAACAGAATCTGTGCCAACTTCTCAAGGCCTGCATACGTTCCAAGAAACCAAGGAATTTAATATTTTTATCTGCATTTCTTATTTTAAGTGTAGATTATGTCATTTACATAAATAAAATACCTCTACCAAAGTTATGTGGAGTAAATATATATGTATACACACATACATACTTATATACATATACATGTATATTTTTAATTCTACCTTATTAGCCCCAAAAAAGCAGTGCTTTTGGCAGAAGGTTTGGTTTCTTGGCAAGGTAAGTGTAGGGCATATTCTAGACGTGCATACTAAATGGTGAAGCAAAGTAGATTTTACAGTATTCATACTTCATATTTGGCTAAAACCTTGATGGGTAGCAGGTAAAAACACTATAAAAGGAAATTGTTTGGTTTTTTTTTTCCATGAAAGGCTAGATACTAGTTGATAATGTTTATGTCTATAGCAGTGACCTCTCTTTTCGGAAGACTTAACCCCTTAGTGACAGGCAAATGTTGAGCCTTTAATTCCGGCAGGCAATCGAAAGTGCAAAGAACACAGAGTGTTCATGATTACAGAGAGGAATGATCGCTACGTGCATCAAAGATAAACCACACACACAAACATGCATGCACACACTGTACACATTCACCACAGGCTACAAAAGATTGAGAGTTACTTATGGAAGTCTGATGGACACAATTTGCCCAAAATCCCTCTGCCTGGAGCTCAGACTGAGTACTGAGCTCAGCACTTTAAAGAAAGACAAAGTACTTCCTCTGAGAAGTAACCTTTTAACACTGAGAGAAATGGTCTTACTTGCTTTTGAAGTAGAATGCTGCACAGAACATGCCCACGATGACAATTCCAAAGATGATACATGAAATTGACAGCACCTGCCTCTGATAAACTTCTTCACTCTCTGTGAATTTGAAAAAGAGAATTAAAGCGGATGTTAGCACGGCACAGCAGAGACAATCTCCGTCCTCGTACTTCTGAACTGGTAGGAGCCTTTCAAAGCAAAGTTTTTTTGTTCCTGTCATGAATAGGAAAACACGAGGACGTTATTATGATTCAGTTTCTTTGCAATGGTCTATAGGACAGCCGCTTTTATTTATTTTTTTGTATGTGCATGGCTAAATCAGAACTCATACACAGATATCACAATTATGAATGTTATTATCAAAAGACATTTCATGACTTGAGAACATACTGGGAACAGACATTTTAAAAATTATGGTGGGGCCCCAAATAATCTGCTATCAGAACTTTCCTATGCCGGTGATGACTTCCAATTTATGTGATACTGATGCCACTGCATTTTCTGATTTGGTCCCTGGCCGTCGGTCTCCCATTCATCCACCCATTACTATGATTGACATCATTAATGAAAGAGAACTTCAATATACATGTGAATATTTACTCATTCCTCAATACCAATGATCTGGCACAGCAACCTCAACCTCTACTACCAAGGTCATATCTTAGAGCATCTTATATTGCAAAAAGTGACAAGAATTCAAACACAAGCATTTCACTTTTCAGACATTGACATTTACACTTCTAGCTCGTTTTCTGAAATATGTCTACTGAAACCGTTCTTCCATGTCATCAAGACCTTTTTATCCATAGATCTCAGAACTTTCTTTCTGTTAATTATCCTCCTCTTGTCTTCATTTCTCTCTTTATACAACACAGAGACTACAGTCTTTCCCTTTCTTTTCTTCCTTCCTTTCTCTCTCTCTCTTTCCCTTCCTTCCTTCCTCCCTCCCTCCCTTCCTTTCATTCTCCCTCTCTCCCCCTCCCTTTTTCCTTCCCTTCCCTTCTTTTCATTCTCCCTCCCTCCGTCCCTCCTTCCCTCTCTCCTTTCCTTCTTTCCTGAGATCATGCACTATATCCTCTCTTCAGATACGACTGTACATTTTAAAGCTTCTTCCTGCAGCAGTGTATTGGAAAACAATGTATTAGAAGAACTATCCTCTCTTCTCTCCCCTCTTAGGCTTTATTTACATTTTCAATGTCTTTATTCAGACTGGAGTATCAAAAACAGAAAGTAAACCTAAGAGAAATACCACATTATCCACATTTCTGATTAAATGAAGAGGGGCAATCGTGTGGCCCTGGCAAGCCTTGGTTGACATTTTAAATTTTGAAAGGTTCAAATTAAAGAGATAAAAAAACCTGTCACTGAGACCTTGTTTGGGCATCTTGCCATCTTAAAGAATGTCATCCTTTCCATCCACATTTGTAAGCTCATTAAATCTTCCAAATGAATTTGGAAACAAGTAAGTAGATGTACCAATTTATAAAGAATTCCATTTCATTTAATTGCTGTGAGTTGATGACTCTAATGGAATAAGCATGATTTACATGTAATAATCTACTCCACCCTGCTTCTGCCAATAAAAAGAACTACGAAAATGGTGGATAACAATACCTATTAAAACAAAAGAAATAAGACTCTATCCACTAAACAATGATCTCCGCATAACATCTACTGGGTGTTTTTTTTGTTTGTTTGTTTGTTTGTTTTTTGCGGTACGCGGGCCTCTCACTGTTGTGGCCTCTCCCGTTGCGGAGCACAGGCTCCGGACGCGCAGGCTCAGCGGCCATGGCTCACGGGCCCAGCCGCTCCGCGGCATGTGGGATCTTCCCGGACCGGGGCACGGACCCGCGTCCCCTGCATCGGCAGGCGGACTCTCAACCACTGTGCCACCAGGGAAGCCCTTTGTTAGTTTTTAAAGCTAGTCAAATATAGCCTGGGGAAATGCATAAAATCATTTCTGAGTTCAAAATCAAGAGTGAAATTAAAACTCCAAAGACTGCGAGTGGATTTATAGACTCAGGTGTAGTTACCACGATGGTGCTCTCAATGCCTTTGATTCAGAGTGCTACACAAGAACCAGCACAATGAGGGGCAGGAAGCAAGGGGTTGGGGGTCTGGCAATTTTGGATCTGACTTTAATTTTAGCCACCTTTAATATGAGTAACCAAAGGTATACTACTTTACCTTTATAAATGTCAATTTTCTGTCTAAATAAAGGCAATGATATGAAATACTGACGGTAATAAATGTTATAACACGGAGGTATATACTCCTACGAAATAATATAATAATGGAATAATATAATATGGAAAATCTCAGAGACCAGAGATTTTAAGTATAAAATAGGATCCAACTAGGCAAGAAGAATGGGGATGGGCAAAGTGGTCCAGGAAGAGAAGACAGCTTGTGCAAAGGCCCTGTGGTAGGAGATAAAATGGCATGTTCAGGACTCTTCAAGTTATTTACCCTACCCCAGGGTCTTTGCGCAAGTTATTTTCTATACCCTCCCAGCTTAGTGGAGCAACACGGAAACAACAGGAACATGGTATACAATGAACATGTCTTTACAATAGCAGGAAGGTACTGAAAAATTTGAAAGAAGAGGTGTGCGATGTGATAATATTTACATTTATTTTTCCTGCAGTTTACAGAAAAGATTAGAAGGGATAAAGTAAATGCCGAGTCCTGTTAGAAGGCCATTATATCAGCGTAGACATGATGGATGTTTCTATGATAATAGTAACAACCATGGTGGGCAGTAAACAGAAGTGAAAAGCAGTTAGGTTTTTTAAAATAAATTTATTTATCTTTGGCTGCGTTGGGTCTTCATTGCTGCGTGCGGGCTTTCTTTAGTTGCTGTGAGTGGGGACTACTCTTTGTTGCGGTGTGTGGGCTTCGCATTGTGGTGGCTTCTCTTGTTACGGAGCACGGGCTCTAGGAGCACAGGCTTCAGTAATTGTGGCTCGCGGGCTCTAGAGCGCAGGCTCAGTAGCTGTAGCGCATGGGTTTAGTTGCTCCGCGTCATGTGGGATCTTCCCAGACCAGGGCTCGAACCTGTGTCCCCTGCATTGGCAGGCAGATTCTTAACCACTGAGCCACTAGGGAAGTCCAGCAGTTAGGCTGAAAATACTTAAGGGACTAGACGATGATGCTCTTAACTAAGATGGAGCTTATTGGAGGGGGATCAGACTTGAAAGGAAAGATATTAAATTCAGCTTTGGAGTTGGTGAGTTTTAAAAGCCTATAAGATAGCCAAGTGGCAGTGTAAAGTAGACATTTACATGTTTAGATCTGGGTTAAGACGAGGAGACAGGATTCCGGATAAAAATATTTGGGGTTATGCATATACTGAAACCAAGTGTGTTGATAAGACAGCCCCAGGAGAAAATATAGAGTAATAAGAGAATCTTAGGCATTCTATTCTAAGATAGAGCTTTGAGAGACTCCAAAATTTCATGGAAGGGTAGACAAGGATCCTGCAGAGGGGATTAAAAAAAAAAAATAGGAGCAGCCAATCAGGCAAGAAAAAATAAATAAATAAAAGGAAAATAAAACAAACAGTAATAATAAAACCTGATAGTGCCATGGAAGAAAAGATACAGGTTTCTTTTTTTTTTTTCTAGAAAAATAGGCTACTGAATGCTTCTAAGAGGCCAAATAAAACAAAGTCCTTTAATTTAGTGACGTAGAGGTTGCTGGAGAACCTGCATGAGCAAGTTAACGGAACCATGAAGGCAGCCCCCGCGGCTCCCTGGGTCCTCTGTCACGTATATCCCACGTACTGCAAGGCAAACGCACTTTCTCCAAACCTACCTTGTCTTCTACCACTTAGCCTGGATTTAGGATCTAGAATTCCAGCCTAACTCCTGAAAGCAGAGAATGCCTTGCTTGTAACGAGGCAACCATGAACTTCACTGTACGGAAGTTGTGAGGATTGAGTGAGATAGAATATACAGAGGATTGCAGTGCCTAACTTGGAGTAATCATTAAGTATTAGTCTGAACCAATATAAAATTGCCATGGGGGCAATAAATGGCTGGACACTGGCCATTTAATTTGGTTCTATCTAATATATGGTAACTGTTGTTATTATTCTATGGAACATCAATATTTTTGCATTCCATTTTTAAAAAACCCAGATTATAAAGTCATGTCTGAGGGCAAAACCAATCTTTGGCTCGACAGGAATTGGTAAAGTGTGTTTGCACTGTCTCCCAACTCTGTTCCTTTTTCTCTTCTGTGGTGCACAGGACTCGCTCCTCTCTTTTCATATGATCATATTTCATATTATAAAGGTGGAAAAAGAGAAGGTAATAACATTATGGTGAATTTTTGGAAACTGACATTGGACCAGTGGAAAAAATCCTTTTGGCAGGCAGCCTGGCCCAAGACTCTGAAAAACACAAGCGCTGCCCTTTGCTAACCCCACTCTCCCCCTGAACCCACCTCACTCAGGGAGCAGTGTGGTTGGCCAATGTTACCCCTCGGTTTAAACACCAGCTACAACTCTTCTTATCTTCTTTCAACCGTTGTCTTTATCAATAATGGGGAAAATACTACACACTTCACATATTTGTTTACAGATTCAATAGGAGAGCAGAAATAAAGTGTCCATCTAGGGGCATGTAATGGATACACAAAATGCAGTTTCCTTCCTTTTCCCTTTTTCTCCTGAAGCCAGTGTTGAAGCAACAAAACAAAACAAAACAAAACAACGGGCCTTTAAAATACTCTACTTCCCTAATGCAAAACTCACCTTACCCACAGGCAGTCCTGACTTGCTGCCTCGGGGCCTCTCTGCCTGTGCCCTGAGACCTATACTGAAGGCATTTATTTTACTGTCGTTTTATTTACTGATCATTCCTTGCACTTTGCCTCTTGTTAACTGAATTTTTCTACTAGTAGTTTTGAATTTCCTATCCAGATGTTTTAGCAGATGAAATTCAAGTGATCCTCCTTGAGGAGGGGCTCTGTCTTTTACATTCTCATGATCCCCAGAGACCCAGAATCCCTGGAAAACCTGTGGGTACAGCACTGTTTGCTAAACCAGACAGCTTACAGTTTAGGTCCTAGTAGGCAAAGCTGCCTGAGGAAAATGCTTTTGGAAGCTGTAACTCTCCTTAGACTGCTAAAAGTCTCTCTGCGAATACTTGTTAAACTCTAGTACATTAAAAAAAAAAATTATGCCCACAGAAAATCATAGCTGCAGCTTTTATATACCATTTCCGTCTGGTTAGCTCTATGTTAAGGATAGAAGCGTGGGTGACCACATCCCTGTATATGTGAAGGAATGGGAAATGTTCTAAAAGGAAGCTCCACATCCCCTCCAAGTATGGAGCCCTGGGATCCCACTGCCTCTTGGGAATCTTTCCTCCGTACCATCAGTTTTAATTAAGTCTGTAAGAGATAAAACTCAAGCATGATTTCCTGAAATGTGTTGGCATCCAAGTAATGTGAAGCTTAAACACGGAGACACGGAGACACACACACACACACACACACACACACACACACACACACACACACA
>NW_021703781.1:31189495-31266683 GCF_005190385.1 Monodon monoceros | reverse complement strand
CACACACACACACACACACACACACACACACACACACACACACACACCTGTAAGCCTGTAAGTCATATACAGGAGCAAAACTTTTCTGCCTAGACCACCTCATCGTCAACATATGCAAATAAGACCCTTTGTGATGCCACCAGTAGGTGTCAGTGCAAGCATGATTACTCTGATAGTTCATTATGAAAGTCAACCTAGCAATATCACCAGGGCTCCTTCTTAGCCAAGTATTCATTATCGGAAGCCCTGCAGATAAAAGTCTACACAGAGAAGCAAAAGTCATTATAAGACAAGTTCACTAATGATCCCACCATTTATGAAATTAGTCTTCATCCTAGGTTTCCTCCCTGCCTAATTCTAGCATTTATTTCTATTCATCAAGTCAACCTTATAATCTGGGTAGATCAGTCTCTCCCTGATTGTAAACCTGTGAATTTTTGTCATAATTTTAACTGGATTAAGTTTAAGTGGATTTATTTCAGTTTTAATTATTCTTAGAACAAGAAAGCCTCCTCCCAATTTTGTTCTTAAAAACCAACAAATGTTGGAGATAGATTAAAATATTAGGAGCTTACAAGGAACTGCAAATGAACTGTGATCAGGAAAGAGAATGAAAGGAAAGAGAATATTTAGAATGTTAGAAACTGGGATTTGCACTTTTCTTGAAGTTGAAGTTGAGTCTTTTCTTGAACTTGAAGACAAAAATGAAGAAGCGCTAAATGGCCTGATGACTGCACTATTAAAGAAAAAAGAGTATTTCATTAAGGTGAAAGAGGTCCTGAATGCGAATGAAATGGGTCCTCACCTTGAGATCAATGAGATTAAATACACACGGGCAGGGAGGGGTAGTGAGAGAGTATGTGATGAGAATATCAGGAAGATTGAACAAGCGATGGCCAGGATCGCCGAGAATGCTGCTTGGCAGAGGGGATAGGGGTCCAGCCCAACCATGTGAGTGCAGAGGAGCTGAGATGACAAGGAGGTACTGAAATGCCCCATATCTTTAGCGTGGTGTTATTTCTACCTGGAAGCCCCTTCCTCTTCCCTACTTGCAGAACTCCCACCATTGTGGGTTGATTTGTGTCCCCCCCTGCACAAAGATTTTGAAGTTCTAACCCCAATAACCGTAAATATGAACTTCTTTGGATATAGCGTTTTACAGATGATCAAGTTGAGGTCATTAGGATGGATCCTAACCCAATATTACTGCGTCCTCATCAAAAACAGAAATTTGGACACAGAGAAACACATACAGGGAGAATGCCATGGGAAGATGGAAGCAGACTTCGGGGTGATGCATCCACATGTCAAGGAAGGCTAAAGATTTCCAGGAAACCACCAGAAGCCAGGAGAGAGGCAGGAACAGATTCTCCCTCACAGCCCTCAGAAGGAACGAACCCTGCCAACACCCTGATCTTATACTTCTAGCTTCCAGAACTATGACACAACACTGACACGATACATTTCTGTTGTTTAACTACCAATTTGTGGTACTTTGTTATGGGCAGTCCTAAGAAACTAATATAGCCAATGATCCATATATGCTATCAGAATAAATACTATACAATGTAAGTACTATCCAATCTGAAAACTCTTCTCAAGGGCCCATTTGCATTCCTTTTGCCTCTTTCCATAACTGCATTGTCTTGTGTCAGTGATGCACGTATCTGTTTTCCCACAGCCCAGTCTGAGAGCCCTCGAAGGCAAGAGCATCTTCATTACTGGACCCTTGCACCTGGCTTGTGCTTGCTCTGTACAAGGGAGGGGATTCAGTAGGCTTTCATTGAACTCAACAGCTTCTGGGTTGGATGTCTAATGACATTCTACTGGTTGGGCCCTCTACCTGGTGAGGTAACAAAAAGAGGCAACATTTTCTTGGAAAGGGGTCCTTTTACCCCGGGGATTCATTCTCTTGCCCTTCACCATCCACTGTGGAAGGGCATCATTTAAAATACTGTGAAAAAGTAAAATAATTACTTCATAATAAAATGTTAACTTTCAAAATTATATTTTATCTTATTGACATACAAAGTGCTTTGAGATGTACATTATACATAAAATTTGATATTTAAGGGGAAATAACAGTTTAAATTCATAAACACATTTATTCTCAACCTGTAATTTCCTTTTCTTCCCGCACAGTCCCCACCAAATATAAACCTTCCCATAATAATCCCTTATCTCTCTCCCTCCTTTCCCCAACAGTATAGCTCTGGCCGACTATAGATAAGTGAATGCTATAAAACACATTAGGAAAAAAAATGAAAAGCCCTGGGTCTTCCCATTGGTATGCTTAACATGCACTGGCTTTCCAAGTGTTATTTCTCCCACAAATAAATTATAAGTAAAAAGCAAATTCAATCAAAATAAATCTATTGGTGAGTTTACAATGTTATCATAAAACCAGTCTTTGACTTCTGGCTTCGGGGTTAAAGGGTGTGAGAACTCTATTTTTTCTGAACCTGTAATAATTGTCTCCCAGTCCATACTCTTAATCCCAGTTTTTATCACTTAGGATTCACTGTTCGTTGGCAAAGTTACATTCTAAGAGCAAGACATGTGACTTGGAATGATAACATGCTAGTTTCTTGACAATGGGGAGTGAGTAT
Source organism: Monodon monoceros (assembly GCF_005190385.1). Taxonomy (NCBI): domain Eukaryota; kingdom Metazoa; phylum Chordata; class Mammalia; order Artiodactyla; family Monodontidae; genus Monodon; species Monodon monoceros. Next base: position 31,264,074 of record NW_021703781.1, on the reverse strand, counting down.
CTGACCTAGTGGTTTATAGGCCTTTTACTGTTTGACTTGTTTTGATAGCGTGAGAAATCGAACCCACTAAATCCATTTAAATCTTGCTTCACAGAATACTCAGTCCCAAAGTTAACACCCAACCCTTCCCAGTCTGGTTTAATGGATCTCCACCTCCCTCAGCCAGGTGAGATGTAAGTTAAAGGAATCTCAACTCCTATTGCCTTAAATATTAGGGGTGGCCTGGCGTGATCTATAAGCAGCATTTGCAAGGTCAGCTGTTTGCACAGCTACTTAGGGTGATAGCCCTGTAGCTATCTGGACTTCTCAGGCCCATGTTGTTAAGTATCCCATCAGGGGCCGTCCTGAGTCAGGCTGGGTACCAGACAGCAAAGCAGAGGCCTCTGCACTCTAGGCAGTGGTTCTCTATCCTGGCTATAGCTCTGGAATAACTGCAAAGTTTTTCAAACACACCTGCAACTGGGCCCCACCCCAGAGCCGGAGATCTGAATTTCCAGCACTGTGACTCTAGATTTGTATTTGTTCAAATCTATTTAAGGCAGCCAAGACACGGTAAAAGAAGCAAAACACAAACAAACAAACAAAGAAAAACAAAAAAAAGGAAAAATTAACTCTAGTTATACATTTTATTTACCCAGCATATTGAAAACAGTATCACTTCAACGTGGAATCTCTATTAAAAATATTAGTAAAATGTCCATCAACAGATGAATGGATAAAGAGGATGTGGTACATATATACAATGGAATACTACTTGGCTATAAAAAAGAACGAAATAATGCCATTTGCAGCAAGATGGATGGACCTAGAGATTATTATACTAAGTGAAGTAAGTCAGAGAAAGACAAATACCTTACATCACTTATATGTGGAATCTGAAATATGACAAAAATGAACTTATTTATGAAAATAAAAACAGACTCACACACATAGAAAACAAACTTATGGGTTTCCAAAGGGGTAGCAGGGGTTACGGGGGGAGAGAAATTAAGAGTTTGGGATTAACATATACACACTACTATATATAAAATAGGTAAACAACAAGGATCTACTGTACAGAACAGGGAACTCTACTCAATATTTTGTAATAAGCTATAATGGAAAAGAATCTGAAACAGAATATATATTTATATAAAACGGAATCACTTTGCTGTATACTTGAAACTAACACAACATTGTAAATTAACCATACTTCAATAATAAAATAAAATAATATAAAAAGTTCACAAGCGCTGATGTCAGAAAGACCCGCGTCAAGTGATCCTTCTGTCATTACAAAACGTGACTTTTTAGTTTCATCTCTTCTACCTAAACAAAGGGCAGTAGGGGGTGATTATGGATATACAATAATCTTATGCTGTAGCTATCCATGTCCTTCCTTCCCAGTTAAGGTAAAAGAAACAGATTGTCATCCAGCAGTGATACCAACAGGAGCCTGGTGACAAGTTTATTTCAGCATGCAGTAAGCTACAGGATCCAAGAAGATGACAGGGTTAGTTCCAAAAGGTAAGTACAGTAATGGTTCGACAGAGGCAGAAGCAACAGAGGATACTTGCAAAGAATCTCTGGAAGATATATCCAGAAGCAAGATAAACCACACGTGACCCATAAGGAAAGTGATTCAAGCATCCGGCTATAGCTGAATCAAATAGATTTTAAGGTATCTGGAAAATTCTCAAGTCTCTGTGGTGTTTATATATATAATCTTCAAGAAAAATACGTAGAGAATTCAAGTTTACTCTGTCCTAGCCGTATCATAGCAATCGTTCTTGTCTTGTAACAGCAGTTGTATCCAGAGAGCTGCAGAGTCTGCTGTCTTGCCCACATGCCCATTCGTGCTTAGAGAAAGATAAATATCTTTTGGCGTTATGGACTGTAATAACCATGTCCTTTACTTTCTATTTCTGTTGCTTTGACGTCTGGGCCTTGCTGACCCTGAAGGGACGGCCCCTCCCAGGATTAGCCGATTCCTAGAGGTAGTAAGCCACTAGCTTATGAGTGTACTTTTCAAATACAAACCAACCAATTCAGAGAGCACACTCCCAACCACCACCTTATCAGGCTCTCACACTTTGGGCTACTGTCCATCTGTCCCAATCACTCCAGGCTCAGGTACTAGACAACTAAGGACAGTCCCCATGCCCCAGAGTCTGCTGAAATTATTCAAACTAGCGAATTCTAAGCCTACTTACCCTGCCTCACCCACTGCTTCCTGTGGAGGCCACAAAAAAGCCTTTCGCCCACAGTTCCTCCTTTTCCTGGGCCTCCTGACACAGCTGGGTATTCCTTCATGGGTCCCTGAGAGCAGGCTGTGGTCCCCCTGCTTGGGAATGTGAATAATAAACTATCTTCTCAATGGCAGTTCTTTCGTGCTCTGTTGGCCTTATTATTTCTCAAATTTTCTATTAATACACTACGTTTTGGAACATAGGCTATTCAAACGAATGTTTTAAAAGGATTGTGTGACATGCTAAGGAATTGTAAATACTTCAAAAAAGGCTGAACGTTTGCTTTTCTAAAGTAAAAAATAGCTGCTTAGATCAATCTAACGGAGTAGCCACTACCCATTGGAATAACTCATAAGGGCTTCATCTCTGAACAGGATTAAAATTTATTAGCGGAAGTTACTGTCTGTGTCTATTGGAGTCTCTCCTGCATCCCATAGCAGACACTGCTCTAGAATTATACTTTGGCTATAAAGATAAATAAGGTAGAATTCTACAAATCCTGTATCTAGCTGGTGAGATGGGCATATAAAAATAAATATGAAACATTGTGGTAAACGTTGATGAACTATGAGCAGAGTGATGTTTTCAAGTTGAGTAGTACCTACCCAAGGCAATCTACAGATTCAATGCAATCCCTATAAAAATTCCAATGGCATTTTTTTTTTTTTTACAGAAATAGAAAAACAATCCTCAAATTCATATGGAACCACAAAAGACCTTGCATAGCCAAAGCAGTCCTTAGAAAGGAGAATGGAGCAGGAGGCACCACACTTTCTGATTTCAAACTGTACCACAAAGCTATAGTAATCAAAACATTATGGTATTGGCATAAAAATAGACACATGGGCTGATGGAACAGAATATTCTGCCTGTGTATGAGACTAAGTGACAATGAAGACTCTGGAGAAGACATTAGGAACAGTTGCCTGAGTGATTGTGCAAGGGAGGGACACCACACTTCTATCTACTTCTGACAATCACTTGAAACAATGTAAGAAACCTAGTGTGTCCACGACATGGTAGATGCTTCCTCCCAAAGAGCAAGATACAAAAATGGGCATAGCTTTACTCACACTGTCTATACAGTGTGTGAGTCCCAAGCACTGGGTAGAAGTGCTTTGACTGCTCCCTGGATAACAGTGTCATGAAGGTTCTCACCCTGCTCAGCTTTCAAGAAACAATCATTTAATGTCCATTGTTGAAACAATCATTTAATGTCCATTGTTCTTCCTTCTGCATCACCCAAGTATCACAACATTTCTGGCTCAGTGACCTTCTTTGCCCTGAGAACTGTGAGAGTTGCACTTTTCCCGTTTAGGGGATATGATTTGCCCAGCTGCAGAGCAGGGGTCTCAGGTAGTGTCAGACCCTCTACCTTGAGCTTGCCGGTGTTTTCTGCATCATGTGATCCTACCGAGTTTGACTCTGTTCACGGACAGGGGGCTGCATTGCCAGAGGGTGGCAATGCAGCCCTCACTCACTCACACACACACACTCCCTCTAGTTCGGGGCAGTGGCAAATCCAGCTACCAGGTCTGCATATTCTAAAAGATACGAATGTCCAAACCAGAGTCCATTCAGTTGAAGAGCCCAATAACTTTGAACAGAACATCATAGCAGCAGGACAACTGGTGACATGTCCTGCTTAAATTTACAAAAACAAACAAACAGGTGACATCTTCACCCAATTAAATAGAGTTTACCCAGTTTTCATTGTTGTTGTTGCTAGAGACACTTACGAGTTAAACTTGTACACAGGATAGAAAACAACTCAAGTAGCTGTCATGGCACAAAGAAGTATCTGAAATAGTTTTCAGGAGGCTATCACAGCTATACTTACGGCCCTATTCATATTCTCTTAAACATATTTCATTGCCTACCTCATTAAGTGGAATTGAATAACATAGGCACTCCCTTCCAGAAAAGGCAGTCCCTCTGCAGCAGGGATAGTAGGGGAAGCATATGAAGGTGGGGGTAGAAATGGGGCAAGACTGCCCCCAGGACTATTCTCCATTGAAGGCAAGGGGACTATGAAATAGGGTGTGCAGAGGTGACGTCAGAATTACAAAGCAAGCAGGAAAACAAGGTACTGGCCACAGAATGAAAACGATGGGGGCGGGGGGGGCAGGTGAAGGAATGAAGAGGACGAAATGGAACCTGGAATGTTACTGCAGGGGGTTGGGGAACATCCCTGTGGTCCTGCCCATGGACAGAGTGGGAGCTAAGACTGTAAACTGAGTGAGACAAATGTCCAGCTATGATCCTGTAGGCAGGATAAAAACGGAGAACCTTTAACTTCATTTTAGAGATGAGGAAACTGAGGCTCAAAGAGGTTAATATAATAACTTAAGAGTAACAGACCTGGGTCCCAGACTCATGCCCCATGTCAAACAGTCCTGCATCCTTTGCTTTTTCCTGCATCTCCCCTTTCTCCACGCTTGAGGAAGCCAAAAGGGAAACCGTGCATTCTTCCTCCTATACCCAAAGGCTGACTGAATGGGACTCCCCTGCAAACTAAAACTAAGCAAAAATAGAAACATAAACCAAAAAAGCATTTTATTAAAAAAACAAACAAACCCGAAACATGTAGTCTAGGCTCACAAGGAGCTCAAAATCAAACAGAAGAGGCAATGTACATTTAAAAATGCGATAAAAGAAGTTTCAGGACTTCCCTGGTGGCACAGTGGTTAAGAATCTACCTGCTAATGCAGGGGACATGGGTTCAAGCCCTGGTCCAGGAAGATCCCACATGCCGTGGAGCAACTAAGTCCGTGTGCCACAACTACTAAGCCTGCACTCTAGAACCCGTGAGCCACAATTACTGAGCCTGTGTGCCACAACTACTGAAGCCCGTGCACCTATAGCTTGTGCTCCACGACAAGAGAAGCCACGACAACGAGAAGCCCGTGTACTGCAAGGAAGAGTAGCCCCTGCTCGCCGCAACTACAGAAAGCCAGCATGCAGCAACAAAGACCCAACACAGCCAAAAATAAATAAATTAATTAATTAATTTAAAAAAAAGTTTCAAAAGGGAAATGGAAGCCGGGATGGAAAGTGAAGAGACAGGAACTGCTACTTGTTAATATTGAATGACCCTGTGGCAGGCACTCTGAGCAACAAGTAATTAGCTTCTTTCTGCCCATGTTCGAAGGTCTGGAGATCTCAAGGGACCTTCCCAAAGTTATACAGTTAGAAGGTGAAAGGTAGAATCAGGGAACCAACCCAATTGTGCCTGGCTCCAAAGTTCAAGCATGTCTTGCTTCATTATCTGCTTCGTTAACATTTATTTAATTAAAGTCTTGAAGTCACTAAATGGTAAGCATCTCAAAAATAAGTTTATGAAATAAAGGATGGATGAATATGTACATGAAAATTACTGAGTTTCCTATCCCTGCTGATGGAACAGGTGTGGGATATAATGGAAAATAGATCAGGCATGACGTTAAAATTTTTAGACTGAATTAAAATTGGGTGGGATTGTCATTTCAGGAGAAGAGAGGACAAAGCAGTTGGTAGAGGGCATGTGAGTTTGCCATTCTCCCCCTCACCTCCAGGTAACTGTACATTTTGTTCTTCTGCCTGGGATGTCCTCCTTGCCTCTCTCATCTCCTCCACCAAGGTAGAAGCATATCATCTAGCTTGAAGATTTCCACGGGGAAGAAGTTTTCCCTTATCTCGTGCTCCCACAACTCCCATGGTGAGGTTTCCATTTTATGTGTTTCTGGAGAACCCAATGGGGTAATCTCCATTATGCCAGTTATCACATTGTGTTACAGTCCCTTGGTGAGTTATTTATCTTCACTTTAATCTGCAAGTTCCTGGGAGCTTTACTGACTGTTTTGTTCTCGTTTTGTTCCTGTTTTGCTCTGTGTTGTTCCAGAAAATACGGAAAAACAACATAATGTGAATGCGCTCAGCTTGGACTCTGAACTGGCGCATGCAAATAGACTGCAAGGATGTCTGAGAAACCAGGACCCTGTGTGCTTGAACCTGTAGACAACAAACACAATCGAGTTCCTTGGAGGGATCCAGATAAGGCAGATCATCCACCCTATCACTGGGTTTGTTCAGATCCAAACACATACTCATGTGTGTTTAGACTGAGGTTACCCTGGAATTCTCAGTACTCCTGAATTTTACTTGTAGAGGGATGATTCTATTTATAATTTTCTGTTCACTAAACATTCCTTCTTAAACTTTACTGACATTGCTAATCATGGTAGGTGTGTCATGACATAACTTATTCCTATGTAACAAATATTATCTGAAACATTGTAAGGAAATTGCTACAAAAGGGGAAATTGTGAAAGAAAAATAACAGGCATGCAGGCTCTAACAACAGTGCTGGAGGAATATAAGGACACTCTCTTCTTTCCACTTTCCCTCAGTATCCCCTGCCACTCACACAAGCTATTACCTTCAGAAAAAAGTTCACACAGTGATATCCCTGGATGAAATCAGCAACTGTGAAAAATCTAAAACTACAGGGAAGTTCATGCCCCCAAGGAAGAGATGTGCAGAAATTCTGGATGCCCGGTTGCCTCTAGACGGGCTGAGACAGCTCAGGCAGGAGGTCCACATGAGCTAAAACATGCCAAAATATTGTTGTCTTATACACAGCAAAGGTTCATTCTGTTGGAGTCAAATACCACATTGATCACTTATGACAGATCAAAAGCATATAATAACCAAGGAAGAAAGACAAACTTGTAAGGAACAATTGTTGGAAGAATAAGTAGCTCACAGTTGGAATAAAATTCATCCTGTAAACAAGCCCATACCATACATCTCTACCATCTGGGAAGAGAAATCTCATAGCTGGGGATTGTTTTGTTTTGTTTTTTGATTAATTTATTTTATTTTTGGCTGTGTTGGGTCTTCGTTGCTGTGCACGGGCTTTCTCTAGGTGTGACGAGTGGGAGCTGCTCTTCATTGTGGTGCGTGGGCTTCTCGTTGCAGTGGCTTCTCTTGTTGCAGAGCACGGGCTCTAGGCGCACGGGCTTCAGTAGTTGTGGCACGTGGGCTCAGTAGTTGTGGCTCACGGGCTCTAGAGCAAAGGCTCAGTAGTTGTGGCGCACAGGCTTAGTTGCTCTGCGGCATGTGGGAATCTTCCCGGACCAGGGCTCGAACCCTGTCCCCTGCATTGGCAGGCAGATTGTTAACCACTGCGCCACGAGGGAAGTCCCCTGGCTTTTTGAAAGATAAAATGGTGGTAGCATCCCCCAGGACTTAGAAATGACAGCCAGGTTTTGGGTAGAGTGGCTCAAAAACAACTTCATTTTAGGAGAGAACAACAGACTTAAGACAGATGTGAAGAGCAGACATATGTTTCCTGCTACTCTCCCACCCCCACATTATCACTGGAGCATCTTATAGGGTCGGCAGGAGAGAGTATTATCATTTTGACTTTCAACAAAATACCTGTGGCTAAGCAGACATGCATGCTATGTGTGACAGAAGTACCATTCTCATAATTTCTAGGAGAAAACATTCCATTTAACAATACTAGAAATTTCCCCCAAATGCATTTGTTGATGATTCTGAGGCATCCGTTCTCTTGTAGGGCAATTCATGTTTTGTCTCCACTTAAGAGACCCTGAGTGGCCTCACAACAGAGGACCTCCCATGCAATACTGTGGAAATAAGTCATCTCAGGATGAGTGAGCTCTGCAATACAGCAACAAGGAAATACAGAAAAGCAAAATGAGTGTAGGGTGTGAGAGGATGTGAGCACAGCATAAGTGCACTTGTGCTGGCAAAGATCAGGGATCAGCAAAGGACAATCCACAGTCAAATCCAGCTGGATGGGCCATTTTTGTAAATAGTGTTTTGTCCGAGCCATCATTTGTTTATGTATGTCCATGGCTGCCCCTGTACTGCAAGGCAGAGTTGAGTAGCTGCAACAAAGTACGCAAAGCCCGAATATTAACTATTTGGCCCTTTACAGGAACATTTTCCTAATCCCTGGAGTAGATAAAAAGAAATTCAATGAAAAAAAAGTACTCTGTCACAAGAGGTACAATAAAAATTTAAATAATGTCTCAAATTAATATTTTAAAATATTTGTTAAAAAATTCTAGGGCTTCCCTGGTGGCGCAGTGGTTGACAGTCCGCCTGCCGATGCAGGGGACACGGGTTCGTGCCCCGGTCCGGGAAGATCCCACATGCCACGGAGCGGCTGGGCCCGTGAGCCATGGCCGCTGAGCCTGCGCGTCCGAAGCCTGTGCTCCACCAGGGGAGAGACCACGACAGTGAGAGGCCCGCATACAGCAAAAAAAAAAAAAAAAGAAAAGAAAAAAGGAAAAAAAAATTCTAAAACAGCCCCTTAAATTGTCAAAGAATAACTTTAGTTCTTTTACTGTGCTGGGTAAACATGGAGTCTATCAGCCAATGGAAGCCACCTCCCTCAGCATTGGCTAACAAAGGCCACCGTGCCTTCTATGACTAGAGCGTGGAGATTCAGCTTTTAAGGCAAGAGCCTTGAGGTTCAGTGGGGGGCCCTGAGCCGATGCAGATAGCGGGGTCCTGCGATTGGTTTAGGCACAAAAGTTCAGCTGATGCTGATGAGCTGGGCCAACAAGTCTTTTCCAGAAAACTAAACTGGAGATCAGAAGGAGAGGTCAGTTAGGAAAGGGAGCAAAACAGGAAAGACAAAAAAAAAATAAGGACCAAAGAGAGACAAAGGGCAGTTGAGTCATGTTAAATGGATGTCCAATCCAAAGGGGGACCCACCTAGAATTCTCCACAAGTCTGAGAGGAGAAATATTTCCTGATGGATACAGCCACACTTTAACATTACTCCAGACTCTGAGAAAGGCCAGGCCTCCAGGTCAAAATCCCTGTTAATTTTAATTTTTTTCCTTATTTTTCCCTATTGCATTTATCAATATCTCCAGGGTTTTTGTTTTGTTTGTCTATTGGTTTGTTTGTTTTAATTAAAAGAACTTAAGGAGCAGAGATTGAAATGGGAACAACTTCCTGTAAGGAAATAATTACTGGGCGTAACAAACTGTATCTCAGATAAGATGGCTCACCCTAAAAAATATAAAGGAAAGCAGAGAACAATTTCAGGGGTGTGACACTTAGTGGCACACAAGCAATTATCACTTTTAACAAGCTTTTATTTCTTTGGTCACCAGAAAGTTCCCTAAGGTAGTTGGAGCCTGCAGACCTCAGTTATAAAACTGGCTGGTGCAAGTTAATCATAATGTGGTAGTTCGGAGCCGATAGCATGCTTGGTATATAAGTGGATGAATGACTTTTAGCTAGAAAGTTTTTTAAACTTCCTGAATGATCTGCCTGACTGCTTGAATCTCCTGAAAACCTTCAGCTGCCTGCCCCTGCTTGTCCTGCCACCCTCAATATTTTTGCTAGGTTGGACCGGCCCCCAAAGGGGGCACATGGCTGTCCTCTCTCTGGGAAAGCCTATGGCAATAGGACATATCCCCACTTCAAGCTGCTGGTTCTGCACTGTCGAATGGCAGATAGATGCATTCTTACTCCTCTGACCAAGCAAGGAATGATTTCATTTTCCTAATCATATATAGGTTGCAAATAACAGCACCCACTTTTCCCAGCCCTTGGGTGTGCCTGAACTCTACAAGAGTGACAAGAAATAACTTTTAGCTAGGGGATCTTCTCGTTTCCCCATGACTGGGACTTAGGGGGGCAGGAGGTGGCATGAAAATGTGCTTGAGTGTTGTTCCTGTTCTGTGTAGCTGTGGCCTCTGTGGAAAGATGCCACTGACAACAACAGTAGCAATGGCAAGTAAAACGGGAACATTTATTGATCGCTTACAATACAAAGCTCTTTGCAGGTGCAAAGTTCTTTAGCCCTCTCTGCAGTTCTGGGGCCATTATTAACCTTATTTGCACTTGAAGAAATTGAGGCATGAAAACACTAAACTAAATGTTCAAGTTCAAATAGAAAATAAGTTGTCTCAGACAATCTGGCTCTAGAACCCATGCTTTTAACCACTACATGTTACTGCTTAGCTGGAGAAAAAAGACATCTTCTTCCTCCACCTTTGTAACTAGAAAATCGGTCCTTAATCAAACTAAAATAATGTTGGAGAGGCGGTAGGGTGGGGTGAAAGAGACCATACTCTGGACTCAGAGAGTCTTGGGTTAATATCAGTTCTACCTTGGATTAAGCAAGGATAATTTTAAGGACATCCCTTGTCCTCCCCTAGCTTCAAGGCCCTCGTCTGTAAAACAGGGATGTCAATACCTTCAGTGCAGGGTTTTTGTGAAGATAATAAAATAATGGATGCTAAGTCCCCAAAATATAGTGTCTTATACATAATGAGTAATCACTCCCAAAAGTAGGCCTTTCTTCTTCCTTTCTAAGGTATTAGGTCTCTTTAACACTATGGAGGAGTGTTTATGGAAGACCTTTACTATTATATAACAGAATAAATAATCTCATGAATTGCCTGAGCTATTCAACAGCCAAGAATTCTCTTTTGAAAAGCTGAGGTGAACTAACTGCTGAACAATCATGGCAAGTAAACACTGAAACTCACCAAAAAAGATACCCCACATACAAAGACAAAGGAGAAGCCACGATGAGATGGTAGGAGGGGCGCAATCACAATAAAATCAGATCCCATAACTGCTGGGTGGGTGACTCACAAACTAGAGAACACTTATACCACAGAAGTCCACCCACTGGAGTGAAGGTTCTGAGCCCCACGTCAGGCTTCTCAACCTGTGGGTCTGGCAATGGGAGGAGGAATTCCCAGAGAATCAGACTTGGAAGGCGAGCAGGATTTGATGGTACGACTTTGACAGGACTAGGGGAAACAGAGACTCCACTCTCGGAGAGCACACACAAATTAGTATGTGCATCAGGACCCAGGGGAAGGAGCAGTGACCCCATAGGACACTGAACCAGACCTACATGCTAGTGTTGAGGGTCTCCTCCAGAGGCTGGGGTTGGCTGTGACTCACCATGAGGACCAAGCCACCGGCAGCAGAACTTCTGGGAAGTTATCCTTGGCGTGAGCCCTCCCAGAGTCCGCCATTAGGCCCACCAAAGAGCCCAGGTAGGCTACAGGGTTGGGTCGTCTCAGGCCAGACAACAAACAGGGAGGGAACCCAGCCCCATGCATCAGCAGACAAGCAGATTAAAGTTTTACTGAGCTCTGCCCACCAGAGCAACAGCCAGCTATACCCACCAGCAGTCCCTCAAATCAGGAAACTTGCACAAGCCTCTTAGATAGCCTCATCCACCAGAGGGCAGACAGCAGAAGCAAGAAGAACTACAATCCTGCAGCCTGTGGAACAAAAACCACATTCACAGAAAGATGGACAAGATGAAAAGGCAGAGGGCCATGTACCAAATGAAGGAACAAGACAAAATCCCAGAAAAACAACTAAATGAAGTGGAGACAGTAAACCTTCCAGAAAAAGAATTCAGAATAATGATAGTGAAAATGATCCAGGACCTTGGAAATAGAATGGAGGCAAATGTCAAGAAGATGCAAGAAATGTTTAACAAAGACCTAGAAGAATTAAAGAAAAAAACAAACAGAGATGAACAATACAATAACTGAAATGAAAAACCGGAAGGAATCAATAGCAGAATAACTGAGGCAGAAGAATGGATAAGTGACCTGGAAGACAGATGGTGGAATTCACTGCTGCAGAAGAGAATAAAGAAAAAAGAATGAAAAGAAATGAAGACAGCCTAAGTGACCTCTGGGACAACATTAAATGCAACAGCATTCACATTATGGGGGTCCCAGAAGGAGAAGAGAGAGAAAAAGGACCTGAGAAAATATTTGAAGAGATTATAGTCAAAAACTTCCCTAACACGGGAAAGGAAATAGCCACTGAAGTCCAGGAGGCGCAGAGAGTCCCATACAGGATAAACCCACGGAGAAACATGCTGAGACACATAGTAATCAAATTGGCAAAAATTAACGACAAAGAAAAATTATTGAAAGCAGCAAGGGAAAAATGACAAATAGCATACAAGGGAACTCCCATAAGGTTAACAGCTGATTTCTCAGCAGAAACTCTAGAAGCCAGAAGGGAGTGGCATGACATATTTAAAGTGATGAAAGGGAAGAACTTACAACCAAGATTACTCTACCTAGCAAGGATCTCATTCAGATTCGATGGAGAAATCAAAAGCTTTACAGACAAGCAAAAGCTAAGAGAATTCAGCACCACCAAACCAGCTCTACAAAAAATGCTAAAGGAACTTCTCTAAGTAGGAAACACAAGAGAAGAAAAGGACCTACAAAAGCAAACCCAAAAGAATTAAGAAAATGGTAATAGAAACATACATATCAATAATTACCTTAAACGTGAATGGATTAAATGCTCCAACCAAAAGACACAGGCTCGCTGAATGGATAAAAAAACAAGACCCCCATATATGCTGCCTACAAGAGACCCACTGCAGACCTAGGGACACGTACAGACTGAAAGTGAGGGGATGGAGAAAGATATTCCATGCAAATGGAAATCAAAAGACAACTGGATTAGCAATACTTATATCATATAAAATAGACTGTAAAATAAAGAATATTACAAGAGACAAGGAGGGACATTACATAATGATCAAGGGATCAATCCAAGAAGAAGATATAACAATTATAAATATATATGCACCCAACATAGAAGCACCTCAATACATAAGGCAGCTGCTAACAGCTATAAAACAGGAAATCGACAGTAACACAATAATAGTGGGGGACTTTAACACCTCACTTACACCAATGGATCATCCAGACAGAATATTAATAAGGAAACACAAGCTCTAAATGACACAACAGACTAGATAGATTTAATTGATTTTTATAGGACATTCCATCCAAAAACAGCAGACCACACTTTCTTATCAAGTGCACATGGAACATTCTCCAGGACAGATCACATCTCGGGACACAAATCAAGCCTTAGTAAATTTAAGAAAATTGAAATCATATCAAGCATCTTTTCTGACCACAACACTAGGAGATTAAAAATCAATTACAGGGAAAAACACATAAAAAACACAAACACATGGAGGCTAAACAATATGTTACTAAATAACCAAGAGATCACTGAAGAAATCAAAGAGAAAATCAAAAAACACCTAAAGACAAATGACAATGAAAACATGACGATCCAAAACCTATGGGATGCAGCAAAAGCAGTTCTAAGAGGGAAGTTTACAGCAATACAATCCTAGCTCAAGAAACAACAGACATCTCAAATAAACAATCTAACCTTATGCCTAAAGGAACCAGAGAAAGAACAAAGAAAACCCAAAGTTAGTAGAAGGAAAGAAATCATAAAGATCAGAGCAGAAATAAATGAAATAGAAACAAAGAAAACAATAGCAAAGATCAATAAAACTAAAAGCTGGTTCTTTGAGAAGATAAACAAAATTGATAAACCTTTAGCCAGACTCATCAAGAAAAAGAGGGAGAGGACTCAAATCAATAAAATTAGAAATGAAAAAGGAGAAGTTACAACAGACACCGCAGAAATACAAAGCATCCTAAGAGACTACTACAAGCAACTCTATGCCAATAAAATGGACAACCTGGAAGAAATGGACAAATTCTTAGAAAGATATAACCATACACAATTGAAGCAGGAGGAAATAGAAAATATGACCAGACCAATCACAAGTAATGAATTCAAAACTGTGATTAAAATCTTCCAACAAACAAAAGTCTGGGACCAGATGGCTTCACAGATCAATTCTATCAAACATTCAGAGAAAAGCTAACACCCATCCTTCTCAAACTCTTCCAAAAAATTGCAGAGGAAGGAATACTCCCAAACTCATTCTACGAGGCCACCATCACCCTGATACCAGAACCAGACAAAGATACTACAGAAAAAGAAAATTACAAACCAATATCACTCATGAATATAGATGCAAAAATCCTCAACAAAATACTAGCAAAGAGAATTCAATAAAACATTAAACGGATCATACACAATGATCAAGTGGGTTTTATCTCAGGGATGCAAGGATTCTTCAATATACACAAATCAGTCAATATGATACACCATATTAACAAACTGAAGAAGAAAAACCATATGATCTTCTCAATAGATGAAGAAAAAGCTTTTGACAAAATTCAAAACCGATTTGTGATTAAAATACCCTCCAGAAAGTAGGCATAGAGGGAACTTTCCTCAACATAATAAAGGCCATAAATGACAAAACCACAGCCAACATCGTTCTCAATGGTGAAAAAGTGAAACCATTTCCACTAAGATCAGGAAGAAGACAAGGTTGCCCACTCTCACCATTACTATTCACCATAGTTCGGAAGTTTTAGCCACAGCAATCAGAGAACAAGAAATAAAAGGAATCCAAATTGGTAAAGGAGAAGTAAAACTGTCACTGTTCGCAGATGACATGATACTATACATAGAGAATCCTAAAGATGCCACCAGAAAACTACTAGAGCTAATCGATGAATTTGGTAAAGTTGCAGAATACAAAATTAATGCACTAATGATGAAAAATCTGAAAGAGAAATTAAGGAAACACTCCCATTATCCATTGCAACAAAAATAATAAAATACCTAGGAATAAACCTACCTAGGGAGACAAAAGACCTGCATGTAGAAAACTGTAAGACTGATGAAAGAAATTAAAGATGATACAAACAGATGGAGAGATATACCACGTTCTTGGATTGGAAGAATCATTATTGTTAAAATGACTATACTACCCAAAGCAATCTACAGATTGAATGCAATCCCTATCAAATTACCAATGGCATTTTCTACAGAATTAGAACAAAAAATGTTAAAATTTGTATGGAGACACAAAAGACACTGAATAGCCAAAGGGGTCTTGAGGGAAAAAAACGGAGCTGGAGGAATCAGACTCCCTGACTTCAGACTATACTGCAAAGCTACAGTAATCAAGACAATATGGTACTGGCACAAAATCAGAAATATAGACCAATGGAACAGTATAGAAAGCCCAGAGATAAACCCACGCACCTATGGTCAACTAATCTATGACAAAGCAGGCAAGGATATACAATGGAGAAAAGACAGCCTCTTCAATAAGTGGTGCTGGGAAAACTGGACAGCTACATGTAAAAGAATGAAATTAGAACACTCCCTAACACCATACACAAAAATAAACTCAAAATGAATTAGAGACCTAAATGTAAGACCAGACACTATAAACCTCTTAGAGGAAAACATAGGAAGAACACTCTTTGACATAAATCACAGCAAGATTTTTTTTGGTCCACCTCCTAGAGTAATGGAAATAAAAACAAAAATAAACAAATGGGACCTAATGAAACTTCAAAGCTTTTGCACAGCAAAGGAAACTACAAACAAGATGAAAAGACAACCCTCAGAATGGGAGAAAATATTTGCAAATGAATCAACAGACAAAGGATTAATCTCCAAAATATATAAACAGCTCATGTAGCTCAATATTAAAAAAGCAAACAACCCAATCCAAAAATGGGCAGAAGACCTAAATAGACATTTTTCCAAAGAAGACATACAGATGGCCAAGAGCAGATGAAAAGCTGCTCAACATCACTATTTATTAGAGAAATGCAAATCAACACTACAATGAGGTATCACCTCACACCAGTTTGATTGGGTATCATCAGAAAATCTACAAACAACAAATGCTGGAGAGGGTGTGGAGAAAAGGGAACCCTCCTGCACTGTTGGTGGGAATGTAAATTGATATAGCCACTATGGAGAACAGTATGGAAGTTCCTTAAAAATCTAGAAATACAATTACCATACGACCCAGCAATCCCACTACCTGGCATATACCCAGAGAAAACCATAATTCAAAAAGACACATGCACCCCAGTGTTCATTGCAGCACTGTTTACAATAGCCAAGACATGGAAGCAACCTAAATGCCAATCCACAGACAAATGGTTAAAGAAGATGTGGTACATATATACCATGGAATATTACTCAGCCATAAAAAGGAACGAAATTGAATCATTTGTAGAGACATGGATGGATGCAGACTGTCATACAGAGTGAAGTGAGTGAGAAAGAGAAAAAACAAATATCATATATTAACACATATATTTGGAACCTAGAAAAATGGTACAGATGAATGGTTTGCAGGGCAGAAATAGAGACAGAGATGTAGAGAACAAACGTATGGACACCAAGGGGGGAAAGTGGCGGTGGGGAGGGGTGGTAGTGTGATGAATTGGGAGATTGGGATTGACATATATACACTAATATGTATAAAATGGATAATCAATAAGAACCTGTTGTATATAAAAATAAAATAAAATTCAAAAGAAAATAGATAATAAAAAAAAAGAAAAGAAAGAAAGAAAAGCTGAGGTGCTCATGACCTCAGAGAACTGCTTGGACACACCAAGTTGGAGAAACTCAGTTTCATGAAACAGTCCTATTTTCCAAGCTTCCTTGACTTAAAGTGAAAAAGCTTAAAATATTATTCTACCAGGCAGCTTTGAATGCTAGTGATCTGGAAGAAAGAAGGAACATCCTATGCCGTGTCAACCTAGAACTTTTAATTGATACATGTTTTTAAAAGTGTGAGATATCTATTTCAATATGTAGAAGACTTCAAAAATCATATATCAGTATAGTAAATAGATAACATCATAATTATTTGTCTGATTTCCTCCCTCTTCTACCTTCTGTTTTTGGTAGACCCATTGGATCCCAACCTCCCCACCCCATGATCACCACCACCACACAGACTGATGGTCAATCCTGACCCAGGCTTGGGAGCCAATGCCAACTAAACTTGGAGGGTAACAGGGGAGCATTTCAGGGCACTTAAGTTACTGATTCATTAAACATCGAGTCCACATATTGATGGTCCAGCCCTGGTCTTGGACTAGGCCACTGAGTATGAGTGTCAAAGTGCAAATGTTCCTCTCTGGTTTTGGTAACAGGGTTCCTACCTTGACATTTATTCAGTGCTTTCTACCTTCCAGTCGAGAGAAATCAAGCTCTTCCTAATGATTTTTCCTCACCATCTTCCCCTACCTTTAACAAGTATGCTTGTGCATGTGCGCCCATGCACACACACATACCCCACACACAGAAATACAAGGGAAGGAAAGTGGGGGGCGGGTAGAGAGAGAGAGAGAGAAAGAGAGAGAGATCCTAATCCTCAATCCATTTTTACCTTTTAAAACCTGGTAAAACCCACTTAAAATTTTAAAAAACTTTGTTTAGAAGCTTATTTGATTCTGACTGCCTGATCTATATTTTCTTTTTCAATATTTTCTTTTTCAATCCCCCATTCTTTCATATATACATTTAAATATTAATTCCTCATTTATTCACTAAAGCATTCTTTCATTCATTTACTCAAAAATTATTTATTAAGCACATACTATGTGTCAGGCATTGTGTTAGGCATTAGAGGTAACTCTAGCAGGAATACCGTCCCTGCTTACACAGGTCTTTCCAAGCTAGTAGGGGTTAGAGACAAAAATAATTGATGCAGTATGAGGACCTATAGTAAGTTATAATCCAGACTTTGGAGACAGAGTTTGGAAGGCTGGGAAAGCTTGCTGTAAAGAGGTAACAATCCTCAGATGATTCTGAAATGAGAGTAGACATTAGGCAGAGGATGAAAGATGGAATGGGCATTTGGTAAGTGGGGAAGGGAACAGCAGGGTATACTAGACATAGGAAACAGCATCTGTAAAGCCCATAGTGAGAAAGAGAGCATGCAGTAGTAAAGCAACTGAAAGTCATTCCACACAACAGGCATACAAGGAGCATGGTTGAGGTTTGAAGGAAGGGAAAAAAACACATTTGTATTTCAGAATAACTTTGTTCTGTGTAGAGTGCACTGGAAGGGAACTGACTAGATACAAAGTTAGTAAACTGTTACAGAAGCTGTATTATAAGTAACATTTCTCTGACTAGACAAGAGGTAGGTAAACTAAAATGGAAACTTTGATAGATGTTTAAGGACAACTGAATCAACTGGATTTGACAGTTGGATGGGAGAGAGAGAGAGGAGTCAACAATGACTTTTAGGATTGCAATTTGAGCAAATGAATGGATGGTGGTGTCATTCATCCAGAAGAGGGTGTGGCACAAGATAGAGGGGAATGATGAGTTCAGTTTGGTCATGTTGTGTTTGAGGTGTTAAGGGAACACTTGAATGCAGATGTCCAGTAAGAAGTGATATGCTCATACTTGGCATATTTTCACTGTGGTGACGTTCCAGGACCTCCTGTCCTTCAATATTTCCCCCACTTAGATGAATCATATTTGTCTATGACTATATTCTCCAGACGACATACTCTGTCTGCAAGACCACATGACCTCTATCATCTTCAGGTGGATCTAAATCTCAGGGACCTGGTCATCAAGCTGAGAGTGGATCTCATACTCCCAGAAGGACTTCAATACACAGGACCTATAACTGTTTCACAAATGAGGAAACAAGTTCTCTAAAGTTCTCAAAACTGATCTGATGCTAAAACCTCTTCCTGAAAGAGAGGCATAGTTAGAGAAATAGCCTTAGCCTAAGAGACACTGAAAGAGTTTGAAGAATTGAATCAGTTCAGATCAATTCATATGGTTTTAAAGGCTCTGACATTTCAGTGCCACTCTATACTCTTAGGCTATCTATCTGGAAAAATACCAAGTAAAAATTACACAGTAAAACCCCAGTAAGTGGGCTTCCCTGGTGGCGCAGTGGTTAAGAATCCGCCTGCCAATGCAGGGGACACGGGTTCGAGCCCTGGTCTGGGAAGATCCCACATGCCGTGGAGCAACTAAGCCCATGTGCCATAACTACTGAGCCTGCATTCTAGAGCCCGTGAGTCACAACTACTGAAGCTCACGCGCCTAGAGCCCATGCTCCGCAACAAGAGAAGCCACCGCAATGAGAAGCCCGCACACCGCAACCAAGAGTACCCCCCGCTAGCCGCAACTAGAGAAAGCCCGTGCATAGCAATGAAGACCCAGTGCAGCCAAAAAAATAAATAAGTGAAAACAAAAATTTTTTTAAAAATCCATTGGCCAATCCAAAATCTGTTGATCCCTTTCTTAGAAAACAAAAACAAAAACAAAATCCCAGTAAGTAAAAAATTCCAACCTGAGGATGAAGAGTAAAACTGTTCAGGAGGATAATTTCAAAACTGATAGTTTTATTCAATGCATAAGGACTTGATTAATATATAGAAAGTATCTAAAGAAACTAATTTTTAAAAAAATATTTATTTATTTGGCTGCGTGGGGTCTTAGTTGCGGCAGGCGGGCTCCTTAGTTGCAGAACGTGGGCTCCTTAGCTGTGGCATGTGAACCTTAGTTGCGGCAGGCATGTGGGATCTAGTTCCCTGACCAGGGATCGATCCCAGGCCCCTTCCATTGGGAGCGCGTAGTCTTATCCACTGCGCCACCAGGGAAGTCCCCAAAGAAACTAATTTTTTAAATGAAAGGATAAATTAACGAGCTGACAAATAGTGATGATACTTTATATTTATCTTGAAACCTATAGTTTAAAAGATACTTTCATGTCCATGAAATTATTTAAATCTCTGAATCACAGAACTTCAACAGCAGCTGCTATCCTCCAGATCATTTGGTCTATGTTAGAGAATCAACACTCGAAATACATCTTGCCTCAACTAAACCACATTCTCTTAAACTGAATAATTACTTGTTGGGAGTTAAAGACGATGAAGAGTAATTATCTTGATGTCCGAATCGGCTGAATACTGTTGTCAATTTTCCGTAATAAAATGTGGGAGATGAAAGAAACACAAAGAATTTTTCCCCAAACAAGAAAATTTATAAAATAAAGAATGATTTAAATGTTTTCCCTTTAACTTATTTATAGTTTTAAATAAACATTTCCATTTAGAAAGGTTTTAGATTTATATCACAACTAATTGACTGATATTGATATAATATTATTAATTAAAGTCTATGCTCAGATGTCCTTAATTTTTCCCTAATGTCCTTTTTCTCTTCCGAGATCCCATCCAGGATGCTGTGTTATATTTATGAGTCATGTTTCCTTATGTTCCTTTGGGTTATGACAGTTTTTCAGATTTTCCTTGTTTTTGAGGACTTTGACAGTTGTGAGGATTACTGTTCAGGTATTTTATAGAATGTTCCTCAACTGTGATTTGCCTGATGATTTTCTCATGATTTCTGGGAGGAAACCACAGAGATAAAGTACCATTATAATCATTTCACATCCAAGGACTTATCACTACTAATGCTAACCTGGATCACCTGACAGAAGGTAAAGTTTGTCATCTGTCAGGATTCTCAACTGTAAAATTACTCTCTTTTTCCTCCCTTTATACAGTAATCTTTGGAAAAGTCACTACGTGCAGCCAACATTTAAGTGGTAAATAGTTATGTCCCCCCTCTTTAAACACAGAGTAGCTACACAAATCATTTGTAATTTTTCTGCCAGGAATCTTTGTCTATTCTCCACATTTATTTAATTATTTATATCACTACACATAAATTTTTACTTTATACATTGGGTTATAGTCTGATACAATTTTATGTATTTTGTTGCTCAAGTTGTTCCAGCTTTGACAGTTAGGAACTCTTTCACAAGGCTTCTGGAACGCTTTGATATACCTATATTGTTGTGGGGAGTTTCAAAATTTTCCAAGTGCTTCTTTACTTCCTGGTGCTACAAGGTGTTGTTCCAGGCCCATTTTGTATACTTCCTGCTCTAGTCCAAAAATCAGCCATTCCTCCAAGGAGCGCTATTTCCAATAATAATTGGAGAATAGTATTAGAAACCAAGCTCTGGGTTCTTGGTGTGCTTATGGCTGATGCAATGTTATTGCTTCTAGGTCCTCTCAACTGACAGAGTAAAGATATATATGTACAGATACTATTGCAGGCATGCAATAGTGTATAAACATACATACCTACCTACCTACCTACATACATACACACACAAAAAACAAATACATAAATAAATGTTTCTATACATAACCATCAGTTATATATATATATATATATATATATATATATAATATACATATTAACCTAAATATGAGTTCCTAGTGTTTTAGCCAACTCTAATTTATTACCGCATGAATCTTTCTAGCTTCCTCCCTTTATTCATCTGTAGCCTCTCCCTCCAACAGCTAGAAATCTGGCTCCCATGAGCTACCATCTATTTATTTAAATGGTCAGTTATACTACACATGTATAGGATTTCAGAATTGCACCTCTGTCGGGGAAAAAGACTTTATCAATGAGGGTACAGTTACTTCTACGTGGTTCCTTTAGCCTTCAGTTTTACTGACTCTACTCATTTTCAGTTACTTACCCTCACCCACCTCCTTCAGTGAAATTGTTTCACGTATTCGTAATATATTTAGTTTCTTTCGTCACATTCTGCATTTGTTCCGGGGATCCTCCAGCCTCCAAAACAATTATTTTTAATTTGCCTATATTAAAGTTCACTATGCTCTGAAGCACTATGGGTTTTGACGAATGCATAATGTCACATATTCAACATTACAGTATCATACAGAATTCTCCTTACACTGTGCTAAAAGTCCCCTGTGCTCCAATTATTCATCCATCACTTCTTCTCAAAATCCCTGGCTGCCACTGATCTTTTTAAACTATCTTTATAGCTTTGTCTTTTCCATAATGGCATATAATTGGAATCATAAAGTCTATAATGATGGGCACCTGTCATTAAGTTTGGAAAGTTCTCAGCCATTACTATTTCAAATATTTCTTCTTCTACTCCATTTTCATTTTTTAGATCTTCTGGTACAACAATTATGTGTATATTACGTCTTTTGAAATTATTTTATAATTTTTGAATGTTCTGTTATTTGTTTTTTTGAGTTTTTTCTTTTGCATTTCAGCTTGGGAAATTTTGATTAACCTTTCTTGAAGCTCACTGATTCTTTTCTTGATCATGTCAAGTCTACTGATGAGAATATCAAGGACACTCCAATTCTGTTAGTGTTTTTATTTTCTAGCATTTCCTTTTTATTCTTTCTTAGAAGTCCATCTCTTTGCCTATATTCCCTATCTGTTTTTGCATGCTGCCTACTTTTTTATTTAGAGGCTTTGACATTTTAATCATAGTTACTTTAAATTCCCTGTCAGACACTTCTGTCGAATCTGAGTCTGGTTCTTATGCTTGCTTTGTCTCTTCAGACTGTGTTTTTTATGGCCTTTTGTTTGGCATGTCTTACAGCTTTTTTTGAAAACTAGGCAATTTATATCCTATATTAGGAAATGCATAAATAGGCCTCCTATTTGTACAAATCTGGCTAGAAATTGAGCTTTGTTTACTGTTTTCTTTATCTATAGGTGCCAGAGAATTCAAATTTCTCCAGTGTCCTTTTTTTGTCTCCCCTCTTCACTATGGGTTTCTCTAATCATACCTTTTCACAATGAATCTGTATCTTTCAGCTCTTTCAGCTGTAATTCGCTAGTATTATACTGGGGCCGCGTTTGTGTGGCAGTAAAGTGTAGAGTAAAGATGTGTTCTCTGATCAAATGATTAAATTTCAGTCTTTTAATGGGCCTGTGTCTCTGACATGTGACCATCACAGCATTCTTCTTGTATAGATGCCTCCTTTCTCAGTCACCTCCCTTTCCAAGACAGAAAAGCTAGAGCAGGCTGGAGATAAAACTCAGGTCAAACTTTTCACCCTGGAGAGTGGGCCTTTGTTATGGAGAAGGTTCTGAGTATAACCCCCCAAAGATTGATTATTCCTCCCTCTGCTGGAGCCATGAGGAGATCTTCCTTGGATCTTCACCAGAAGAACCTGGTGCCATTTCTGGAAGTAAAGCCCAAGAAAGTATGGAGGGCCTCCCTAAGACTGCAGCCCCCAGGAGTTTCTCATTTTCCTGTTAATCCACACTCAGCCTCCAGCAATTGGTCAAATTTACCATCTAAGAAATCCTTCCAGTGATAGCTCTAGTGTCTTCTGTCCCAGGTAAGCACATCTCAGCTGTGAGTCTCTGGATCTACCTGTCTCTCCAGTCCTTTGTGTGATAGCCCTGCAAACTCAGCTGGCTAGTGAATCCAAGAAAAATCATTGAGTGGCAGTCTGTCCATGTTTTACTTGTTATAAGGACTGGAGTGACAACTTCCAAGCTCTTTACGCGCTGAATCTGAAACTAGAAGCTTCCTATTTGTGTTTTCAAAGAGGTTTATATCCTCTGTTCAGACCCATCTTTGGCTCTAGTACCTATCTGCACAATTTTTTATTCTAATATCTCAAGACGGCAATTGCAGAAATTTGTGTTTGCATTCTGTCAACTTTAGAATTCTCCAGAAGTGAGGTTCATTTCTAATTGAGCAAATATGGAGATTCTCAACTAGCCAAAGCATAGTCATATGTGCTAGAATGGATATTCATACAAATTATGACATTCTGCACCTAATTTCAAATTTGCAGACCCTTCAGTACAAGTCATTCAGAACGAGAGATGCAGCTGCCATGAAATACACTGACGGTGCCTTTCTTTCCTACATGTGAATATAATGAGGTTTTCATAATGTTTTGTGCTTCTACACATTTCTTTTTTCCCTAAAGATCATCTGAAAAATGTATTTCAAAGCTGAGAGAGGAGGGAGATGCAAGAGGGAAGAGATGTGGGAACATATGTGTATGTATAACTGATTCACTTTGTTATAAAGCAGAAACTGGCACGCCATTGTGGAGCAATTATACCCCGATGAAGATGTTAAAAAAAAAAAAAAAGCTGAGAGAGGCAGAGAGTCTTAGAAATGTTATTCATATTACAGTAGCAACTCAGCGACCGTGTGTGGGAGGATTAGTCTTCTTTATCACACCCATGTTTCCACTATGAATGTTCTTCATTCCCTGTACACTAAATCATCATTTGCTTATTTCACTCTGATGTCACTCAGTGCAAAAACTCAGAACATTAACAGGCAGCCAGGAGACTAGGTTAGATGTGGCCTCAAGGAGAAATTGAGTTGCTCTCCTGAAGCAGGTCTCCGTTGACTGCCAATCTCAGGGTTTGCTGCAGTCCAGCACACAAGTTTGTACAATGTTAAGTGTGCATTACCTGGGACTGAAGAACAGTGGTAGTTTGTCATGTCAGTTAGGTAACTTTCCCATTCTAAATGTTGACTGGGGCCCAGTGAGTGGGTGAATGACTTCGTGCCTGCCTGAATGCTATGACTTCAGAGATCGAGGACAGTTCAGGTTGCTAGATAAAACACAGGACGCCCAGTCAAATTTGAATTACAAATAAACGCTGAATATTTTTTAGTGTTACTATCCTATATCTGGTTGCCCCCTTTTCCCTTAAAATAATTCCACCTGAAGGGCTAGTAGTTTCTTCTCTAAGAATTCAGCTTTTCTTCCCATATCTAGAGACCAAGTTGACAAATAATCCCCTCATGGAAAGGAATCTCAGGAATCAGAAAGCCATAACTGATGGATTACAGGGCTTTTTCTGAGGGCCACGAAGGCACTGGGGTAGGCTTCTGTCACAGTGGAAACTAGACTTTGAGTCCTCTCCAAGAGCAGGTCACAATGTCCACATCCGTTTAGCAACTTGCTCCATGAGTTGGCAGAATGTATTCATATTGCTATTGGCTGACTTTGTGTAGCGTTTTAGAGGTGTGGAAATAAAGGTCCTCTTGCTAAGAACTGACCATGTGCCAATTACTAAGCACTTAAATGACACAATGCCAACTAATCCCCATAGCAATCCAGTAGATTTGTGTCACTCTCCCCTTTCCCACCTGTGAAATGAAGCTTCCAAGCAGTCAAGGAAAGTCACACTTATACAATTTCATGGCTTAAGTGTTTTAGTTCACTTCCTTTCCAGAGTTCAGTCCTATACAATCATTTACACAGAGATCAAAGCTGGGACAGAGCAAGGCAAGGACAGAGACAGAGCCCACTATGGGTGAGAAGCCACCAAGATAGGGAAGCCAGGCCCTGTAAAGACATTTGGAGAGGAAAAGATACCACAAAGATCCAAAGGCCCCAGGTCTCACCAGCAATAATCAGGTGTTGGAATCTCAGCACCATTCAGAATCTGAAAGATCTCCAGAGTATACGGAATACCCATAAAGCAGAAATAACTTACTCCCCCAGCAATCCTCATGTGTCAGGCACCGTCATAAATGGTATTTATTTGACATTTTATTTAACCTTCAAAATAACCTTGTGGTCTGTGAATTGGTTGCACGCTTTACAGGAACACAAGGCTCAGAAAGATGAAAATACTTGCTGACAGTCTTCTGGTGAGGAGGGTACTGAACTGGGATTCAGATTCAGGGCTGTTTAAAGCCTTTGCTCTTTCCACATGCACCTCATTGCTTCTATGAATGGTTGCTACCCATAATATATGGAAACCTACTCCTGAGTGTGTAGTCTTGCTAAGTTAAGTAGCTCGGCCATTTATTTTTAAATCAATCACCGGTGATTAGAGTATATTTCAGCAGGGAAAATGTCAACTTTCAGTTTCTTAGTTTGCCACATGATTTTAAAAAAACTCAGGGAAAATTATATGTGTATATTCTTTAATTTCAACCCAATACAAAGGGGCTAAGCTGATCTCATGTCGAGGCTAGGACTCTAGGCTTCATTTACAGCCTAGTTCAGAGTCACGGGCAGGGGACTGGTTTTGTTAAATTCAGTCTGAGACACCAATTTTTGAATTTTGCTTAGAAAGTCTTAGAGTTCAACTCCAAGACTTAGAGGCAGCAGAAGACTTCAGCAATAGAGTTACTTAGGAAGTTAATCTGGGGTATCTAAGATGTTGTGAAACGTACCAGAAATATGGCCCAGCCATGACCCTAAGCACCGTGAAAGAAGGTGAGGTTCCAAGATTGTCAGGAATTGGATGTGAGGGAAAAGAACAGGTGCCAGAAAGGCAGCATGATTATGGCTAGAGGGACCAGCTATACAGATGCACCACTTACTGGAGATTAAATAGGAAGTCAGCCATCCATCCATGATGCACACCAGGCTCTGCACAGGGGTGGGAAAGTACTCTTCCTAGTGAGAGCCTAGCCAGTGTGACTTTCCTACCTAGGCTGCCACTTCTATTTAATTTCTGTGCCTTTCTTGTGAAGCACTCTTCATAGCCACAGATACTCATTTTGGTCAAGATGTCATATTCACAGTAGAGTTACTAAGACCTCAGCCTGAGTTCGGAAATGATAGCTCTGTGAGCTTGTTCACAATATTATGGAATCAGGAACAGCACTGTAATTATTTCAGTTCTCCTCCAGTGGGCTAACATTAGGCCCACATTTAATTTTCTCCCACCTTATCAAATTCCTTACTGACAAAGTCTTTTAAAGCTCAATTAATTCACCAATATGATTACATTCTCTGAAGAACATATAAGCATCATTGCTCTGTAGAGAGGCTTTCTCAGTATTCTCTACTGTCAGAATGGATCCTTGAACTGGAGAAATTCCAACTGTGATTCAAAGGGGAGAATTTACAGTAGTGCAGTTAATTTTTATGGTTTAAAAGTCATTTTAAAAGATGTTATTGATAAGATCCTTACACTGTTCAGTCATCTTTAGTAGGCATGTGTTTACTCATATCTCTGAGTAGAGGAGAATTTTTCCTGACTATAAAGGTGGCTGACTTGAGATAAAGTCTATAGGAACGTTGCCACAGTGCTGCACAGAAATTCTGATTTTTGTCCTATTTAAAGAAAAACAAATGAGAATAACAACAAATAAATTATAACAGAACTACTCACATATTAAGGATTTTCTTTTATCCATTTCAAAGTCTTATATAATTGGAACCAAGCCTGATTATACATAATTTTGCTTATTTATCTCTCTTTAAAAAGGGGGGGGGCACTAGATCTGGAACTAGAAACAACCTTATTCAGGGGATCTCTAATACTGCAATTTTATGACTTTTTTTTTTTTTACTAAAATATCTTCATTTCAGAACAAGGAGATAGATATTTGTTGAATATAAAAGATCACAGAAATTAAAATATGAGAAAAACTGGAAATAAATTTATATATTCCCCAACATTTATGATAAAATTACCATCTTTCCATTTTAGGTTCAGTGAATATCATTTAAGGTGCAGAACCAGCCTAAAATGGACTTCGTGAATTAACTGCCTAAATATATTCAGATTTGCATATGGCATATTTAAAAACAGGTCTATCAGATTAGCCAAAATTCTGCCAGGGAAATTTTGCACGTGCATTTTTCCCTTTGAAGTACAGAGAAATTCACTCAATTGTATTATCACTATAGGGACCAGAAAATTCATTACATTATTTAAGCCTTAAGAGAATATGCAAATGCAACATCACTGTGTGCTAAAAGTATTGTTTATTAAAAAGATATAAAGTTTTGGGGCTTCCCTGGTGGTGCAGTTGTTGAGAATCTGCCTGCCAATGCAGGGGACATGGGTTCGAGCCCTGGTCTGGGAAGATCCCACATGCCGCGGAGCAACTAGGCCCGTGAACCACAACTACTGAGCCTGCGCGTCTGGAGCCTGTGCTCCGCAACGAGAGGCCACGATAGTGAGAGGCCCGCGCACCGCGATGAAGAGTGGCCCCCGCTTGCCGCAACTAGAGAAAGCCCTCGCACAGAAACGAAGACCCAACACAGCCAAAAATAAATAAATTAATTAATAATAATTTAAAAAAGATATAAAGTTTGATTTTCAAAATTTTTTTATTTTATTTATTTCAAATCTGAGATTTTGTAGATGGTGTTTCACTTAATCATTGTCAAACAAATTATTCCTAATTTTTATCAATTCATATTTGGTTATCAAAGGCATGTCCATAGACTTTCCAGTTTCCTCTCTGATAATGTAAAGAACTTGGAAGGCATTACTCTCATCCTCCCAACAGAAAAAAAGCTGGGCAAAGTAGAAACGCACAACTCTTCTTAGAGCCATCAGAGAATTGAGGTCATAAGGAAAATTGCTGCTGCCTTAAAAACTGGAGAGACAGATGAATACAGATAATCACAAGCTTGCCAGGATCAAAAACCACCTGCTGGAGCCAGAAACTAGTAAGAACACTTAAATTGTAATAGACTAATAGCTGGAGACTGAGTGTGGACTCACCTGAGAGAGAAAAACTCCCAGTGATACAGCCTTAGAGGCAATTTTGTGAGATTTCCCTACAGGAGACCCTCCAGGTTCTCATTGTGAAGACTGGAGAAAAACCCTCTCATGTATCTGACAGGGGGAGAGAAAAAGTTACCATTTTAAATATTCCCAGAGTGTTCTGTTAGCCTTGACAAAGGATAATCCTCAGAGAAAACTACTGTAACAGAGCCTATCCAACATGAGAAATAACCAACTCTAGTCCCCTCTAGCCTTTGGCATGGGGAAAGGGAAATATCCATTTATAGACCCCTCTAGGCTTCCTGTCTCACAAGATTTAGATATGACAGAGATTTTTGAATTATCAGATCAAGAATTTAAATTAACTGATTAATATGCTAAAGGAATCTAATGAAAAAGTAGACAACATGAAAAAACAGATGGGTAATACAGGCAGGAAAATGGAAACTCTAAGAAATAGAGGAAACATTAAAGAAAACCCACTGAAATAAAAATGAAAAAATGTCTTTGATGGACTTAACAGTTGACATGTTCAAGGAAAGAATCAACAAGCTTGAAAATTGTCAATAGAAACTTTACAAACTCAAAAGTAAAGAGAAAAAGAATTTTTAAAACAATATCCAAGAACTGGGGAACAGTTAAAAAGGTGTAACATATACAATTGGGAATACCAGAAGTAAAACAAAACAAAGAAATGTACAAAAAATATTTGAAGTAATAATGGCTGAAAATTTTCCACAATTCATGAAGGACACAAAACCACTGATCCAGGAAGCTCAGGGAACACTATGCAAGAAAAATACACACACACACACACACACAAAAATCTACATTAGGTATATCATATTCAGTATACCCAAAATCAAAGTCTTGAAAGAAGCCTGAGGGAGGGAGGGGAAACATTTTACCTATAGAGGAATAAGGATAAGAATTATAACATTCTTCTCTTCAGAAACCATGGAAGCAAGAGGAGAATGGAATAAACATTTAAAAGTGTTGAAGAACAGCAGAACAAAAGTAAACCATCACCAAACAAGAATTCTGTATCCAGTGAAATTATTTTCCCATAATGAAGTAAAAATACTTTCTCAGACAAGCAAACATTAAGAGATTTTGTTGCTAGTAGAAGTGGCTTGCCAGAAACATTGGAAGTTAATTCAGGGAGAAAGATCTACATAAGATAAGGAAAGGAAGAGCTCCAGAGAAAGAATAAAAGAAGGTAAAATACCCTTTTTTTTTTCTTATTCTTAATTGAGCTAATGGGTAACTGTTCAAAAAATAATGATTATAGCTCATTTTAAGTAAAATGAATAACAGTGATATTATAAGGGAATAGAAGGACTAATTGAGAATACTTTGTTACCTGTAGTATTCATGAAGCAGTAAAGTGTTACAGTTGACCCTTAAAGAACATGAGGGTTAATCCACATATAATTTACAGCTGGCTTTCTGTATCCACAGTTCCTCTGTATCCATGGATTCAACCAACCACAGACCATGTAGTACTGTACTATTTACTACTGAAAAATATTCTCTTATAAGTGGACCCAGGCAGTTTGAACCAGTGTTGTTCAAGGGTCAACTTGATAGTATTTGAGAGTAGACTTATCCTAGTTGTAAATGTATATTGCACTCTAGGGCAACCACTAACAAAATTTAACAAGGAAGTATAATCGATGTGCTAAGAGAGAAAACAAAAAATGCTATCACGTAAAAAACTTAGTTAGAACCAAAGAAGAGAGAGAAAGAATGGAAGGAAAAAGAAAAGAAGAATAAAAAAAAAATCAATGAACAGAAAACAGTTATAAATATGGTAGATATTAACCCAAAATTACATAAAAATCACTTTATATATGAATATGGTAACCACACAAATTAAAAGAAACAGAGTATATGTATTTAAAAAAAAATCAAGATGAAACTATGCATTGTCTTTAAGTATACTGCCACACATAGCTTAAAAGTAGAGGAGTGGGGCTTCCCTGGTGGCGCAGTGGTTGAGAGTCTGCCTGCTGATGCAGGGGACAGGGGTTCGTGCCCCGGTCCGGGAAGATCCCACATGCCGCGGAGTGGCTGGGCCTGTGAGCCATGGCTGCTGAGCCTGCGCATCCGGAGCCTGTGCTCCGCAACGGGAGAGGCCACAGCAGTGAGAGGCCCGCGTATCGCAAAAAAAAAAAAAAAAAAAAAAGTAGAGGAGTGGAGTTAAATACACCATGCTAAAACCAATCTAAAGAAATCTGGTATATAAAACAAGGATGCCCATTCCTGCCACTTTTATAACATAGTACTCAAAGTCCTAGCAAGAGCAATTAGGCAAAATAAACTAACTAACCAACTAACTAAATCAATAAAAAGCACCCAATTGGAAAGGAAGAAGTACAACTATCTCTATGTGCAGATGACATAATGTTATATATAGAAAACCCTAAAGACTCCACCAAAAAACTTTTAGCACTAGAAAATGAGTTTAGTAAAGTTGTGGGGTACAAGATCAATATACAAAAATTAGGTGTGCTTCTATACACTAACATCAAACTGTCAGAAAGAGGAATTAAGAAAACAATCCCATTTATAATTGCATCAAAAATAAAATACCTTGGGATAAAATTTAACCAAGGAAGTAAAATATCTGTACACTGAAAACTACAAGACACTGATTAAAGTAACTGAAGAAGACCCAAATAAATGGAAAGATGTTCTTTGCTCATGGATTGGAAGAATTAATATTGTAAAGTGTCACACTACCCATATCAATCTACAGATTCAATGCAATCCCTATCAAAATTCCAAAGACTTTTTCATAGAAATAGAAAAATATCCTAATATTTGTATGGAACCACAAATGGCCTGCATAGCCAGAGTAATCTTGAGAAAGGACAAATCTGGAGTCATCACACTTTTTGATTTCAAGCTATATTACAAAGCTATAGTAATAAAAAACAGTGTGGTGTTGGCATACAAATAAAAACAGAGATCATATAATGGAATGAAGAGCCAAGAAATAAAGCCACACATATATAGCCAATTAATTTATGACAAAGCATCCTTGAATATATAATGGTGAAAGGATAATCTCTTTAATAAATGGTGTTGGAAAAACTGGACAACTATATGCAAAAGAATGAAACTGGACCCCTATTCCACACCATACACAAAAATCAACTCAAAATGGATTAAAAAATCTGAAACCATAAAGTTCCAAGAAGGAAACATAGGTGGTAAGCTCTTTAACATCAGTCTTGGCAATGATTTTTTGGACTTGACACTAAAAACAAAAGCAAAACTAAACAAGTGGGACTATATTAAACTAAAAAGCTTCTGCACAGCAAGGAAACCATCAACAAAATGAAAAGGCACCCTATGGAATGGGAGAAAAAATTGCAAATCATATGTCTGATAAGGAATTAATATCCAAAATAAAGAACTCATACAACTCAGTGGCAAAAAAAAAAAACATCTAGTTAAATGGTCAGAGAATTGAATAGTCATTTTTCCAAAGAACACATACATTGTCCAAAAGGTACGTGAAAAGATGTTCAACATCACTAATCATTAGGTAATGCAAATCAAAGCCACAGTGAGATATCACCTCACACCTGTTAGAATGGCTGATATCAAAAAGACGAGAGGTAACATAATATAATTATTGCCCAATAAACTGGGAAAATAATCCAGACTGCTGATCCCCATTCTCCAGAGTTTTTATTTTAGGAAGTCTGGGATGGGGTTAAGAATGTGAACAGCTTCATGTAGTTGCAGCCTGACAATGCCTCCCCTTGGGTCTTGGCCCTGGACCACTTGCCTCTTACTTGCTGCTCTGGGTTTTTACTGACTCTTTGCACATGCAACCCAAAGTAATGCAAGAAGTTTATGTTCACATGGCCATTCTTTACAATACAGAACTCAGCTAATGGTTAAATATTTCCCTTTTTCAATTCTTAGGTGGACAGTTCTGGCTTCTCAATCATATGGCTTCTCAAAATGTCCTACAGGATTATTCATTGGCCATGCTGGGGTCCAACTAAATAACAATTCTTAGTATAAACTTTCACTCCTTCCCTGTTTACATACCTCCCCTCATTCTTTGCTCCTGAACAACCACAAAAAAGAAATTTGGTGTAACTGTGTTGATTTCAGACCAAGCTGACTTCAGAGCAGGAAAATCTTCAGGAATAAAGAGGGGCATTGCATAATAATGAAGAGGTCAATTCTCCAAGAAGACACAGAATCCTTAATTTATATGTACTTATCAAAACAACATGAAGGGACTTCGCTGGTGGTCCAGTGATAAAGAGTCCGCCTTACAATGCAGGGGACGTGGGTTCTATCCCTGGTCAGGGAATCAAGATCCCACATGACACGGGGCAACTAAGCCCGTGTGCCACAACTACTGACCTCACGTGCCTCAAGTAGAGAGACTGCACGCCACAAACTACAGAGCCCATGTGCCCTGGAGCCTGAGCACCACAACTAGAGAGAGAAAACCCACATGCCACAACTAGAGAGAAGCCTGTGTGCTGCAACGAAGAGCCTGCACGCCACAACGAAAGATCCTGGATGCCTCAATGAAGATCCCGTGTGCCGCAACTAAGACCCGACGCAGCCAAAAATAAATAAATTTTAAAATAAAATAAATATTTTTTTAAAAAACACCAACAACAAAACTTACAGAACTGGTGCTTCCCTGGTGGCGCAGTGGTTGGGAGTCTGCCTGCCAATGCAGGGGACACGAGCTCGAGCCCTGGTCCGGGAAGATCCCATATGCTGCGGAGCAACTAAGCCTGTGCACCACAACTACTGAGCCTGTGCTCCAGAGCCCATGAGCCACAACTACTGAAGTCTGCATGCCTAGAGCATGTGCTCTGCCATGAGAAGCCAACGCAATGAGAAGCCCACACACCACAATGAAGGGTAGGCCCTGCTTGCCACAATTAGATAAAGTCCGCACAAAGCAATGAAGACCCAGCACAGCCAAAAATAAATAAATAAAATTAAAAAAAAACTTACAGAACTAAGGAGAAATAGATAAATCCACTCTTATAGTCGGATACTTCAACACCACTCTATCAGAAATGGACAGATCCAGCAGGCAGGATATCGGTAAGGACAAAGTTGACTGAACAACAACATTAACAAACTGCATCTATTTGACATTTATAGAAGACTTTATCCAACAACAGCAGATTGTACATTCTTTCTAACTTCACGTAAAATATTCACCAAGATAGACCACATTCTGGGTCATAAAACATATCTGAAAACATTTAAAGAATAAAGATCATACAAAATGTACTATCAGACCACATGAAATTAAAATGTAAGTCAGTAACAGAAAGACAGTTGGACAATCCCATGTATTTGGAGATCAAACAACACACTTTTAAGTAACACATGGATCAAAGAAGAATCAAGAGAAATTAAAGAAAAAAACGTTGGAAATAAAAACAAATGAAAAGACAACTTATCACAATTTGTGGGATGCAGCCAAAACTGATCTTAGAAGAAAATTTATAGCATTAAAAGTATATATAAGAAAAGAACAACCTAAAGATCAATAACCTAAGTTTCTACTTTAGAAAACTGCACAAGAAGAGAAAATTAAATCCAAAGTAAGCAGAAGACAAGAAGTAATAAAAATTAACGCAGAACTGATTCACTTTGTTATAAAGCAGAAACTAACACACCATTGTAAAGCAATTATACTCCAATAAAGATGTTAAAAAAAAGAAAAACAAAATTAAAGCAGAAATCAATAAAACTGAAAACAAGGAATCAATAAAGAAAGTCAATAAAACCAAAAGCTGGTTCTTTGAAAAGATCAGTAAAATTGATAAATCTGTAGCCAGATTAGCCAAGAAAAAAAGTGAGAACACATAAATTACTAACATAAAAAAAATGAACAGGGGACCATTACAAATGATCACATGGATATTAAAAAAGATAATAAAGGAATATTATGAACAACTCTATGGCCACACATTTGATAATTTATAAGAATTTGATCAAATCCTTGAAAGACAACATCTACAAAAACTCTCACAAGGAAAAATAGACAACACGAATAAGGCTACATCTATTAAAGAAACTGAATCAATTGTAGGTAACTTTCTAAGAAAGAATCCATATGACCTAAGGTTTAATGATGAGTTTTTAGAAACAACACCAACAGCATGATTTATGAAAGAAAAGTTGAAATTTGGGGGCTTATTAAAATTAAAAATATTTGTTCTGCAAAAGGCATCGTGAACAGAATGAAAAGACAAGCCAAAGACATAAAAATATTTGCAAAACAAATATTGGATAAAAAAGTTATACCCAAGGGGAAAAAAAAACCCCTTAAAACTCAACAACAGAGGAGGACCTTCAAGGTGGTGAAGGAGTAAGATGTGGAGATCACCTTTGTCCCCATAAATACATCAAAAATAAATCTACATGTGGAACAACTCCTGCAGAGCACCTACTGAATGCTGGCGGAAGACCTCAGATTTCCCAAAAGGCAAGAAACTCCTCACATACCTGGGTAGGGCAAAAGAAAAATGAAAAAAGAGACAAAAGAATAGGGATGGAACCTGCACCCCTGGGAGGGAGCTCTGAAGGAGGAAAAATTTCCACACCCTAGGAAGACCCTTCACTGGTGGAAACGGGCAGTGAGTGGGGGGGAAGCTTCGGAGCCATGGAGGAGAGTGCATCAACAGGTGTGCAGAGGGCAAAGCACAGAGATTACTGCACAGAGGATTGGTGCCGATCAACACTCACCAGCCTGAGAGGCTTGTCTGCACACCTGCCGGGGCAGGTGGGGGCTGGGAGCTGAGGATCGGGTTTCAGAGGTCAGATCCCAGGGAGAGGACTGCGGTTGGCTGCATGAAAACAGCCTGAAGGGGGAAACTGCACCACAGCTAACCGGGAAGGAGTCCGGGAAAAAGTCTGGAACTGCTAAGAGGCAAGAGACCATTGTTTCAGGGTGTGCCAGGAGAGGAGATTCAGAGCACCGCCTAAGTGAGATTCATAGACTGGTGCAAGCCACGGCTATCAGCGCAGACACCAGAGACGGGCATGAAACACTAAGGCTGCTACTGCAGCCACCAAGAAGCCTGTGTGCAAGCACAAGTCACTATCCACACCTCCCCTCCTGGGAGAGTGTGCAGCCCGCCACTGCCAGGGTCTTGTGATCCAGGGACAACTTCCCCGGGAGAACACATGGCACATCTAAGGCTGCTGGAACGTCATGCTGGCCTCTGCCCCCACAGGCTTGACCTGCATTCCATACCTTTCCTTCACCCGAGCCTGAGTGAGCCAGAGCCCCTGAATCAGCCGCTACTTTAACCCTGTCCTGTGTGAGCGAAGAACAGAGGCTTCAGGCGACCTACATGCAGAGGCGGGGCCAAATCCAAAGCTGAACCGCAGGAGCTGCGCGAACAAAGAAGAGAAAGGGAAATTTCTCCATGCAGTCTCAGGAGCAGCGGATTAAATCTCCACAATCAACTTGATATACCCTGCATCTGTGGAATACCTGAATAGACAACAAATCATCCCAAAATTGAGGAGGTGGATTTTGGGAGCCACTGTAGACTTGGGGTTTGCTTACAGTTGTGACCAACTAGTTTCTGATTTTTATGTTTATCTTAGCATAGTTTTTACTGCTTGTTATCACTGGTGGATTTGTTTATTGGTTTGGCTGCTCTCCTTTTTTAATTACTTCTTTCTATTAATAATTTTTTTTATTTTAATAACTTCATTTATATTATTTTATTTTATTTTTTTCTCTTTCTTTCTTTGTTTTCTCCCTTTACTTACGAGCCGTGTGGCTGACAGGGTCTTGGTGCTCCAGCCGGATGTCAGGCTGAGCCTCTGTGGTGGGAGAGCTGAGTTTAGCATACTGGACCACCAGAGACCTCCCAGTCCCATGTAATATCAATTGGCAAGGCCTCTCCCAGAGACCTCGGTCTCAACACTAAGACCCAGCTCCACTCAATGACCAGCAAGCTCCAGTGCTGGACACCCCATGCCAAACAACAAGCAAGACAGGAATAAAACGCCATCCATTAGCAGAGAGGATGCCTAAAATCATACTAAGGTCACAGACACTGTAAAATACACCACCGGACGCAGTCCCGCCCACCAGAAATACATGATCCAGCCTCATCCACCAGAACACAGGCACCAGTCCCCTCCACCAGGAAGCCTACACAACCCACTGAACCAACCTTACCCACTGGGGGCAGACACCAAAAACAAGAGCAACAATGAACCTGCAGCCTGCAAAAGGGGGACCCGAAACACAGTAAGTTAAGACAGAGAAATACACAGCAGATGAAGGAACAAAGTAAAAACCCACCAGACCAAACATATGAAGAGGAAAGAGAGAGTCTATCTGAAAAAGAATTCAGAGTAATGATAGTAATGATAATCCAGAATCTTGGAAATAGAATGGAGGAAATACAACAAACGTTTAACAAGGACCTAGAAGAACTAAAGAGCAAACAAACAATGATGAACAACACAATAAGTGAAATTAAAAATTCTCTAGAAGAAATCAATAGCAGAATAACTGAGGCAGAAGAATGGATAAGTGAACTGGAAGATAAAAGAGTGGAAATAACTACTGCAGAGCAGAATAAATAAAAAAGAATGAAAAGAATGGAGGACAGTCTCAGAGACCTCTGGGACAATATTAAACATATCAACATTTGAATTATAGGGATCCCAGAAGAAGAAGAGAAAAAGAAAGGGAATGAGAAAATATTTGAAAAGATTATAGTTGAAACCTTCCCTAATATGGGAAAGGAAATAGTCACTCAAGTCCAGGAAGTACAGAGTCCCATACAGGATAAATGCAAGGAGAAACAAACCAAGACACATATTAATCAAACTATCAAAAATTAAATACAAAGAAAATATATTAAAAGCAGCAAAGGAAAAGCAACAAATAATATACAAGGGAATCCCTATAAGGTTAAGAGCTGATCTTTCAGCAGAAACTCTGCAAGCCAGAAGGGAATGGCAGGACATATTTAAAGTGATGAGAGGGAAAAACCTACAACTAAGATTATTCTACCCAGCATGGATCTCATTCAGATTCAATGGAGAAATTAAAACATTTACAGACAAGCAAAAGCTAAGAGAATTCAGCACCACCAAACCAGCTTTACAACCAATGCTAAAGGAACTTCTCTAGGCAGAAAACACAAGAGAAGGAAAGGACCCACTAAAAAAATGAAAAACAATTAAGAAAATGGTAATAGGAACATACATATCGATAATTACCTTAAATGTAAATGGATTAATTGCTCCAACCAAAAGACATAGACTGGCTGAATGGATGCAAAAACAAGACCCGTATATATGCTGTTTACAAGAGACCCACTTCAGACCTAGGGACACATACAGACTGAAAGTGAGGGGATGGAAAAAGATATTCCATGCAAATGGAAATCAAAAGAAAGCTGGAGGAGCAATTCTTGTATCAGAAAAAATAGACATTAAAATAAAGACTATTATAAGAGACAAAGAAGGACACTACATAATGATCAAGGGATTGATCCAAGAAGAAGATATAACAAGTGTAAATATTTATGCACCCAACATAGGAGCACCTCAGTACATAAGGCAAATGCTAACAGCCATAAAAGGGGAAAACAACAGTAACACAGTAATAGTAGGGGACTTTAACACCCTAGTTTCACCAATGGACAGATCATCCAAAATGAAAATAAATAAGGAAACACAAGCTTTAAATGATACATTAAACAAGATAGACTTAATTGATATTTATAGGACATTCCATCCCAAAACAACAGAACACATTTTCTTCTCAAGTGCTCATGGAACATTCTCCAGGATAGATCATATCTTGATTCACAAATCAAGCCTTGGTAAATTTAAGAAAATTGAAATTGTATCAAGTATCTTTTCCGACCACAATGCTATGAGACTAGGTATCAATTACAGGAAAAAAACTGTAAAAAATACAAACACATGGAGGCTAAACAACACTACTAAATAACTGAGATCACTGAAGAAATCAAAGAGGAAATCAAATAATACCTAGAAACAAATGACAATTAAAACACGACATCCCCAAACCTGTGAGATGCAGCAAATGCAGTTGTAAGAGGGAAGTTTATAGCAATAAAATCCTACCTCAAGAAACAAGAAGAATCTCACATAAACAACCTAACCATATACCTAAAGCACATAGAGGAAGAAGAACAAAAAAAAAATCCCAAAGTTAGCAGAAGGAAAGAAAACAGAAAGATCAGATCAGAAATAAATGAAAAAGAAATGAAGAAAACAATAGCAAAGGTCAATAAAATTAAAAGCTGGTTCTTTGAGAAGATAAATAAAATTGATAAAACATTAGCAAGATTCATCAAGAAAAGAAGAGAGAAGTCTCAAATCAACAGAATTAGAAATGAAAAAAGAGAAGTAACAACAGACAATGCAGAAATACAAAGGATCATGAGAGCTTACTACAAGCAACTATATGCCAATAAAATGGACAACCTGGAAGAAATGGACAAATTCTTAAAATATCACACATTCTGAGACTAAACCAGGAAGAAACAGAAAATATAAACAGACCAATCACAAGCACTGAAATTGAAACTGTGATTAAAAATCTTCCAACAAACCAAAGCCCAGGACAAGATGGCTTCACAGGCGAATTCTATCAAATATTTAGAGAACAGCTAACACCTATCCTTCTCAAACTCTTTCAAAATATAGCAGAGGAAGGAACAATCCCAAACTCATTCTACGAGGCCACCATCACCCTGATACCAAAACCAGACAAAGATGTCACAAAAAAAGAAAACTACAGGCCAATATCAATGATGAACATAGATGCAAAAATCCTCATCAAAATACTAGCAAACAGAATCCAACAACACATTAAAAGGACCATACATCATGATCAAGTGGGGTTTATCCCAGAAATGCAAGGATTCTTCAATATATGCAAATCAATTAATGTGATACACCGTAATAACAAACTGAAGGATAAAAAAAAAATATGATAATCTCAATAGATGCAGGAAAAGCTTTAGACGAAATTCAACACCGATTTACGATAAAAATCCTCCAGAAAGTAGGCATAGAGGGAACTTACCTCAACATAATAAGGGCATTATATGACAAAGCCACAGCCAACAATGTTCTCAATGGTGAAAAAATGAAGCCATTTCCACTAAGATCAGGAACAAGAAAAGGTTGCCCACTCTCACCGCTATCATGCCACATAATTTTGGAAGTTTTAGCCACAGCAATCAGAGAAGAAAAAGAAATAAAAGGAATCCAAACCGGGAAAGAAGAAGTAAAACTGTCACTGTTTGCAGATGACATGATACTATACATACCAAATCCTAAAGATGCCACCAGAAAACTACTAGAGCTAATCAATGAGTTTGGTAAAGTAGCAGAATACAAAATTAATGCACAGAAATCTCTTGTATTCCTATACACTAATGATGAAAAATCTGAAAGAGAAATTAAGGAAACACCCCCCTTTACCACTGCAATGAAAAGAATAAAATACCTAGGAAGAAACCTACCTGAGGCAACAAAAGACCTGTATGCAGAAAACTATAAGACACTGATGAAAGAAATTAAAGACGATACAAACAGATGGAGAGCTATACCATCTTCTTGGATTGCAAGAATCAACATTGTGAAAATGACTATACTACCCAAAGCAATCTACAAATTCAATGCAATCCCTATCAAACTA
Source organism: Monodon monoceros (assembly GCF_005190385.1). Classification (NCBI taxonomy): domain Eukaryota; kingdom Metazoa; phylum Chordata; class Mammalia; order Artiodactyla; family Monodontidae; genus Monodon; species Monodon monoceros. Next base: position 31,224,084 of record NW_021703781.1, on the reverse strand, counting down.
CCAATGTCATTTTTCACAGAACTAGAACAAAAAAATTCAAATTTGTATAGAAACACAAAAGACCCCATATAGCCAAAATAATCTTGAGAAAGAAAAATGGAGCTCGAGGAATTAGGATCCCTTACTTCAGACTTTACTACAAAGCTACAGTAATCAAGACAGTATGATAATGGCACAAAAACAGAAATATAGACCAATGGAACAGGATAGAAAACCCAGAGATAAACCCACACACATATGGTCATCTTTTCTTTCATAAAGGAGTTAAGAATATACAATGGAGAAAAGACAGCCTCTTCAATAAGTGGTACTGGGAAAACTGGACACTACATGTAAAAGAATGAAATTAGAACACTCCCTAACACCACACACAAAAATAAACTCAAAATGCATTAAAGACCTAAATGTAAGGTCAGACACTATAAAACTCTTAGCAGAAAACATAGGCAGAACACTCTATGACATAAACCGCAGAAAGATCCTTTTTGACTCACCTCCTAGAGAAATGGAAATAAAAACAAAAGTAAACAAATGGGACCTAATGAAACTTAAGAGCTTTTGCACAGCAAAGGAAACCATAAAAAAGATGAAAAGACAACCTTCAGAATGTAAGAAATTATTTGCAAATGAAGCAACTGACAAAGGATTAGTCTCCAAAATATACAAGCAACTCATGCCACTCAATATCCAAAAAACAAACAACCCAATCCAAAAATGGGCAGAAGACCTAAATAGACATGTCTCCAAAGAAGATATACTGATTGCCAACAAACACATGAAAGGATGCTCAACATCCCTAATCATTAGAGAAATGCAAATCAAAACTATAGTGTGGTATCACCTCATACCAGTCAGAAGGGCCATCATCAAAAAAATCTACAAACAATAAATGCTGGAGAGAGTGTGAAGAAAAGGGAACCCTCTTGCACTGTTGGTGGGAATGTAAACTGATACAGCCACTGTGGAAAACAGTATGGAGGTTCCTTAAAAAACTAAACATAGAACTACCATACGACCCAGCAATCCCACTACTGGGCATATACCCTGAGAAAACCATAATTCAAAGAGTCATGTACCACAGTGTTCATTGCAGCACTATTTTCAATAGCCAGGACATGGAGGCAACCTAAGTGTCCATCGACAGATGAATGGATAAAGAAGATGTGGCACATATATTTAATGGAATATTACTCAGCCATAAAAAGAAACGAAATTGAGTTATTTGTAGTGAGGTGGATGGACCTAGGGTCTGTCATACAGAGTGAAGTAAGTCAGAAAGAGAAAAACAAATAACTCTATGCTAACACATATATATGGAATGTAAAAAAAAAAAAAAGGTTCTGAAGAACCTAGGGGCAGGGCAGAAATGAAGACACATATGTAGAGGATGGACTTGAGGACATGGGGAGGTGGAAGGGTAAGCTGGGACGAAGTGAGAGAGTGACACTCATATATATACACTACCAAATGTAAAATAGATAGCTATTGGGAAGCAGCCGCATAGTATAGGGTGATCAGCTCGGTGCTTTTTTACCACATAGAGGGGTGGGTTAGTGAGGGTGGGAGGAAGACGCAAGAGGGAGGGGATATGGGGATATATGTATATGTATAGCTGATTCACTCTGTTATACAGCAGAAACTAACACACCATTGTAAAGCAATTACATTCCAATAAAAATGTTAAAAAACAAACAAACAAAAAGGTCCAATGTAGATGATCCATGTGATTGACCGCTGGGGAGAATGATGTTAATATTACTGATGTTATTATCAGAATTCATGCAATAAAAACAAAATTATATTCTTGGGGAAAAAAACCTCAACAATAAGAAAACAACCACATTTAAAAAATGAACAAAAGATCTTAAAGGACAAAAAAATATATAATTTTGGCAAAAAGCATGTGCTCAAAGTCACGTGTCCTTAAAAAACTGCATATTGAAACAACAGCGAGATAACACTACACACCTAGTAGAAAAGCTAAAATCCAAAACACTGAAAACACCAAAGGCTGGTAAAGATGTAGAACAACAGGGACTCTCAGTCACTTTTGGAAATGCAAAATGGTATATCCATTTTAGAAGAAAGTTTGGCAGCTTTACAAAGCTAATCAGAGCCTAACTATACAATCCAGAAATTTTGTTCCTAGGTACTTACCCAAATTATTTGAAAACTTATGTCCATGCCAACACCTATATGTAAATGTTTATGGTAACTTTATTTATAATCTTCCCAAACTGGCTGTCTTTCAACAGGTGAATGGATAAACAAACTGTTGTACATCCAAACAATGGAATATTCGACAATAAAAATGAGTGAGCTAACAAGTCCCAGAAAGTCATGGAAGAACCTTAAATGAATATAGCTAACTGATACGAACAAGTCTGAAAAGGCTACACACTGTATGATTCCAAACATATGGCATGTTGGAAAAAGGCAGAATTACAGAGACAGTAGAAAGATCAGTGGTTGCCTAGGGGCCTAAGGGAGAAAGTAAAAGATAAATAGGTGGAGCACAGGTGATTTTTAAGGCAGTAAAACTGTTCTGTATGATACTGTAATGGTGGATATGCGACATTACGTATTTGGCAAAACCCATAGAATGTACATCACAAAGAGTGAACCTTAGTGTAAATTATGGGCTTCATTTATGGTAATGCATTGATAGTTACTCATGAATTGTAGCAAATGTACCACACTCATGCAAGACATTTTAAGAGGATAAACCGTGTGTGTGAAGTCAGGGAAGGATTATGTGGGAACTCTGTCCTTTCTGCTCAGTTTTACTCTTAATTTAAAATTGCTCTAAAAATAAAAACTATTCAAAAAAAGGTCCATACCTTAAACATTAGAGGTATTTAAAGACTCATAACTCTAAATGAGGCGGGCATAAAGAGATCTTGATTGCCTTTGATCGCCCTCACCATAGCAATAGTGTACACATTTATGATGACCTCTCTTATTCATCCTAACCGGAAAATTCAACAGGCAAATCCACAATCCTACCCAAAGAATGACAATCACTGCTCTAAAAGCATTTAATTCTGCTGCCATTAATAGAAATTTTAAAGTCAGTCCATCTGCCCAGGAAAGGTTGAAAACTCTTGATGGTTTTTCTCTCTTTCCCTATGATGGAACCGGAAGGAAATCTCACTGTTGTCACCAGCACTTGAGTGGCCATGACACTGCAAAGAGGCTCACCAGTAAACCCGCTGTTAATATTGTCCTTCTGAATGCCCGTGTGAAAAGCTAGCAGAGGCCACTGTGTCAAAGTCAAGGATCCATTTCTTGGCATGGGAGAGCATCTCCGGTAGGCAACGATTATGACAGACAGGAAATGGAAATCCGTTTGCCTGGCAGTTTACACTTCATAGATATTTAGTGTGGCACTGACCAAGAAGCCGACATTTCATGATATTCCGGCCATCTGTTGCAAACTGAAACTGAGTCTCAGGATGCAGGATGTGAGCCTTGGTTTTCCAAGACTCAGCCAGGTGTGGGGCCTGAGAAGGCCCCTGGGGCACACTGGGGACACTGCTGACACCGTGGTGGCTACTGTCCCTCAGGGCATGCCACGCAATGCTGCCTCCATTGGTTCAATGACTCTCCTGACTGCCACCGTTCCTGTCCCTGAAGACAATCGGAATATTCTGGGAGAGCATCCAAACAAAACTCTCTTATCTCCTTGGGAACAGAGAGCGTCTAGGCTTGGAGCTGGCAGGAGCCGCTGCAGCAGCCCAGCATAACCAAAAGCTCGCCTCTCCACAGTGCGCTCACCCGGCTTCCCTCAGTCTTTTTCTTCTTGTCCTGGAAGGTGAGGCAGGCAGAGAAGTCTGCAGATGAACAGCAAGGAGCCAGTGTCGGGTTCTCAGTTCAGCATACTGATTACATTTTATTTCAGGGTTGAGCAGTAATTAACACTAATGAACAACATGATAATCTGCAGCCATAAATCACCAGTTCCTTGGTTTTGCCATTTAACACAATGAATTAGAGCTTTGTGTGCCAAGAACTTGGCAGGTCTCCATGTATCTTCCCTTCAGGTCAAGGTGTACTGCAATATACAAGGAACCCAGGGGGATTTCTACTCAGAGGAAACATTCTGGATTCCCTGATATGAAGCATGGACATGAAGACACACTTGTGAATTTAACTGCTGATGTCTTGGTCTTCACTGAGACATTGTCCTGCACCGTAAGGCAACTTGTGCCTCCCGAGTGACTTGTTAAGAGCTTATATATCCCAGGTCAAGCTGAGACAGCCTTCTCACTGCAACTTCTGCCTCTGGCCTTGCACAGGAATACGAATTGGTTTTCCAGTGAAATATACAAACATCTGGAAGTTTCTTCTATGATGCTATAACAAGGTTGAGGACAGAAGGAGGTGGGTAACTTAGTTATTAAGACCCTACTCCAAACCAGATGCCCCGTGGACACTTTACAACTATCGTGTCTTTCTGAAGGGAGCTCTTTTTATGAGTCTATCGAGGATGAGAAATGTAGCTCAGGGAAGGGTTTTGGCTTGCCATAAGTACATGTCTAATAAATGTCAGAAGTCAGGCTAAGATTCAAAGCTATAAGTATAATATTGCCTACGTGGTTTGATCAAAACATACTTAAACAATTTCATGTACTTTCACATATTTTCTCTACACACGAGACTCCATGCCCTCCAAAACAAGGGCTATCATTCTTACTGTATTTATATACAGTTCCTGTGCATCACTTAGTGCTTAAAGGGCATTTGTAGAGTTAAATGGAAAACCTTCTGTATTAAAAAAAATAGTCTATAAGTGATTCACATCATGTTACATGTTGTATTTTGTATAACATATACGCCATATGTTTCTTATTCAATAGTAACTACAAAGGTTCTATAGGCCCACTTTATATTAAAATACAGACTTTAGTTTAAGCAATAGAGCCATTTAAATATTTCATGATAAATTAATATCACTTTTATTTCATTAATGCTTCTTAATAGCTTCCAGACAGACTACATCAATGTTACATATCCTGATTAATAAAAGATTTATCATGCTGTGAATGGACTTCAGAAGAGGAAGCTACAATGGAATCCATGATCCTCAAATTTTAAAAGTGGGATTTAATTAAATGTCCTAGAATATTAAGAAATCGGAATGCAGCTCCAACTCCACAGAACATGAATTTTACATAAGGAAATCTTCTAAAACCTTTCTACTTAATGTAATATAAATATAGGCAGGTATTTCTTCAAAATGTCAAAGAAATGATCTTAAGAATTTATTCCCCCAGTAGACGGGAACCAAAGCAGGCAGCAGAGAATCCCTGTTGGAATTATGAAGTATGAAGTATGAAGGGTGAATGGTGCCCACAGGAGAACTTCGTGTTACTTTCAATAATGGGATCAGGAACATTATCTTAGCTCTTGAGATAATTGAGAATAATGGAATTGTTAACCCAGATTAGTTTGTATTGATTGCAGTTTACAGTCTTCTGTGCAGTGTAATGTTAGGACTTATCCATTTACGTTACTTTTCTTCTATTACAATTACTAACTAAGACCTTATAAAGTCACTCTTTATTTTCCTTGCCTTTTTTTTTTTTTTGCATGTGTATAATAATCATCATGTCTTCCAAAGATTCTATGAAGTAACAAAGCACAGGAACCAATGATTTCTTCAGGCTTCTTTCTTAGCTCCTCTGATACAAGGTGATTTTATATGCTTCACCCTTTCTAGAAGAGAGCCACTTAAGGATAAGGAAAGACTTGGGTTTTATTTGAGTAATGCATTGCCTTACATACAAAAATGTTAGAAAGCACATTAGAAGAATGTTAATCATGCCATCTGAGTCACAGAACCATGTTTCCTACTAAATATGTTTTACTTTAAATTTCATGATTTCTTGTGGTCTCAAAATTCTGGTTGGTAATACAGAAACAAGCAAAATTTGTGATGTATTTATTCTCCAAATGCTTAAAATCCTAATGCTACATGTATATCAAAATGTTCAGCTACTTTAAAATACATTAACATTTTAGATAAAGATGCTTGAGCAAAGCCATAACACAAATCACATTCCTCAAAATCTATAGAAATTAATATTTTAATAAAAGCCAAAGTTCACTAGCAGCGACTGAACAAGGATAGGGTATGGTCTTATGCTACAAGACTTTTTAACATTGTTGCCAAGAAAGAAATTTAGATTATGGTATGATGTATCAAGCTTGGACCCCATGTCCTTTCCTCTGAGTTAGTACTGATAAAAAAAGGAATAAAAATCTGAGGAGTTTTACCAGTTGCCCCACTGAATTTTTGAAGACATCATTTGAGGAAATGCTCTTATGAATAGAAGCCAATATATACCACCAGAGCTCAACAGAGGCAAAAATTACCAGGGCTACTACTGAGTTAGAGGAAGGAGGTGAAGCCCACAGGAGTATGACCAGCTCATGGTTGGGTGTTGCAAGTCATGTTTAATAATTCTGATAAGATTTTGATAAAGATAATCTAGCCTTGACTCCCAACATGTATTATAAGAGACCACAGTTAAACTGCCCTTCCCCCTGTTCTACTGCCCTTAGGCTACAGGAACGTGGATATAAGTAAATTAGCTGCATTTAGATGCAGCTCATGGAAAAGACAGAAATATTATCAATATTTTGGATATTTTCAGTGTATCTGGAAAGATAGAAGTTTCAAAGCTGCCCCTTAAATGTGCAAATGAAAAGAAATAACTTGACTGCTATGAACTGAATGTTTGTATTCCCCCTAAATTCATATGTTGAAATACTAATCCCCATTGGAATGATATTAGTAGGTGGGACCTTTGGGAGGTGATTAGGGCATGAAACTATGAGAAATACATTGTTGTTTAAGTCATCCAGTCTATGGTATATTTGTTATAGCAGTCCAAATGGACTAAGACAACAACTATTCAAATTCTACAAAGAAAGAAAGAAAGTAAAGGAAGAGGTGTCAGAAGAAATGAAAATTCACAAAGCAAGCAAAGCAAGAACCAATTCTGAAGAAAATATAATATAAAGAAGAGAAAACTTGCTCCAAGATATTTTATATTTATATCATCCTAATTTTTATATTTTATTATTATATAATATAAAGAATATTGCTACGAAACCCCATTCTTATGCCTCAGATAGCCTTCAGGGTACCCCTGAACACCTCACAAATATTATTTGCTGTGTTGATATGAAACAATGACTGAGGAACACTGTTTCAATATACCCTCTCCTTCTAGACTATCACTTTGATGCTTTTTGCATGAAAAATCTTCCCCACCTTGCTCCCTTTTCTTCATGTTTCAATACTACTTATAAATGATTAATGAACATCCATGATGCAATAAAGAGAAGCTGTGATTACCATGCCACCATCTGTTATAGCATACCTGGAGTTTTAGAAATTCTACTTTTCATGTTGAAAAGAAAGTAGTTAAGAAAGACACAAGCTTACCATGTAAAAATGACAAACTTGAGTGGGATGGAGATGCAAAATATGTGCAGAGGGCTTCCCTGGAGGCGCAGTGGTTGAGAGTCCGCCTGCCGATGCAGGGGATGCGGGTTCATGCCCCGGTCCGGGAAGATCCCACATGCCACGGAGTGGTTGGGCCCGTGAGCCATGGCCACTGAGCCTGCAGGTCCGGAGCCTGTGCTCCGCAGCGGGAGAGGCCACAACAGTGAGAGGCCTGCGAACCGCCAAAAAAAAAAAAAAAGTGCAGAAATCAAAGCTAACAAATATGTAAGTGCAGACTTCACTCCTTTTGTCTCAAATCTTGCTTGTGTTTATAACATATGTATAGATACACATATATATTATATATATAATAATGTAAAATAAAATACTATTCATCTTTTGTAATTGATAAAATATATATTATCATATGTATATAATATATTTATATATGCTAACAGAAAAAATGTTACTAGAAATGGCCTCATCTGTGTCTTTCAGTTGGTTCTATTTGTATATTCACCTATCCATCTATGCATTCAGCTATAGTAACAAACATGAAGACCTAAAATAAATGGAAACTCTAATATAATGGGGTCTACTTTAAATCAAATTAGGAGTCATCTTTATGACAGTGTCTCTAAATAAAAGCAAGTATCATTTAAAAAACATGGTGATTACTAAACTGACTATGAAATCACAAGTGTTCCAAACTGAGGACTGGCAGTAGGTATACGAATAACTAAGGCATGGATATGTATACCACAGCCAAGTTCCTTAAAATTATAAATGACTTTCACATATAATTTTAGCTATCTGCAGCTCTGTTTGACTTCATCCCACTGTGTTCAGTTCACTGTTGGTGCTTAAGAAATTTTCACCTTTTCTGTAGGTTCCGTTCTGCTGTTTAACTATCAGCTACAGGGAATCATAAAGGGTCCATTATTCTTCTTGAATAACACTCTAAGCACTTGGTGCGAGTGGAGGTGAGAGGTTCATCAAGAGACAGCAGCACTGGCATTTCTGAGAATGAGGAGGCCTTTGGGTATTTGTGTAGGAAGGACTCCAGGATCTTTTGTGAATTGTCTTTTTAGTGTCCATCCTTCTGGCCTCCCATCCTCCCTTATTCTAGCCATATTCCCCATCACTTTGAGGTTTGAGGGAGTTGGAACAATGGTCAAAAAAGAGCACACATACACGCATACACACACCACACAAAAAATAGTTTTATATTTACTTATGCTTCCCCAGCTCTTGCACCAGCTCCATCTCAAAAAAATAAGATGAAGTGAGTCCCAGCTCTGAGAGCCTGAACTGTTCCCATGGAGTATGGTTGCTGGTAGTGACAGTGTGATAGTGAACTAATCTCTCTCTTACACACTCACACACATACGCACACACACACACACACACACACACACAGTTTTTCAGCCTTTAGAGAGGCCTGTTAAAGACAAAGAATTCAAATCTTCTGTAATTATAAATATTTAAAATGTGTTTGAAAGATAAAGAATAAAGCCCAATAAATGTGTTATATTTTGTTGAGATTATAAATGATCTTTGACATATCAAAATGCCCCAAAGTAAGTCCCCTTTGTGTAAGACAGAATAAAAAACCAATATTCATTTTAAATAAATTCAAACCCAATGCAATCTACAGCTTCAATGCAATCCTTATTAAATTACCAATGGCATTTTTCAGAGAAGTAGAACAAAAAATATTTTAATTTGTATGGAAACACAAAAGACCCCAAAGAGCCAAAGCTATCCTGAGAAAGAAAAATGAATCTGGAAAGATCAGGCTCCCTGACTTCAGACTATACTACAAAGCTAAAGTCATAAAAACAGTATGGCACTGACACAAAAACAGAAATAAAGTTCAGTGGAACAGGATAGAAAGTCTGGAGGTAAACCCACGCACATATGGTCACCTTATCTACGACAAAGGAGGCAAGAATATACAATGGAGAAGAAACAGTTTCTTCAGTAAGTGGTGCTGGGAAAACTGGACAGCTACATGTAAAAGAATGAAACTAGAACATTCTCTAACACCATACACAAAATAAACTCAAAATGGATTAAAGACTTAAATGTAAGACTGGATACTATAAAACTCTTACAGGAAAACATAGGCAGAACACTCTCTGACATAAATTGCAGCAATATCTTTTTGGATCCACCTCCTAGAGTAATGAAAATAAAAACAAAAACTAAACAAATGGGACCTAATTAAACTTAAAAGCTTTTGCATGGCAAAGGAAACCATTAAAAAAATGAAAAGGCAACATACCGAATGGAAGAAATATTTGCAAACGATGTGACCGACAAGGGCTTAATCTCCAAAATATACAAACAGTTCATACAACTCTACAACAAAAAAACAAACAACCCAATCGAAAAATAGACAGAAGACCTGAATAGACATTTCTCCAAAGAAGACATACAGATGGCCAATAGACACATAAAAAGATGCTCAACATTGTTAATTATTAGAGAAATGCAAATCAAAACTATAATGAGATATCACATCACACCAGTCAGAATGGCTATCAACAAAAAGTCTACAAACAATAAATGCTGGAGTGTCTGTGGAGAAAAGGGAACCCTCCTACACTGTTGGTGGGAATGTAAATTGGTACAATCATTATGGAGAATAGTATGGACGTTCCTTAAAAAGCGAGAAATAGAACTACCACATGATCCAGCAATCCCACTCCTGGGCATATAGCCAGAGAAAACCGTAATTCAGAAAGATACATCATGCACCCCAATGTTCATTGAAGCACTATTTACAGTAGCCAAGACATGGAAGCAACCTAAATGTCCACTGACAGTTGAATGGATAAAGAAGATGTGGTACATATATACATTGGAATATTACTCAGCCATAAAAAAGAATGAAATAATGCCATTTGCAGCAACATGGATGGACCTAGAGATTATCATGCTAAGTGAAGTAAGTCAGAGAGAGAAAGACAAATTTCATATTATACCACTTATATGTGGAACCTAAAAACATGATACAAATGAACTTATTTACAAAACAGAAAAAAACTCACAGACTTAGAGAACAAACCTATGGTTACCAAAGGGGAAAGGTGGGGCGGGGAGGGATACATTAGGAGGTTGGGATTAACATACTACTATACATAAAATAAACAATCAACAAGGACCTACTGTATAGCACAGAGAACTCTATTCAGTACTCTGTAATAGCCTATATGGGAAAAGAATCTCAAAAAGAATGGATATATGTATATGTATAACTGAATCACTTTGCTGTACACCTGAAACTAACACAACATTGTAAATCAACTATAATATAAAATAAAAATTAAATTAAAAAAACAGACTTTATAATGTATGCTCATAGATAGTTCTGGTAGTATTTATTATTTGAAACATTTATATTAACTAACTCCCATAAAATTTTGGAAAAACCTGTATTTCCTTCATTAGATTGACTTGATGATTATAGAGCTCTTATAGTTTCAGACCTAGGATCTAATTTTGTGTTATCCTGGTCAGCAATACCAATTCACTAGCAATAAAAGCAAAACAAAGACAAAAATCCATGAAAAAAACCCCACAAAAGTCCTTTAAACTAATCCAGTCATCAAAATGCTCTCACAGAGTCTTACCATAATAAGGGTATTAGCCTTTAGGATACGACTAGATTTTCAGCTCTACCATTTATTATCTGAGTGGCTTTAGCAAATCATATAATGTCTCTGGGTCTTATTTTCTTCATTTGTAACATAATTTGATAATTATACCAACCCTGTAATATCACTGTGATTAAAATATGAGGTAATGCATGTAGAAAACTTTTAAGAGTATCTGATATAGCATACATATTATTTATTACATTCTTAATAATAATTGTTACTAATATTTGGCTAGGAATTAGATTTTATTTCTCCCCTTACCTATATAATATCAGTTAAAGAAAGTTCATGTTATTTTCAAAGAGATTACAGCATGCATTCTAAAGTTAGTAATTTTTAAGACATTTATAATGCTTAACTTATACTAATGGCATGTTAAATCGGATATTTGAGAAAAAAATGATCAGCTATAAAGTTTGTATGCATTTAATAACAGTAGTACTGCTATTTTAATGATTAGAATTTATACTATAGATGTAATCAAGTTGTTTTTCATATGCCTGCTACTGAAAACCTCCTGTAACCTCTATAATTTCTTCTTCCCTATAATATCCTCATAGCAGTGACTCCTGTAACCCCTCCTGTAACCTCTATAATTTCTTCTACCCTATAATAACCTCATAGCAGTGACTTGTCAGGATATGAGGGTATGTCTGATTTACTTAGTTCCTCTTATAAAAAAAATTTTTTAGCGCCCTTTAAACATACAGAAATTCCCCTTAAAAATCAATTCCCCAGACATTTTCCTCTACACCTTTAAATAGTATTGTCAATGATCAAGTCTATTTTTTACAATAAAAGTACCATGCTAGTTTCTGAACTGTTTCAAATGGCTGTAAGAGTGACAATTTTATTCTTGACTATTCTTCCATGCTGTCTCTGAATGTATGCTTACAAAGCTATTGATGCTAAGAAAAGCACAGGTAGGAAAAAGGAAAAACTACAGAGAAAAATACCATCCACATTTCTACAATCAAAGGGGAATCACTGTTTTTATATTGATACATTTTCTTCTAAGTCCCTCGCCCTGGTCATATACTTTGTTTTTGTTTTCACGGTTGTGTTTTTTCTCTCCATTATTTTACCTAAATTATAAGAGCCATTATCCATGTTCCTTTGGACTCTGTGTTCTTTCAACCAAGAAGCAGGAAGAGGCCTAGAGCAGGTGTCATGAGAACAATAACTCATCCAGGGCGAACATTCAGAGTTTTTAAGCAGAAATTAAAGGGGGACTTTTAAGTATTCCTTATGTGTGAGAGAACTGCTCTCAATGACTTTGACTGTAAGAACCTATGATCTTGAAGGGACCTTATAAATAAATTTATATACACCTCTCATTTCACACATGAAGTAGTTAAAGACCAGGACAGTTAGATCACCTGCCAATAATAATTCACTGCATTTAACTTGTGACATCCAGAGTAAAACTCACAGCCTGTGACTCTCAGTCAGTGCTCCTTCCATTCATGCCTATGCCTATGGTTTGAGAAATCAAGCCAAGAGTGCAACTGGAGATCCCGAGCCCAGAGCCTGCCCCTTTTCTCTTCTCACCCTATTGCCTCTCTCCAAGAACGTGTGTACGTGTGTATGGACAACCAGTCGGTATGTCCAAGCTCATTCCAAACTTCGAGGCTAGAGTTGTGCATAATGGTACAGTCTGCTCTCAAGAAGTCAGAGCCAATGGAGAGAGGGACCTGAACAGGCCCCTGAAGCATCTGAATGGGGAACTCTGGATTCCTGACTCCTGGAGGGTGGTCTTGAAATGGAGGCATGAGCTCTGTTAGTCCCACCCTCTTGGATCCATGTTTTAGTGGGCATCTAAGAGTAGGAGTGGAGAATTGACCCCAGAAGCACTGTGAGCATATACAGAAGTGAGAAAGGAAAAAGAAGAAACCAACAGAAAGTGGGTTAATTAGCACTTTACTGCTGTGGACACCTAGGGCTCAACCCCAGGGCAAACTCTCTAAGAGGCTGTGCGGAATGCATCTCAGGATTATCCCTCTGTGGGACAAGAAGCTGGGGACTTAAACATCAACTGTAACCATCTCTCATTGGTTTAGGGTTGCTGCTCTGGGGGCTTTGACTCTGGCACTTCTGGCCTCCCCCGAGAAGGCTAAGCAAGTTTGCTATACAAGATAAGGAGCCCTGAAATGTGATGCCAGGGAAGAGGCTCTGGTTGCTGGGCTGTAAGGCCTATAGGGCTCTCCCTCTATATAGTAAGGGCTAAGTGAACATACTTCACAATATATTATTACAACATTATTGAGTGTGAAACATTTCTATTGTTATCTTGTAATACATTAAGACATCTTAGTTACTTAAAAGCACCAGTCCTTCAAGAGATCAAGACATCAGAAACAAGATCTGTTTGTTTTCCTGGACTTGTCAGTTAAATTCCAGATGGATCTTTTGTGTAGTGTTGTGAATTCAGTCATGAAGCAATAAATTTTACCTTTTATCTGGACAGTTAACCATCTTATGCTATTTATCATTTAAATTTACTTGTATCAAAAATTATTCAGTTCTCTCAAGCATTAGATTATGGTTTAAGAACATCTATTTGTTTTTCAAAAGCTATTTAACTCATCTAATTTAAAATTTTGAAGCGAATATGCAGACCTTCCAAATTCTTTTTCTTCCATAAGGACTTAATACATTCATAGTAGTATACATTTACTCACATTTTAAAGACTCTATTTTGCTGCATCTTAATCAAGTCCTTTTTCAGAGATGTAAAAAGCACATTGTGATGGTAAAAGCTGCCCAAGCTGGTGATCTCTGCATTTGCCCTTCACCAAAGCAAATTTCATCTCACATGAGCAGATGGATGGAAACAGACCAAACTGGAGTCGGTGAAGGACCAGGATGATTTCAGCTGATGATCGACTCCTGCTAATCATGAGTGTGGGACTTGGTGCCAAGAAGAAAGACTCCAGGTTTCTTTAAAATGCAATTCCATTTGCTACTCTGAGGCAGGGACTCCAACTCAGCTCCCAGCAGGGATGTTTTCTCAAACTTAATGAATTTCATTCCTGCTACAATCCTTTGGGAAGAAAGAGACAACCTTCCATACTGATTACTACCCATACAGTGTGTTGTAAAAACATGACATTAAATCTAGTTTGAGGTTGTTAGCAGACTTACAAACCACATTTAGAGGTAGTCACTTCGATTTTTTGACAAGCAGCTGTTTTCAGTTACATATTTTAAATACATCAAAGTTCACGTGCATTTCTATGTAGGAAATCAAAACATCATTCCTCTCATTAAAATCTACTCTTAGATATCCTACAACTGTAAACAGGCATTTCATGGGAAATAAGATGCACATTCGCAAATCCATTCACAGCACAGCTTTCATCCTTCTTTGCCAGACATAGGAAAGGTTCCAGAAATCCCTGACTCCTCTTCTGCCTTGCCTGGTTCCACTGAACATGTGCTTCACATTCTCTGAGGCTCAGTTTTCTTGTCTGTAAAATGGGGTTGGTAGGACCTCACTAAGGGCTGGTTGTGAACATTAAATGGTTCTCAGCAAGTTGTCAGCAAGTTGCCTGGCCAATCAACTGACATGTTGAAGAGGTTCCATAAATGCCTCATTCCTTTCTTATCTTCTCTCATGGAAACTGTGCTTGCAAACTCCCAGATTGCTTCCTATTCAAATAGTCACCATTTCTTTTTTTTTTAATTTATTTTTGTTTTATTATTTTTTTAATTGAAGTATAGTTGATTTACAATGTTGTGTCAATCTCTGCTGTACAGCAAAGTGACTCAAGTTTTACACATATATACATTCTTTTTAAAATATTCTCTTCCATTATGGTTTATCCCGGGAGATTGGATATAGTTCCCTGTGCTATCCAGTAGGACCTTGCTGTTTATCCATTCTAGATGTGATAGTTTGAATCAACCAACCCTAAATTCCCAATCCATCTCTCTCCCTCCCCCCTTCCCCTTGGCAACCACAAGTCTGACCTCTATGTGTGAGTCTGTTTAAACTCCAGCTCTTTATAGCCTTTTAGTAACACTCAAGCTTGGAAAAATAATACCCATGGGACACAGGAGCACGTCCACATGTGCTGAGTACTTAACCAGCATTATCACATTTAATCCTCCCAACAACCCTATGGTATGGCAAAACAGTTATCTGTATTTACAGATAAGGAAATGGAATTCATCCAGCAGACAAATAACAGAGCTGAGGTTCAAACCCTGGCTGTCACTCACCTTCTCTAAACCTTCATACAGTTTTCAATTTTCGGCATTCATCTGAGAAATGAAATTTTACAGTGCTGGATTGCCTTTCATATTTTTGGCTCAAATTGTCTTAAACTATTTTAAAAATCTCATTTAACTTTTCATGTTTATGCCGTCTTACCATCAAGCTTCTCAGGCATAAAGAAAGTCTCTATCTGCTTGTCCTCCCTCCCTTGTTTGACAAAGGCATATTGGATGCCCACAGGATGTGAGGAAACAGTGCTAAGAGCTGGGAGTCCAGGAAAAAATGATACAGCTCCCTGCTTTCAAACAGTTCACAGTCAAGTGGGACAATATCCGAACGTTAATAACAAGACCATACAGAAAATGCAATGATCGAAATATATCAGAATACTAGTAGGGACCAAAAGAAGGCTGTGTCAGTCCAGGGGAAGGGTTTCTCAGGAATCTTTCTCAGAGGAGGCAATGGGTGAACTGAATCTTAAAGGAAAATACAAATTTACAGGAAAAGAGGTGAGAGGTGGCAGAGAAGTTAAAGGGTTCTGAGTGGAACATATAGGAAAGGAATTCCAAAGAGGAATAATGACATATTAATCTTAGAGCCAAAACCAACTATTGCTAAACACAAAGATAACTGGAGATGTTGACACAAATAGACTTTATATATATATATATATATATATATATATATATATTTAGCAGCTTGGTTTTTATCCTTGTAGGATTTTTTTCCCCAATGATATAAAAGGAATTGTGTAACATTTTGCACAACAAATTTGCCTGATTTTAATACATTTTTGTCTTTTTTTCAAGTTATTCAAAAATTTTATTGTAAAACGTTATAGGTGTGAAGATACATAAAAGATAAGCATACAGTTGATGGAATATGTAAAATTAACCAGTGCATACACCCAGTTTAAGAAATTTAACATCAATAGTCTCTTACTGGATATTGTCAGCTCCTCCCTGATCACACATACCCTCACTTTCCCCATAGAGATAATCACTTTCCTGAAATTTGTAAATCATATCACATATGTTTCATCAATTATCAACAAGAATTCAACAACACGTAAATAGTCCCAGGTAATTACACCTAGACAAGATATTGTTCATTTTCCCATTTGTAAACTACTCACACATATATACATTATATGTATACATGCATAAATAAATAAATGGGATATTAGCATTCAGATTTCTCGGTGAGCTACTTACTTCATTTAATACTATTTTTCTTTTAAATGTTTCCATGACGGTTCATGTTTTTCCAATTTTTCATTTTGGTTGCTGTATGATACTCTACTGAATGATTGATTACAGCAAAATTTATTTATCCATTCTATTAATTATGGACATTTAGATTTTTTTGACTGCTATGAACAATATCATGAATATTCATATACATTTTTTAAAGCACATCTGCAAGAGTATTTTTATGGTATATGAGTAGGAATGGCATTACACTGCCAGCAATGAATGAGATTTCCTGTTGTTTCAAATCTAGCCAACACCAGATTGTATCGAAATTTCTATTCTATTTTAGTCTAGTCTAGTCTAGCCGAGTTGAGTTTGACTGAGTTGACTGGAGTCTAGTTAGTTAAGTGTATTCTATTCTATCTTGCTTGTCAATTGATTGTGAAATATCTCATTATGATTTTAACTTGCATTTCTTAAACAAGAAATGATGTTGAGCATCTTTTCATATACTCTCAGTCTATGTGTATTTTACTTATCAAGCTTAATTTTCCTATTGGACTTTTTGCTCTTTTTGTATTGATCTCTAGAATACTAATCTGATATGTGTTATATGTAGTGAAAACGTCCTGTCCTAGTTTGTGACTTGTGTTTTCACTCTTATGTAGTCTTTTGACATAGACAAGGTCTTAATTTTAATAAATAATTTTTATTAAGCTCTTACTTAATGGATAGGATTTTTATGCCCTATTTAATAAATAAAGATAAATCGCAGCAATATCTTTTTGGATCCACCTCCTAGAGTAATGAAAAGGAAAACAAAAATAAACAATTGGGACCTAATTAAACTTAAAAGCTTTTGCACAGCAAAGGAAACCATAAACAAAACAAAAAGACAACCCACAGAATGGGAGAAAATATTTGCAAATGATGTGACTGACAAAGGGATTAATCGCCAAAATATACAAACAGCTCATGCAGCTCAATAACAAACACAAACAACCCAATCAAAAAATGGGCAGAAGATCTAAAGACTTTTCTCCAAAGCAAACATACAGATGGCCAAAAAGCACATGAAAAGACGCTCAACATTGCTAATTGTTAGAGAAATGCAAATCAAAACTACAATGAGGTATCACCTCACACCAGTCAGAATGGCCATCATCAAAAAGTCTACAAACAATAAAGAGTGGGTGTGGAGAAAAGGGAACCCTCCTACACTGCTGGTGGGAATGTAAATTGGTACAACCATTACAGAGAACAGTATGGAGGTTTCTTAAAAAGCTAGAAATAGAATTACCATATGATCCAGCAATCCCACTCCTGGGCATATAGCCAGAGAAAACCATAATTCAAAAAGATACATGCACCCCAATGTTCACTGAAGCACTGTTTATAATAGCCAAGACATGGAAGAAACCTAAATGTCCACTGACAGAGGAATGGATAAAGAAGATGTGGTGCATATATTCAATGGAATATTACTCAGCCATAAAAAGAATGAAATAATGCCATTTGCAGCAACATGGCTGTATCTAGAAATTATCATACTAAGTGAAGTCAGACAAAGGCAAACATCTTATGATATCACTTATATGTGGAACCTAAAAAAAAATGATATAAATAAACTTATTTATAAAACAGAAACAGACTCACAGACTTAACAAACTTATGGTTACCAAAGGGGAAATGTTGGGGGAGAGATAAATTAGGAGTTTGGGATTAACATGTACACATTACTATATATAAAATAAACAATCAACAAGGTCCTATTGTATAGCACAAGGAACACTACTCAATACTCTGTAATAGCCTATATGGGAAAAGAATCTGAAAAAGAATAGATATATGTATATGTATTGATATAACTAAATCACTTTGCTGTACACCTGAAACTAACACAACATTGTAAATCAAATATACTCCAATATAAATAAAATTTTAAAAAATTAATTAAACAAAAGTATCCAAGTTTTCAATTATTTATTTTATAGTCCATCCTTTGCCAACTGATCCACAGTTGCCTCTTTGTCAGGATTCAAGTTTCCATATATGCTAGAGTCAGCATTTATGTTCTTCTGTTCCCTTAGCTATTTGTCCATCCATGTATTGATACCAATATGCTGCTATCTTTATACTAATTCTTGATACCTGGGAGGGTAAATGCTCTAGCTTGCTCTTCTTCAAGCTATATATATTTTTGTCCTTCTTGTCATTTTGCTCCTCAAAAAATAAAAAAGCTGCATCTTTACATCTTTTTATATCTCTTGTTAGATTTATTAGTACTATTGTATTTGCTTCCAGAGTAAATATTTTTTGTAAGTTATATAAAAACACAATTGATTTTTTATGTTGATGTTTTTAACAAACAATTTTGCTAAATTCTTTGTTAATTCTAATAATCACATGCAGATTCTTTTGAGCAATAGTTATCACTGCCAAGTAATGACAAGTTTCTCTCTTTTGTTGTTACTCTATTTCTTGTCTGACTACACTGACAATGAATTTCCAGTACAATATTGAGCAAGAATGGAAGTCATGGGCATCTTCTCTTGTTTCTGATGCCAAAGGGACATCTTGCAAAATTTACCATCAAGTAGAATATAATATACAAATGTAAGGGGCACATTAACACAAGAAAGGAAAGGATTCTTCCATAGTGACTTGGCTGTTTTATCATTTTTTTGATATACCAAGATGTTAAAGATTTTTTGAGAAAATTCCCTTCCACTTTTAGTTTGAAATGTGCCATGGTATACACTAGGCTTATTAATTTTTTTGCTCGTCTCAACATCATCATTTTTTCTCCTTTATTCTTCTAATATGGTGAATTATGCTACTACATTTGCTAATATTAAAGCAAACTTGCATTTCAGGAATAAACAAAAATTGATCAAGTGATATGATCGTTTGTATACTTTGCTGGATTTAGATTGCTCTTTCCTTACTTGTACTGTTTTTGTTAGGTTTTGGCTTTAAGGTTATGCTAGCCACTTAAAATGAATTTTGAAGTATTTTCTCTTTTCAATTCTCTGGAAGAGGCTGAGTAAATTAAAATTACCTGTTTCTGGTATATTACAAAGACCTCATTTACAAAGTCAACTGAGCATGGTGTTTTCTGTTAGGATAAGTTCGTAATAACCAAGTTTTGGCTCTTCCAATCCTCTCTTTTGTGTGATAATTTTAAAATTTATTTCTTGTATCCTTTATTGGTAACTTCTATTATTTTAGATTTATTATGGCTTATATTTTCTAACTTCTGTGAAAAGTTTGGCTCAGTACACTGGACCTCTGGATTTCTAACATAACATTTACCTCTCAGAACAGCATTAGCTTTATCCTACACATTTTGATGTGAAGTATTTTTATTTTCTTCCTTGATCTAAAATTAGTTATAAGTGTGTTATAGTCGCTAATCATGAGAGGCATAAGTGATCCTCTTTTGTTATTGATTTTTAACTTTTTTGCATTGTGGATAGAAACTACAGTATGCATAATATGAAATCTTGAAATTTGTTGAGACTAGCCTTATGGGCTAGAGTGTTGTCATTTTTATAAATGTTAGATATACTCTTGGAAAGAAGATGTGCTCTCCAAATGTTGAGTATAATATTCATTAGGTGTCCATTAAATCAAGTTTGTTATTCATACTCTTTATACTGTATATAAGCCTTTGGATTGTTTTGTTTGTTTCTTTGATCTAAGAAACAAGGGAGGTATGTTAAGACCTCGTCTTATGGTATAAATATTTAAATGTGTCTTGTATACTATCAATATTACAGATATATAGAAATGTACACATACATATTTTTACCTTTATATATTTTGAGGTTATATAAAGGTAAAAAGTTATATTGTGAGGTACATATAACTTTACAATTTCATACCTTCCTAGTTAAGTGAACATTTTATTATTAACTAGTGAGAATCTTATCTCTAGTAAACTTTCTTCAAATTTTACTTTATCTAATATCAATAATACTTCATCGGCATTATTCTGGTTATTATTTGCCTGGTGTGTGCACGTGTGTGTTTCCATTAATTATGATTATTTACATTTTTAAAATTTATTTTTAACATTTTTAATGTGTCTTCCATTTGAATCTCTTTTGCTTTATTGTTTTCTCATTCTTTTTTTATTCTTCACTTGCCTTATTCTGGTTGGACAGAGGAATTTTTGTTTTTAGACCTAAGAAGGTCAATAATTAATCAATATGTCTCAATTTTTTCAGAGTAAAATAAGACCCAAATTACAATTATACAAATGAATAAAAACTATCCTTAAAAAATAGAATACCTAAATCTAGCAGTTGGAAAAAAAGTATAATATATCACAACTAAGTTGGCTTTATTCTAGGATTGCAAAACTGACTTAACACTTGAAAACTAATCAATTTAGCTGACAACATTAATAAACTAAAGGGTAAATCATATAATGAGATCAACAGAGTCAGAAAGTCTTTGGTAAAATTTGACGCAAATTTATAATTTAAAAAAGAACTTTGCAAACTAAAAATAGAAAGGAATTTTCTTATTGTGATAGCAGGTGGTATTAAAGCCATAAGCAAACATCATAATTAGTGATAAAATGTCAAAAGATTCCACTCTGAGATTGGGAATAAGGAAATGAAACATAGTATCACTATTTTTAATCAATATTGTACAGGGAATTCTAGCCAGTACAAAAAGACAATAAGAAGAAAAAATATTTACATTTAAGGATAAAAAATAAGGATAAAAATTATTCATATGATATGATTTAATAGACAATCCAAAATATCTACAGATAAATTATTAGAAGTAATAGTAAGTATAGTAAGGTTGTTAGATATAAAGTCAGTGTATAAAAATCAATCTAATTTCTTTACAGCAACAACAAAGAACAATTTAAAAAGTGATACTGTTTATAACAGCATAAAAATTTAAATATCAAGGGATAAATCTAACAAAGATGTGCAAAACCTCTGGGCAGAAATCTATAAAACATTATTGAGAAAAAGTTTAAAGAAGATCTAAACAAGTGAAGGGCTACACTGCGATCATAAATTAGAAGATTTAAGTTTTAAAGATTTACAAGTACTTTCCTAACTCATCTGCAGCTTTAATGTAATTTCAATGAAACTCAAAATAAGTTTTTTCCATTTTTAAAAGTTGATTGTAAAACGTATACAGACACATAAATAGCCCAGGATAACCAGGACACCCTAGGATAAGAATAAGTTTGACTTACTCGATCTTACAGAAATACAGACTTATTATAAAGCTGTAAATTATCTTATGTAAGTGATTACTGTAAGAAACTGATAAGAAAATTCTTTAGTGAACAAGTGAGAGATCTAACAAATACTTCACACAGGTTATAGGAATGTCAAATAAATATGAAAATGTACTCAAACTCCCATTTCGGAAAGGCAAATGAGATACTATTACACATAGAGTAGAATGGCAAAATATTAAAACTAGGGACCATTTCAGATGTGGGAGAGAATATAGAGTAACAGAAATTTTTACACAATTCTGGTTGGAATGTAAATTGGTTTAACCTCTTTGGGAAAATAAATGACAAAACAACAAAACCACTGAAAAGAAAGAAGTTTGCATTATCTGTTAAATGTGAAGATAAGTACACTCCATGGCCCAACAATATTAAATGGAAATGAATACATGTTTATACAAATATGGCTAATGAAATGTTCAAGGCAGAGTTATTTATAATATTCTAAGATTAGGAAAAATACAAAGGCCAATGAACAGTAGAATAGATGAATAAATTATTATATTCATACAACGAAGATATATCGAATATGTATATTAATATACAATTAATAAGGCTAAATTAAACCACAGTGTTCAGGTGAGAAAACGCTAAACACAGGCAAGAAAACAGATACCATAATAGGATATTGATTGATTTTTTTTTTTTCTTTTTGAGAGGATTCTGTGATTGGGAAGAGGCAAGTGATTGGCTTCTAAATAGCCAGCAGTGTTTATTTCCTTGAACTAAATGGTTACGTGGTTTTGGCTTTATATTAAATGTTTAAACTTCACACTTACCATTTTATACACTTTATATGTTCACATTAAAAAAAAATTTTTTTTCTATACATAAAGGCACTAAAGTTGTTTAGGAAAAAAAATTGCCTAGGAGGGAGATCATGTATATTCTCAATATTTTCTAATAAGGTTTCCATAGCAACTCAAGTAGCATTTGAATAGAGTCTATTAAATTCACTTAAAGTATTGGCTTTTCTGGCTAGCTGCCTTCAGTCTCAAAATAGAAGTCCTTCAGACTGACAGAGCGATGTCACAAGCTATCTTTGTCAAAACAGAAGATCTATAGACCAGCAACAACTCCTCTAAGGCTGAATTAATTGAAGATGTTGAGAGCAGAGTGCTTCTCATCAGCAGGACTCTTGAGAAAATCTCCTATAGAGGTTCCTTCAGAGGAAGTGTTGAGCCATGTCAAAGCACCCAGCGACCACCACTGCTATTTCATGGTTAACTCCACCTTCTAGCCTCCAAAAGACAATGAATGAGACCCGCTTTAGGTTGAAGGTAGTGATTTTGCAACCTCCCTACTCCTTTTTATTTTCTGTTTGTTTGTTTCTGCCAGAAGCACGGCTGCACTAAAGTAGCTTATAGAATTTTAATTTATGTTGAGGATTCTATAAATTAGAATGGGCCCCTTAAATGTAGACCATTCTAATTTTGGAATACCCATGTGCTCTATGTAAACAGTTTGCCACTGGGTGACATTGACCACCTACTTTAGTATTCTGTCTGCTAAACCAACCTCTTCATGGCAAGACCTAAAAAACATATCAAAATTACTACATCTAAAAATTAATTCTTAATGTTTAACCTCCCCTCTTCAAACTTCCTCCTCTCAAAGTCTTGTCCATTTTAATAAGTGGCAACCAACCTTCCACTTACTGAGTATGAAACTCTGGAATTATCCTTGATTGCTCTCTCTCAAACCCATTATCTGATATATCAGCAAATCCAGTACATCTCTCCCTTCAATATAGATCCAGAATCTGACTTTAGTTCACCTACTCCACTGCTGAAATTTTTGTGCAGGTCACCATCATGCCACCTCTGGACCTTTGCAATGGCCCCCTACATGATCTGTCTGCTTTCCCATTTGATAATTCCTGCCTTTTCTCAAAACATAAGCCTTAAGACAGATTTGGTCATTCTGGTGCTCAAAACACTCCAAGGCTTTCCATTTCATTCATAGCCAAATTCCTCACTATAACCCATAAGGACCTACCTGATCTGGGTTTCTATAATTTCTCTGATCTCATATCCTATGACAGTTCCCCATGCTCACTTTGCTGCAGACACACAGATTTTCATTCTTGAATTTGGGCTTTCCTGTGCTTGTAAATATCCCCAGAAATCCATGTAGCTTGTTCTTTCACTTCAGTCTTTAGTGTTACTTTCTCAGTGAGTCTCTCCCTGTTACTCTTTTTAGAAAATCAACTCCTTGTACTGACACTCCCTACCTTCTTCTCCACTTTTTTTTTCCTCCTTAGGACTCATTAGAGTCCTACATGCTTATTTGTCTTGTTTATATTGTTTCCATTACTAGAATATTAGCTCCACAGAGGCAGGAATGTCTGTTTTAATCATTCTGCATCCCCGATGCCTATTCAATGATTGGCATTTAGTAAGTGCTCATACATTATTGTTAAATAAGTAAATGACTAAACATTTGCCAAAATGTATCACACTGATCACTTATACTCCAAGAGTTAACAATTGTTCCTTAAAAAGATTTTTTGTGGTCAAAAAGGTTAGGGGACTTTGCAAATTCCATTTCGCCCTTGGAGTTCCATAAAGAATATTTTCATATTAATGCATATAAGAATTTATATAATTTGAAAGCAAATGTTTAATTTTTTTTAACACAGCACTTCCTCAACATGTTTGATCATGGAATTCTCTTCTGTACATATGTAACCACATATTTATTTTTGAATTTTATACCATATGAGTGTGTGCCTTTGTGTGTGTGTGTATGTGTGTGTGTGTGTGTGTGTACAAAACACCACTTAATATCTCTAAAGAACACACCTTAAGAAATTCTGTATTAGAATACAGAATTGGATTTGTCTCCAAGTTCAATTTCATTGAACCAGTTTATGCCTCTTCATAATTTCTAATCATCTGGCTCCATTTAGTCAAGGAAAATAGCACAAAAAGAGAAGCTCTTATAGTCTTCGTTCACTGCACTATGATGTCACGATGTGTTAGTATTTCTTAAAAAAAAAATCTGTAGATTTATCTTGCAAGTTAAATTGTAACTTAAATAAATGTAAATAAATGTGTCTTATTCGAAATACCTCAGTAATGCAAACTGCCCTTGTAAAACTAACTGAAATGCCAGCCAGGGGAACTGGGTTTGACTTCTGTCTCTACCACACATTAGTTTGATATAAGTTGTAATTATTTCGATTAGGCTCTGCCTTTGTTCACAAAGAAGAACAGGCTTACAGATCCCCCACATGCTCAGCTTTTCACATAGTCCAGTTTCCTCATTTGTGAAGTGGTGTCAATATTTGCATCAGAGAAGATTAACAGAGATAGAGTTTGTACAGGCTCTGGCATAGTGCCTCGCTCATTGCAGTTGTTGGGAAAATACTAGTCCCTTTACCTTCCATTAATTGTCTGTTTCAATACAGTAAATTTGGCTTTACAAAACGAGCTATAAACATAAAGTACACAAAATACAACCAGATGAATATACCTGTGATTTATACGTGTCATGCTTTCATGCACATTTTTCTAATTACCTTAGAGCAAATTATAAAACAAAGCCTCCAGTTGAAGCTCAATTATGATTGCCGATTCTAACAATTTGTTCTATACAGCAGGAGTTAGAAAACTTAATTGAGCCAAGTTCTCTCTAATTTGCCATAAACTCTTTCAACCATACTTTTTCTTTAGTTTAGTTTTTCAATGTGAAAGAATTTTAAACATCATCTAGGTAAGAATAGAATAACATTTCCAGTGGAATAGAAGGTGATGCTAGGGTATGTAAAGGCATTAAAAGTTACTTAATGAAATCTAGTCTTCCAACAACATTTAATAAGAACCTGCTATATCCTCATCTCTGAGCTGGGCACAGGGGACCCACAGATAAATGCAGCACAGACACTCCATGAAACTAGCAATGCAATATCGGGATCAAACAGTAGGAACGACTGGCTCTTGCTACACCGTATCTTCAGTCAGATCAAGACAATGGATGCAAAGACATTTTCCAAGAAACTGAATTTCCAAGAAATTTCTGAAGGGTGGGAACTACATCTGTATTAAGGCATTTTTGTTAATTAAAATGGTTTTACAGAGGTGTCATCAAACCTCAATGAGGTCTTCCAGAATCCTCACCGAAGAAGGAATACAACTATCTAGTTATCTAGATGTAAACAGCACTGGATTACAAGGATGGGAAATTTAAATTGGCTGCTGTGGAAAGATACTAGCACTAAGGATGGAATTATAAGACCATTCCTAGTAGCAGGTAGTCAATAAATGCTTGCTGTTGATTCCTAGCTTTGTCTCTAGCTACTTGAGTACAAGCAAGTCTTTTAACATTGTTAGGCATCAGTTCATAATAAAACTAGGAATCTGGATGCCAGACTCAAACGTCTCAAAGATCACTCTGACCCAAGTGACTATTACAACTAGTCATAGAAATATTCTAGATATATTGATGGCACTGGAAATACTAAACCTCAAACTCCTGAGTGTGTTGGTCTCACTATTCAATTCAGTAAGTCAGTTAGAAAAGATAACATGATGCATTTAAAATGGTTTTCATTTCACTGCAAAAAGCTCAAAACATATTGATCCAATTTGAATTTTAAAAAGAGTTCAGATCTGTCACAAGTATATCCCCCTTCCTACAAAGGGACTTTCAAACTCATATATATGAAAAGTGTTGCTGGTGAGAGTTGAGCTCCAAGAGAAAGAAATAGAGAAAGAGAGAAAGAGAGAGAAAGAGAGAGAAAGAGAGAGAGAGAGAGAGAGAGACAGAGAGAGAGAGAGACAGAGAGAGAGAGAGACAGAGAGAGAGAGAGAGAGAGAGAAAGAAAGAAAGAAAGAAAGAAAGAAAGAAAGAAAGAAAGAAAGAAAGAAAGAAAGAAAGAAAGAAAGAAAGAAAGAAAAAGAAAGAAAAGGGAAATTGAGGGCATATAAAAAGAAGACAGATGATAGGAGAAAAAAATAATCCACTCTTCTATGAAACAACGTCGAAACCAAGGAAATGAAATCATCTTTATTTCATGAAAGCATATCTTTGATAGAAAAATGCAGAAGGATATAAAAGCTCTTATGGCATTTTCAATAACAGATGTTCATACATATGAGTTAGCATCTGTGTGTGATAGAATCTCAAACTGAACCAGATCTTAACCACTTTCAAAGTTTAAAAGGGGGCTCCATTTCCAGGTGACATCCAGGAAAATTTCCCCATAAGAAGTTCTATAATTCCTGATTTCATCAAAATCTGGATGTTACAGTGCTCATATTGCAATTGGCTTCCAATATATATTTTATTTTAAAAATGTTTTTGAAGTTCAGTACTGACAAATTACAGTTTGTATTTAGTGTTAAGCATGCAGTCTCACTTTTTATATAAATGGCAGTTCTACAAACTGAAGTTACTTTTTAAACTAGCAGAAATGGCAATGTGTTCATAATATAGTTAATGAATAATAGTATTAATAACTTATTGCTCTTTCAATAATGGTAACTCGACAGTACCATCAGCTTCCTAGGATACTGAGTATAATAATTCAATATCCCCCTGCACATCGTAGCCCTCAGAGAAAAGTCTAGCTTTTCCAAGGCTAAATCCTTTAATGTCCATGGTTCAGCTACTAGAACATCATGCCTTTGCAACCTTTGTCATAATTCTGTTGGAGCACTCAGTGATTTCTCAGTAGTAAAATATATAAATGGCCACGCATGGGGGGGAAAAAAACTTTATAAAAAGTTACAGGTAAGAGATTATTCTTTATGGATAGAAGATTGACTTTACCAAATCTAAGACATTTTTCTGTCATAACATTAAGCCAAAGAAAGAAGATTTTGAAATTTGCAACTGTAGTTCTGAGATTGCAATCCCATTTTTACAACTAACCACAAACATTAAAGAACATCCACGCCTGTCACACGCGCACGTTGCCAGTGCGCATTATCTAAAAATCAGAATGACTGAAAGAGTTCAAGTTATTATAAGGTACAATCAATATACACAAAAGAATCTATGTGTTTTCTACCTGATAGACAGAAAAATGGGTTAAAACAGATATGACAAATGATAGAAGTAAATGTAAAGTCTTACATTTTGAAGGTAAATCTATTATATAAACAGAGGCTGGTAAAAGGCAGCCCTAGACTAGTTCCCTAAAAGTGACCCAAAGATATTTTTGTCAACTAAAAACTACATTGGACAACTGCAGCTTTATGACACCAGTGCCTTTAAAAAAAAAAAAAAACTCAAGGAAATTTTTAATGGTAGATATATAAAACTAGGCATAAACCCATTATGTTTATACCTCTTACACAACTATAAAGCCAAAACAAATTACAAAATAAATCTAAACAAAATTCCAACACCAGTAAAACTCAACAACATAAAAAAAAAAAACAGGACTGCACACTATACCCTCTACTATGTAAAATGTGCATATGTATTTAGGAAAGTGGCTGGGGAGAAAAAAAAAAAACCTATAGAAAACTGCTTGAAAAATGACCCCTGGATGGAGATAAAATAAGCAAATCATATTATAAATTGAATGAGTAAAATTACAGTGTACCAAGAATGAAAGAGAAGATAAATTAAGATATTTTGGAGCATTTACAACACATGGGCTACTCTACGTTTATGATATGCATTATCTCATATAAATTTCAAAATACCTTGGGAAATAGGTTTAGACTTCTGAAGAGGTTCTGACAAACCACAGTTCTCCAGAAAAAAATGCGCAGGAAAGAAAGAGTTGAAAATACTATCAAAACAAGTACTTTTGACCCTTGAGCAACATGGGAGTTAGGGGTGCTGACCCATCACACAACAGAAAATCCATGTATAACTTATAGTTGGCCCTCCATATACACAGTTCCCCTGTATCTGAAGATTCAACAACGGAGGAACATGTAGTGCTGTAGTCTTTACTACTGAAAAAATTTTGGGTATAACCCTCGCTGTTCAAACCCTATTACTCAGGAGATAAGATTTAGAGATAGGCCATGATAACTATCTGGAGGTATTAGATGGAATATTAGGCAAAGGAACAGTTTAGAGAACAGATATAGGTTGACTGGAGAAACTGTTTTCATCCATTCCAACAGTTATTGGAATATGTACTGTTATTATCCCTGTCTTTATACAAGAAAACGGAGGCCTACGGAAGTTAATGTAACCAAAAGTCACAACACTAGTAGGTAAAAGAATTAAGATTAAGTCCCAGGAATCTATGACTTTATGGCACTGGTACGGGGAGCCAGGCTTCCTTTCAATATAAAGAACTGATCAGTTAAAAGGAACAGGTTCAACCAGAAAGATTATGGTGTGTTCAAGGAAGCGAGTGTGACTTTGTTTGAGAATGGCGTGGGTAGAGGAGATGAGGTTAGAGAATTGAGTCAAGATGGACGAAAGATGAGCTGGTACTTGGTATACTCTGCTATCCCAGGCTTCAGAAGGCTGCCATGGTGGACTCTGACAAAAAATCAGGGAACAAGGTAAGATTTCCTTAGACAACAAGGATTCCAGGACCCTGCAAATAATACCGCAAACACCTATTCTATCCATGCAAAAGATTTGTCATTTTCCTGGGCTGTGAGAGGCAGAAGGTCTGATTTCATGTGGGGCTTAGGAGAGATAGAGGTCCACATGTGGAGTAGCTGCTGCCCCCTCTCAACTGTATCTCCTCGGCAATGTCCTCAGAAGGCAACCAAGGAACCAGGAAAGGGCAGGTGTCAGGAAACTGCTTGACGTGACTGCCAAAGCAAACAGCTGGTATACCCTCTATTTTGGAGGGTTTATGAACACACACGCAGACACAGACATGCAGATCAGTAAACCAACAGGGCAAACACAGTGCAACACATTAGGGAATGAAGAAAGGGAGGACATAATCTAAGTGACTAATAGATGTCAATAAATGCATACATGGTTTGTTATATCATCCATCTTTATATTAATGAACCTTGAGAGAGATATTAGTCTTCACACATGTGGATGGATAGATGGATGGATAGAAAGACAGAGATAGCCCATATCCCACAGCATATAGAAGATGAAGTCAAGATTTGATGCACATCTGCCTGGCTTCAGAGTATATATATTTCTCCATTACACTGCTTGAATACCATAGCATCTCTTTTTCTCAAAGCTATAGAAAAGTGGAATAACTGAAACACTGCTTTGATCCCATAGTACAACTCCGGAAAATAGATACCTTATTTTTTTTTCTGGTAGGAACAAGAATCTCCATATTCTCATACAAACATGTTTATGACTGAAGTTAGCAGCCTGAATATAAAGAGGAAATGAATAGGTGGTGAACAGATAAAGACACAGCTGTTATTACTTCATTAATATGGCCTTGAATGACATCTTTTGGTAAGTTAAATGTTACCCTCTTTCTCAAAAGCTGATCAACTAAGTTATCATGCTACCATTTATTTCCTGAAGCTTCCATATTTGAAATGTTAAGCCATTTCACCCACAATAACAACTTGGCTTTAAAATATTTCAGTTGCTCCGACAGCAAGACCCATCATGCTCAGAACGGAGTTCATAGGTTGCATTTGCCACGTTAAACAACTATACCTTCCCAGAGATAATCTGGAAACAGCTTAGTAGTATTTTTGACTAATTCTCATCAGGTAACAAGCAGAGTTATCCATGGAGATTCACACAGCACTCTTACTCCAATTTCCCCTGCTCGTCTCCCCCATTAATTCTGCTTATCTTTTTGCACTCCTTATAACAATTTTAATTCAGCCTTCCTGGGGAGTGAAGTGTGAGATAGAAATGGGTCGGGAGGGGGCCATGCCTCACCATGTTTACAGCCCTAAACCTAGGGTTACCAGATAAAATATTCAAAATTGAGTTGATTTGGATTTTACGTAAGCAAGAAATAAGCTTTTATATAAATATGCCCCACTAAGTTCAACAACATGTCTATACTAAACAATTATTTGTTGTGTATCTGAAATTCAAATTTAAGTGGATGCCCTGCATTTTATTTGCTAAGTCTGGCAACCCTACCCATCATGCACTTTCTATAGCTGAGGCCCTGGTTGAGTATATGTATGTCCTCAACTCAGTATGATGGAAATATTAATAAAGGGAATGCAGCCATCCTGCATAACCAGATTGAAGATATAAAGACGTCTCTTTAGAACCAAATTCTGAAAGGGGATCTCCAGACTTCACAGATATTGCTCTTTTTAGAGAACTGACCCTGAAAACTTAGCTGACATTTCCTGGGATGCCCTGGAAAATGGCCCCCATTCTACAAGATAACATTAATGGTCAATTTCCCCTTTCCAGAAGTATCAGAGTGATGGAGACAGACTAAAGGGAAACCTCAGATGGCATTTGGGTCAGAAATCCACATCACTGAAGTCACTCCCAGGAGGAACAATAGTTACAATAGCTCATTTGACTGAGCACTTAATAAGTGCCAGGCTTTGCGCTAAATGCTTCATATGCCTTATGGATTTTGATCTTTCCAACAACCCTCTGAGATTGATTAGGCCATCATCCCGCTTACACAGATTGGAAGCTGCAAGATTAGAGATGATAAATCTCTGGCCCTAGGTCATACATTTACTAAAAGGTGGATCCAGAATTAAATCAAGTCTGCCGGTCCCTTTATGGCAAAGTTTCTCACCTTGTAGGCAGAGATCTCCTACGTCAAATGTTAAAGCCAAGAGCCTGGGGTCCATCCCAGAACTACCTAATCAGATATCTAAAGCTGAAAACAGAAATTTATAGCTGTAACAAGCTTCCCAGGGCCTGGGATGAAAGTTAGAGTTGAAAGCTCTTGAATTATGCTATTTTGATTACGTAGGTTATTCCATTATTCTGTTTCTCAAACTGCACATGACACTCACAGAAAGCACAGACCTGTCAGCAATAACGACCAATTCATGAGCTATTCTATGAGAAGACACCTGGTCAGTCAGGATCCTCTAGGGCACTGGCCCAGTTCTAGGGCTACACAGAACACCTGAATGAGCTGAAAGCCACACCTCTGAAATGCCACCGTTCCCTCAAAGAGCAGTTCAACGTCCATTATGGCCATGGCTCTGCTCACTGCACCTCAGCCCCACTGCTTCCCCAGGTGTTCTTCCTTTGCTTATTTCTCTATGCTTGACACAGATAAATGGGCATTCATCTATATAACGTTGACAGAGTTGTTCAAAGAGCAAGCATTTGGTGAATATTTGAAGTAAAATCCTGAGCTTGGCCCAATAGCTGGGATTTTGCATGCAGTGTCTTCAGGCAACCTCTACACACAGCTACTGACAGAATAAGCTATTTAAGGGAAATCTGATCACTCCCTGCTTGAAACCGCTGAAGGCTCTTTCACAAGGTAAAGTTATACTTCTTTCAAAGTGCATCCTAAGGTCGTCATAATTTGCTGTCACCTGACTGACCAGCCATACCACCTGCCACACTGCCTTTCATGTGTATTACTTTCTCCAGTTACCTGGGTCTTGCCATTTCCTAAAATCCTCACGCTCTTTCATCTCTTATTTATCTGTGTTCTTCATTGTTCCTTTCCCTCATCTTCCCTTCTGTCATCTCCCAGCTGCAGGAATACTTTTTATCCTTCCACATAAAGACATCCCTAACTGTTCGAATGAGATGTGGGCATGCCTTCCTCTCTGTTCCTTTCCCCCAGGATTTACCAGAGTATGGTCCCTAAGACCCTAGCTCTAAGAAACATGCTTCTCTGGAAAAATAATTCAGAAAATGTTGCCTCCTATAATCTTCTTGCTGAGAGTTATAAATAGATAGAAGTATACCAAAGGCTTTGTGAAATCGTGCAACAAAGGCACAGAACCTAGTGTTTCCCACATGTACGTGAACTCAAACCCTATTTACATGTGTGAGTATGAACCAAGCATTAACATCTTGCAGATGTTTGAGAAACCCCTTCTTGCATTTTGTAAAAAAAAATAATAATAATAAATAAAAGAAACACCAAAACTTCAATTAAAGTCTTTTTTGCACTGAACTGCAATGATTGGTTTGCAAGTCTGTTCCACACACTGAATTGTGAATTTCTTGAGAGTCTGTTGTACTTGTCTTTGTGTTGCTCTGGGCTGGCACATGACCTGATTTTCCAAAGGGCCTCCACACATTCCAATTGGCTGAACCACTGAGAACTCACGAAGTAGACTCTCCGTTTATTGAGAAGCAGCAGTATCATATTCACTTTGCTGCATCTTCAGATGTTCTATCCATCATCCATCTTTTCCCCCCTCTCTTCTATTCCACAGATTCATCCTGGCTCCTGAAGCAACGGTCAGGGAGAATGGGATATAAAAGCCCATTTGTTTTTTTCTGGGTTTTTTTTTTTTTTTCTGTTTTTTTTTTTTGCAATACGCTGGCCTCTCACTGTTGTGGCCTCTCCAGTTGTGGAGCACAGGCTCCGGACGCGCAGGCTCAGCGGCCATGGCTCACGGGCCCAGCTGCTCCGCGGCATGTGGGATCTTCCCGGACCGGGGCACGAACCCGTGTCCCCTGCATCGGCGGGCGGACTCTAAACCACTGCGCCACCAGGGAAGCCCAGCCCATTTGTTTTTGTAACCTCTTTGGGATTTACTTTCCAATGACAATCTGAACTTCTTTGTTCTTTTTTTTTTCACTTTCTTCTTTTTTCTAGGACATTTCAGAAGATCTTTGGAACCTATTATCAACTAATGCACATTTTAAATAATTGGTATATAAATGTAATTAACTTGATACTGGTTAAGATCTCAAATTCTTTTGAGTCCAATTTGACAATCCAAAGTCCAATCCTTTCTGTTAGATCTTAATTCAGTCTGTTAGAGTAAAATCACGCTTCATAAAAAGTTCAATAATTTTATGAGTGTCTAATCTATGTCTTTTTTTTATTCCATTAATAAAAATGTTTCCATAGAGGCCATCAAAAGTTCCACTCATGGCTGATCTTGATCCTCCATATAGCATTTTATTGCCCCAAATCTACTTACCATTAAATTGGTATAATCCATGCTTCACCATATTACAAAAGAAGTTGATGAGATCCTACCCAAGGTTTTGCTAGAGTCTATATATTCACTATCTACACAGAAACTCCCAATCTAGTCATTTAGCAGCTTTATGAAAATTTTCCTAATATCAATGTAGCAAAAATGTAGTGGTCCTATGTCACCTTTCAGTGAACAGTCCTGCTTTTTCCAATAGTTCACAACAAATACGTTTCTCAGTGTCTACCTACAAAACTTCATTAACCAATTCTGGAATCCATTCTATAAAAGTATTTACAAAAATGTCCATTTTCTCTTTTGTAGAAACCATAATTAATATATCTGCGTATTTTTCCAGTGTATCTCTTGGTTGTAGCCATTCCTCAAAGAGGATCACTGAAAGCGTTTGATTCCACCTGAAAATTCTGTCTAAAATTGTGAATTTAGTTTATGTGATGAAGTAGTCATGACTTTGTTTAGAGACTTTTACTTCTAAGCACTGGAGGTACCAATATGTGCAAATGACAATTGGCTAACGATATATAAAGCCAAAATATTATCCTTACAATGTTAGATTAATCATATATATAAAGCCAAAATATTATCCTTACACACATGGCTAGGAAGTCTTGGGAAAAAAACAAATCAAATCAAGATATCTCTTATTAGAAAGAAAGAAAGTAAGGAAAGAAAGTAAGGGAGGGAGAGAAGGAGGAAGGAAGGAAGGAAGGAAGAGAGAGAGAAAGAAAGAAAGAGACAAGAAAGAAAGAAAGAAAGAAAGAAAGAAAGAAAGAAAGAAAGAAAGA